>NC_058419.1:43183014-43485818 GCF_002201575.2 Neomonachus schauinslandi | reverse complement strand
CACTCTCTCGCAGTGGAGGGAGGTGGAGGCTCAGCCTCCTGTGCTCTGTCAGCACCCCTCCCCTAACCCTAGCTCCCCATGTTTGCCTTAAGCTTCACCTCCTTAACCTCATGGGCAGAAAGAGACTGGGAGGGCCCTTCTGCCTCAGACCCTTTAGCTAAGAACTGGCCAGAGCAAAGGCTCATGAGTGATGAAGGATAGTTGGAAGAAAGGCAGGCAGGGACAAGGGGCCCCTGCCCTAAGAGGAAACCACCCTTAAAAGGATTTTACACCACCCTGGAAGGAGCCCTCCACCCTTTCCCATGTGATAGGTAGATGACAAAAACCTGATTGTGTGACAGGTGCATGGTGGGTTAATCAGATTAAAACAGCCCGCCAACAAGCCCCCAAAACCCCCTAGACTCAGAAACTCCAGTGGCAACACTCTCGGGTCCCCTCCCTCTTCGGGAGCTTTGTACTATGGCTCAATAAACTTTACTATCGCTCAATAAACTTTATCGCTCAATGAACTTTGCTCTGCTGCCCACTACTGTACATCTGGTCTACCTCTTCACTCTTCTGAAGAGGTATGACCAAGAACCCTGGGCACCGAAGGAAAATAAATCCTGTAACAACGAGGCCCACTTCTTGCATCCCTCTGTGGGCACTTCTGGGCCCCTGGCGGCCACCTCCATCTCTTCAGAGCCAAAAGAGACTCTCCCCCCACCCCCAGGCCACAGGTAACTCCACTCAGGCCCCCAAAGCCACAGGGGCCACCAACATTCCCTGACTCTTGGTTTGTAAGCCCTTTATTCCTCCCTTTCTCTAAATCTTCCCTTGCAAGGCATCTGCCCACTCATCTATCCTAGATTAAAGTATCACCTTCTCTCAGTTTTACTCTATAAATGCTTGTCGAGTAATTTACCCAAATAAACAGTTTATGCTGTCATAACTTTCTGGGATCAAATAGGGGAAAAAGAAAAATAAATGTGAGACCAACCACTGCCCTCCTTTTCACCGGTGTTAGTTTGGGGGTTCAGTATAGACCACGGCTTTGTAAAACCGTTCTATGATTCATCCCCATTTCTTCCCTCCCCCATCCTCCTCTTCGTCCTGTACACTTAAAATTGTCTGAATTTTTTATTCCACCAAAACAAGGCAAACCTGATACTTTATTTCACTTTGTGCAACATTGGCTTTTCCAGTATTCAGGACCTGGGCATTCAGATCAAACTAAGGGAGTTAGCCGAAAGAAGGCTTTTAGAGAATTTTGTGTCTGATAGCCTTCATTTGAGAATTTGTTTTCCTTTTCCCTTCACTTTCAGTACTCGCTAAGAGAGGAAATGAGTCTTTTTTCAGGAGAAACCAGACTTTGCATGACCTTCCTGTGCATTATTCCCCTTCTTCTAGATACTATTTTCCCTTGGTATCTGACACCCCTGCCTCACAGCCCCCTCCCAGATCTTTTCGGTGCCTGCTTCTCAGTCTCCTTTGCTAAATCTTCTTTCTCTTCCTGATCCTTCCAAAACAGCAATAGAAATTAGAACTACCACAACTGTAATTTATTGAAAGCTTATTATGTGCCAGGTACCCTTGTGCCGAGCATTTTAAATGTAGTAGCTCTTTAATTTTCCAGTAACCCCCTAAGATAGCTATTACTATCACTTTCTATTTCTAAATTACTGGGGGGGGTTGTTTTTTCTTTAAAGATTTTATTTATTTGAGAGACACAGAGAGCGAGTGAGAGAGAGAGCAAGAGCCAGGGGAAGGTTCAGTGGGAGAGAGAGAAGCCGACTCCCCACTGAGCAGGGAGCCTGGATGCAGGGCTCCATCCCAGGACTCTGGGATCATGACCTGAGCCAAAGGCAGATGCTTAACTGACTGAGCCACCCAGGCGCCCCCTCTAATATACTAGATGACATTAATTTAATTACTATTTTTTAAAGCTTTTTTATTTGAGAGAGAGAGGGCATGAGCAGGGGGAGGGGCAGAGGGAGAACCTGACTCCCCACTGAGCAGGGAATGGGAAGCTGGGCTCGATCCCGGGACCCCAGGATCATGACCTGAGCCAAAGGCAGACGCTTAACCAACTGAGCCACCCAGGCGCCCCTAATTCAATTACTATTAATTGCCACCGATTTCTGATGAGGAAACAGGCTGGAAAATTAGGAAACTACCTAGGGTCATGCAGCTAATTAGTGGTGGAGCCAGGGATGAGATGCCTGGCTGACTGACTCCAAAGCCAGTGCTCCCTCCTAAGGTTAGTTCTCAGGCACAGCACCCTCTGACGTAGGCGCTATTACGATCTGCACACGACACGTGTATCTGCACATGACACAGGTGCTATTCCTATCTGCACATAAGCAGCTCTACACATAGGAAGTGCTTGGCCAAACGTCATACGAGCAAGTGCTTTGTGTGTCACACACAAGGATGGAATCTTCTAAGGAACGTTTCCTCTGACAGAAAGGAGGCTTTCGACCTTTTTCTTTCCCTCTGGGTTGCAGCTAGACCTCCTGCTGCCTGGCAACCACCCCCTTCCCCGTCTTCAGTTGCATTATCACATTCCATTCAAGCACTGTGTTGTTTCCCACCTATGCCTTCGGTGCAAATAGTTGTGAATTTAACATATGCGAGAGGAGAAAGCAGCAGCAATCCGTGGGGGAGGGACTAATTGTACAATTAGCGTGCTAGGGGGATCAGTTTGCTTTCCCTCCTGATGACACTAAATATGAATTCCAGGTCAGTTTGATAAATAAATGTCGATTTTATGCAAATGTGTACTAATTCTGAAATAATATATGTTGTTGTTATGAAAGGAATAAGAAAGAATCAAATGTTCAAAAGCAACCCCTTTTAATTCTGCAAGAAAAGAAATATGTATTAGATCTCTGGATTGGAGAGAGATTTCCGCGGTTAAGAGTGATGAGAGAAGTGATAAAGGAAACACCAGTGACTCAGAAGACAGCATTAATAGAAATAAAAGAGAAACTGCAAGCTGAGAAGTCCGGGCAACAAATAAGGAAAACCATGATCACAGCAATGTTCTATTGTGTTTCGATAGCTAACATTATTAAAGTCTTACAAAGTGCCAGGCATATTCTAAGAGCTCTACATGGCTTCATCTCATTCTCACAATAAACCCTGAGATCCTAATATTATCTCCAGGTTCTAAAACATTCTTACTTAAGTGGGGGAAAAACCCAGAAAATGCAAAAAATGTAAATATAGCTTAACAAATTACTATAAAGCAAACCACCACAGAGATCAAGAAATAGAATATTGCCAGTACTCCTGAAATCCCCAAGTCCCTGCCCATCAAACCACTCTCATGAGTTATGGCTATTATTTTCTTGCTTTTCTTTAGAGCTTTACCATTCAAAAACGAATCCCCAAACAATATTGTTTTGTTTTAGAACTTTATTTTTTGTTAAAGATTTTATTTATTTGACAGAGACACAGCGAGAGAGGGAACACAAGCAGGGGGAGTGGGAGAGGGAGAAGCAGGCTTCCCGCTGAGCAGGGAGCCCGTTGTGGGGCTCGGTCCCGGGACCCTGGGACCATGACCTGAGCCGAAGGCAGACGCTTAACGACTGAGCCACCCAGGCGCCCCTTTAGAACTTTATATAAATAGAACTATAATGCATGTATCCTGGATCTTTCTGAGATTCAACTTTTTTTGCATGTAGCATTAGTTCATCATTTTCAGCATATTGCATTACAGCATTCCATTCTAGGAGTTTACAAGAAAGGATCCATTCTGCTGTTGATGGACATCTGGGTTGTTTCCAGTTTGGGGGCAATTATGAAAAATGTTTCTTTGAACATCTTTTTTCTGTCTCCTGGTACACATGTGCACACACAGGGCATAAACCTAGTGTCGAGGCCACTTTAAGGCAACAGGCTTGAGCAAAGGATATGGGAGCAAGGAAAAACAGCAAAGGCTGTGACCGCCCACTGAGCTGAATGCAAATAGGCTCGTTAAATAACCCACCTGGAAATAGCCATAGGCCCTAACTGACCAATTACAACCAGGTACAGTTCCTAAGATTACCAAAAAAGGGAAAATTCCGTAAGTCCCTGATGGGGTTTCAGGATATAGGTGAGGTTCAATGGGGTGGAGTCCAGAGCTGACGACTAAGAAAGAATTCTTGAGACGTCTTTGGTGCAAAATGGTGGTTTATTAAAGCATGGGGACAGGACCCGAGGGCAGAAAGAGCTGCTGCCCCGGGGTTGTGAGGGGTGGCTGATTATATACTATGGGGTTGGGGAAGGTAAGAAAAAGGGAGGTTTCAAAAGGATTTTTTTATGTTAAAGAAGACTCACAGGATACCGGAGGCCTTGCCATTGTCAAGTTAAGGTTGTTTACCCCTCTAATAAGGCATTAACATTAAGATAGTTGGGAACTTCCTGGAAGAATGTCACACGTGTCCCACCCAGGAGTGGGGGGTGGAGGGAGGTTGTGGGTGTCTGCTTATGCTTTGTCTTCAGCCAGCCTTCTGTTCCCTCTTCATCCCCATCCTCCCTTACTCCACCCTGTAACTGTGGCCCCTCGCCACAGCCTCGTTGCAGACAGTCTCTCCTTTGCTGTCCTTTCCTCTCCTCCCTTGTGGTGTATTCCATAAACTTCTAGCTCTTTTGTCCTGCCTTGGGTGAACTCTTTCACTGCCCGCACTGACAGCCCCCATCGGATCAGGGCACCCCACACTTAGGAGCGGAATCTGGCTCATAGAGTATGTGTACTTTCAACTTAGTACTAGAGACTACCAAACTATCTACCAAAGTTGTACCAACTGCCACTTCCACCATCAGTGTTTAAGAGTTCCTGTTACTACATCAAAAACTTACGATGTACTATATGCTGGCTAGAACATAACTTAAAAAAAAGAGTTACTGTTGCTCCACATATTCACAAATACTGGGTATTGTCAACAAAGCTTTATAACTTTCACTTCAGGTTTTAGACATCTTTTATTAAATTTAGTTCAAGGTACTTGATTTTGGGTGCTTTTGTAAATGTATTATTTGTGAACTTCATTTTCTAAGTGCTTATTGAGGGTATATAGAAATCTAATTGATCTTTTGATGTTGATTTTGTATACTGATTTACTAATCTCTCTGAATGATTATAAATTTTTATCTGTAGCTTCTTTAAAACTTTCTGCATACACAAGCATCTCATCTGCAAATAATAATAGTTTTATTTCTTTTCCAATCCATAGTCATTTTAATTCTTTTTCTTGCCTCACTGCACTGGTAAGCCCCTAGAGTACAAAAGTAGTGAGGGGGAACATCCTTGTCTTATTCCTGAACTCAAGAGGACCACTTTCAACAATTTAACATTAAGCATGACACTGGCTACAAGTTTTGGTATACCATTTATCAGATTAAAGATATTTCCTTCCATTCCTAATTTACTAAGAGTTTTTAAAATCTTCAGTGGATGTTGAATGTTACTGAATGCTTTTTCTGTACCTATTAAGATGATATCTTTTTTTCTTTTATCTCTTAATATGTTAAATTACATTGTTTGGTTTTTTAATAAAACAACCAGGCATTCCTGGATTTGGTCCTGATTTTTTTTTTTAAGATTTTTTTTTTAAAGATTTTATTTATTTATTTGACAGAGACACAGCGAGAGAGGGAACACAATCAGGGGCAGTGGGAGAGAGAGAAGCAGGCTTCCCGCTGAGCAGGGAGCCCGATGTGGGGCTCGATCCCAGGACCCTGGGACCATGACCTGAGCCGAAGGCAGACGCTTAATGACTGAGCCACCCAGGTGCCCCATTTTTAAAGATTTTATTTATTAATTTGAGAGAGAGAGAGAGAGCATGAGCAGGGGTGAGGGGCAGAGGGAGAAGCAGACTCACTGCTGAGCAGGGAGCCCAATATGGGACTCCATCCCAGGACCCTGGGATCATGACCTGAGCTGAAGTCAGACGCTTCACCTACTGAGCCACCCAGGGGCCTGGTCCTGATTTATTTGATCCTGATTTACTATAATTGTTATATACTGCTGGATTCAATTTGCTAATATTTTGTTTAGGATTTTTGTATCTTTGTCCATAAGAGATATTAGCCTGTAATTTTCCTTTCTTTTAATGTCCTTGTTAGATATTAGTATCAAAGATTTGCTGACCTCATAAAACTAGCTGAGGAGTACAACCTCTTTTTTCTCTCTTCCTTTGGCTCTCCCCATTTCAAACAAAAAAACTGAGGTCCAAGATGTTTAAATAGATTATTCTTCATATCTGTATTATATCCAGTTATTTGCTTATGACCATGGTTTGTTGAACCAGCATCTGTATATTCATGTTTCTGATGTTTCACTATTATAAACCTGTTGAGAAGAACATCCTCAGTCACATACAGGTTGGCACATGTGCCAATTATTTCCTGAAAACACATCCCTAGAAGTAGAGTTGCTGAATGAAGGACTATGTTCCACAGGAACCAGAGGGGGAGTTGGCCCATGACATGACCTACTTTGGTAGCACTGGCTCACATTTAGGGCCCTTCTTCATTTCTTAATATATATTTTTTTAAACAGGAGTTTTCTGACATTTCTTTTTTTCTTTTTTTTTAAAGATTTTATTTATTTATTTGAGAGAGAGAGCACAAGCAGGGGGAGGGGCAGAAGGAGAGGGAGAAGCAGGCTCTCTGCTCAGCATGGAGCTGGATCCCAGGACCCTGGGATCATGACCTGAGCCGAAGGCAGACACTTAACCTGACTGAGCCACCCAGGTGCCCCAATTTCTTAATATTCTTATAATACTCTTTGACTCTGAGCTACTAGACTTTTATTTTTGTTTTTTAGACTTTATGCTTTTTAAATCATCTCTACACCCAATGTGGGGCTCGAACTCACAACCCCAAGATCAAGAGTTGCATGTTCCACCAACAGAGCCACCCAGGCACCCCTAGACTTTAATATGTAATATTTAGAGATCAAGTCAGATCTAAGAAATCACCAAATTACTTAAACTTTCAAATAATTTAGGTTTTTTTCCTTAACTTTTTTTAATGGAATTTTCAAACACACACAAAAGTACAGAGAATGGTTTAATAAACCCCCATGTTCCCATCACCCAGCTTCAAGAATTATCAACACTTAGCGTATCTTGTTTCATCTATAATCCCCCCCTTTTTTTTTAAAGATTTTATTTATTTATTTGACAGAGAGAGACACAGCAAGAGAGGGAATACAAGCAGTTGGAGTGGGAGAGGGAGAAGCAGGGAGCCCGACGCGGGGCTCGATCCCAGGACCCTGGGACCATGACCCGAGCTGAAAGCAGACGCTTAATGACTGAGCCACCCAGGCGCCCCCCCAAACATTTTTAATAGGATACTTTATTTAAAGATTTTTTTTTAAGTTGCTCAGTTTTAACAGTTTTTAAGATTTTATTTATTCATTTGTCAGAGAGAGAGAGAGAGAGAGCACAAGCAGGGGGAGCTGCAGGCAGAGGGAAAAGCAGGCTCCCTGCTGAGCAAGGAACCTGACGCAAGACTCGATCTCAGGACCCTGGGATCAGGACCTGAACGGAAGGCTTAACCAACTAAGCCACCCAGGCGTCCCTATTTAAAGATTTTATTTTTAAGTAATCTTTACACCCAATGTGGTGCTCAAACTCACAGTCCTGAGATCAAGAGTTGCATGCTCCACCAACGGAGTCTGCCAGGTGCCCCTTAATAGTGTACTTTAAATCAATTAGTAGACATCATATCAAATGGTATGATTCTTCTATACTTTATTCATAGTTATATCTCCCCTTTTTCATTCCAAATATTCTTTTATCAGCGTAAAATTATATAACATGAAATTCACCATTTTAACCATATTGAAGTGTATAATGCAGTGGCATTTAGGACATATTCAATTCGTTTTATTTGTGCATTTCTCTTTATTCTGGGTCAGTTTTTCTCGAGGTTTTTTTACTAATCCTTTGGACAAATTCACATTTGGTTCAGCGGACTCTTCTATTGTTTCTTCTGTTTTCTACCTCATTGATTTCTACTCTATTAATCCTCCTTTCTACCCTACCTAGATTATTATACTGGACATTTGCAACATATATTTTCAGTCTTTCTTCACTTTAAATATATGCACTTTGGCTTTAAATTTGTTTTTGAGTACTGTTTGAGGTGCATTCTACAAGCTTGGCTGAAAAGCAGATATTTCATTATTACTCAGTTCTACATGTTTATCCATTTCCAGCAAATGCAGGCACTTTTCTGGTGAAGACTCATGGCAGAATTTAGTCTCAAGATGGACACAGACTTCTGTAAACTTCCAGATTCACAGCGCCAAACACCCTTCACCCTAGCTGAATACTATATCTTGAGGTACTTGATGTAGATAATGTTGGGGTTTGGAGCTGACGACCAAGAAAGAATTCTGAGACATTTTCGATGCAAAAAGGTGGTTTTATTAAAGCACGGGGACAGGACCCATGGGCAGAAAAAGCTGCACTGGGGTCACGAGGAGTGGCCCATTATATACTTTTAAGTTGGGAGGGGGTTAGGGATAGCACAAGTCTCTAAGGAATTTTGGAAGCAACGTTTCTAGGACCTTGAGGGGGCTAGCTATTGTTAGGAAAAGATCATTTATTACTGTCTAGTAAAACCCTAGTCATGAGACCCTTCAGGTATATATCAGTGGACCATAAACTTGGGGAATGATTGCCAACATGTATCTAGGGGAGTAGGGATAAAGGAAGTTTCCACAGGAATTTTTATACATTAAAGTAGACTTACAGGATCCTGGGGGATCGGGCTAAGACTGCCTTTTGCCCTTAGCAAATCATTAACATTGAGGCAGCTGAGTCCCTAGAGAAAGGCCACTCCGCCTGTTTCAAGGACTTGTTGATAGGCTGTAGGCAATAAGGAAATTTAAGTTTTTCTTTTGCCTTTGTTTCCCACATCAGTATTCAATCGGGGCGCCTGGGTGGCTCAGTCAGTTAAGCGTCTGCCTACGGCTCAGGTCATGCTCACAGGGTCCTGGGATCGAGTCCCGCATCGGGCTCCCTGCTCAGCGGGGAGGCTGCTTCTCCCTCTGCCTGCTGCACGCTCTCTCTCTCTCAAGTAAATAAAATCTAAGGAAAAAAAGCTGACCTCACTCACTTTTTCTGGAATGAGACTGCATCACTCCCTTCTGTGTTGGGCTATCCTAAATCCTTTTGTAAGGATAACACTACTCTCAATAACACATTGATGAAAAATAAGATAACCACAAATTTGTTTCAAGTGACGCATGTTGCTACACTGTACCAACTAAGCCATGTTCCTCAGCCCAGCTTTTGGGAGTGGGGCACTGGCTGAACTCTTTAAGTAGTGCTATTGTGATTCCAATCTGAATACTGCACTTTGTGTAAAAGTGTACAGTCAGTTTGCCTGTGGAAAAGTTGGGCAGTTGGATAAAGAGAGGAGGGACATGACTTGGGCATTCATTCCTAAAACTCTGGCTTGTTCCCTTACAAGCTGTGTGAACTTGGGCCAGGTAGTTCACCTCTCTGTGCTTCAGCTTCCTCATTGGTAAAATGGAGTAGTAGCAGGAAGTCCCTCCTAGGGCTGTAGTAAGAATTAAGTGAATGAACACTTGCAGTATTTATTTTTTTTAAGATTTATTTATTTTAGAGAGAGAGAGGGTGGGGAGGGGCAGAGAGAGTCTTACGCACACTCCACGCTGAGTGTAGAGCCACACAGGGCTTGATCTCAAGACCCTGGGATCAGGATGTGAGGCAAAACCAAGAGTCAGAAGCTTAACCAACTATGCCACCCAGGGGCCCCATCACTTGCAAAGTCTTCAAAAGAGTACCTGATGCACTGTAAATGTTGCACCATGGATGATCATCATAACTATACCAAACACCTCTCTTCAAACTCTGAACAGTCTTGTAGATGGGCTTACCTAGGCCCTCCATTTTAGCCTCTTCACAGGGAATTTCATTAAACTCAGTAGCCTTAAGCTACTTTACAACCCATGTGAAGGAGAGAATAAAAACCTCTAAGTGAGAGGCGCCTAGGTGGCTCAGTTGGTTGAACACTGGATTCTTGGTTTTGGCTCAGGTCACGAGCTCAGGGTCATGGGATTGAGCCTCGCATTGAGCCCCACATTGAGCCCTGCGTTGGGTCCTGTGCCAGGCCCTGCACTGGGCCAGCACTCAGCACAGAGTCTGCCTGAGATTCTCTCTCTCCCTCTCCCGCTGCCCCTCCCCACCACTCACTCTCTCTCTCTCAAATACATAAATAAACCTCTAAGTGAAATTAACCAAATAATTCCTTTTAGAACAGGAACTATCTTTGCATTAGGAACACAGTTGCAGGGATGCCTGCTTAGCTAAGAAAGTAAGTGAGGCTGTCTGGATGGAGCTGAGGTGGCCTGGGACTAGAGGAAGATAGCAGTTAAACTTCTCTGCAAAAGACTAACTACTGAAGGAACTCCGGAGGACGGGAGCTGCTAAGTCAAGGAAATGAGGAAGCCCAAGGGCCAGGCAGGAGGCTGAAATGGAAGAGAAATCTGAGTGAAACTGTCCTGAAATTCTTCTGTATAATTTACTGATAGTTAATTTTTTTATTGGTTGGCCTTGGAAAAAAATAATTTATTTTAACATGGTTTAGCATAGCATATGCTCAATTAAAAATGAAACAGCTTTCAAACCCAGAAGGGGATAAAGTGAAAGTGAAAGTTTCCCCCGACTTCATGCAGTGGTCTGATGTGTGTTCTTCCAGATCTGCTTTTACACAAACACAAACACATATGCTCTTGTTCTTTTTTTAAAAATATATATATAAAAATTAGGTCATAGCAGGCACTTGGTTCTGACATTCTCTTTCATGTTATCTGCTGTGTTGGGATCAACTTCCTTCACTGTCTTGAACCTTCAGCAAGATCCTGCTACCTGCTTTGTGCTAGGTCTTTGGACTAGCTCCTTAATTTCTATCAACAGTTTCTCCCAGAGAAAGGAAGAAATTACTATTTTACTTTACTATATTCATTTAATAACATGATTACAACCACTGCTTATGGTGCTTTTACTCTGTCAGGCAATCTCTTTGGTGCTTTACTTAAATTCTCACATCACTTCCTCAGAACCACCCCTTGGAAGTCAATCTCACTATTATCCCATGTGGGTTTACAGATGAGACTGAAGAGGCCCAAGAGCTAAACAGGAGAACATTAAGGAGGGAAGTAAACATGTCAGTGGCAGGACTCAGACCTGTAGTGTCTATTTAAGTCTTCACAATTACGTTATGGGGACACTCTCACCACAAATGCAACTGAGGCTACAGAGTCCGCAGAGCACAATGAAGCCACTGATAATCTACCAGTCCTCTCATTTCATAGGTATATCCCTTCCTGTAAAACACTGATGAAAGCAAGCAAGGAAGCAAAGATCTAAATGAATGGAGAGACATGCAATGTTCATTGATTGGAAAGTTCACAATAAAGATGTCAATTCTCTCCAAAGTAATCTATAGGTTTAACATAATTACTATAAAAATCCCAGCAAGATTTTTCATAGATGCAGACAAGCTTATTCTAAAATTTACGAGGAAAAACAAAGTAACTATGATAGCTAAAACAGTTTTGGGAAAGAACAACAAACTGGGGAGAATTACTCTATTCAATGATAAGACTTATATAACTATAGTAGATTGAGACAGTGTGGTATTACAGGAATGATAGAAATAGATCAGAGAAAACAGAGAACCCAGAAATAGACCAACACAAATATGTCCAACTGATTTTTTAAAAGACTTTATTTACTTGTCAGAGAGAGAGAGAGCACAAGCTGGGGGAGCGGCAGGCAGAGGGAGAAGCAGGCTCCCCACTGAGCAAGGAGCCCTATGCGGAGCTCGATCCCAGGACCCTGGGATCATGACCTGAGGTGAAGACAGATGCTCAACCAACTGAGCCACCCAGGCACCCCCCCAAATGATTTTTTAAAAGTTTATTTCTTTTGGTAATCTCTACACCCAACATGGGACTCGAACTCATGACCCTGAGACCAAGAGTCACATGCACTTCTGACTGAACCAGCCAGGAGCCCCTCCAACTGATTTTTGATAAAGGTGTAAAAAAGATTCACTAAGAGTCAAGAAAGATTCTTGTAAAAAGAGTTCTGTAAAAAGATTCAAGAAGAATAGCTTTTTAAAAAAATGGTGCATGAACAACTGAACATCCGTCAATAACAACAAAAAAATTAACTTCAACTTGAACCTCACACCAGATAGAAAAATTAACTGAAAATGAATCATGGGCTTAAGTGTAAAATGTAAAACTATGAAACTTTTAGCAGAAAAACTAAGAGAAAATCTTGGGACCTAGATCTTGCCAAAATGTTCTTAGACAAGACACCAAAACACATGACATCCATAAAAAAAAAGACATTATAAACTGGACTTCACCAAAATTAAAAACTCTTGTGCTCTAACAGTTGCTGTTAAGAGGATGAAAAGACAAGCTACAGACTGGGAAAAATAATTACAAACCACATATCTGACAAAGGATTGGTATTCAGAATATATAAAGAACTCTCAGAACTGAACAGTAAAAAATCCCAAATGTTTCAATTCGAAAATGAGCAAAAAAACATTAAGAGAATTGCATCAAAGAGAGTATACAGATGAAAACCAGCACATGAAAAGATGTTCAACATCATTAGTCATTAGGGAAATGCAAATTAAAACCACAAGAAGCTACCATTATACACCCAATAGAACAGCTAAAATATAAAATAGTAATATCAAATATTGGCAAAGATCTGGAAAATGGGATCTTTCATAGAGTGAAGTTGGGAATGTAAAATGGTAAGGCTCTTAAAATCATTCTGGCAGTTTCTTGCAAAACTAAACACGCACTTACCATGTAACCCCATAAGTACATTCTTGGGCATTTATCCAAGAGAAATGCAAATACGTTCACACAAAAACCCATATGCAAATATTCATTGCAGCTTTATTCAATGGCAAAACCAGGAAACAACCCAAATGTCCTTCAGTTAGTGACTGGATAAACAAATTCTGGTATATCTAGCCAATGGAATACTACTGAGCAATAAAAAGGAACAAGCTATTGATACACACAACAGCCCAGATGGACCTCAAGGGCATTTCACTTAGTGAAAAAAGTCAATTCCCAAAGGTTATGTACTATTAGATTCCATTTACATAACATTCTTGAAATGCCCAAGAGACTGAGAATAGATCAATCATTGCCAGGGTATAAGGATGGAGCAGAGGGTGTGAATATAAAGGGGGTAGCAAAAGGGAGCCCTTCTGAGATAACAGAGCAGTTTTATATCTTGACTATGGTGGTTACACAAATGTATACACAGGATAAAACTCTACAGAACTACACACACACACACACACACACACACACAAATAAATGCATGTAAAAAATGATGAAAACTGAACAAAGTCTATGGTCCAGTTAACAATATTGTACCAATATCAGTTCCCTGGATTTGATATTGTACTACAATTACATAAGATACCACCACAGAGGGAAGCTTGGTGGCAGGTACTTGGACCTCTATGCATTACTTTTGCAATTTCCTGTGAGTCTATATTTAAAACCAAAATGTTAAAAAAAAAAAAAAAGCCACTACGGGTTTCCAGAGTTTCACAAAGTAGCGTTAGTAAATTTAATTACTAGACTCATTCTTTGTAAGTTGCTTTCCATGCATAGCTGGAGTAGTTTAAAAATTCCTCTCCTTTTGGCAAGTTTTGCAAACATGTGCTCAAATGAAGTGTACTAGTGCTTCTTTTTAAAATTCTGACAGTTAGGGGCGCCTGGGTGGCTCAGTCAGTTAAGTGTCTGCCTTTGGCTCAGGTCATGATCTTGGGGTCCTGGGATGGAGCCCTGCGTTGGGCTCTCTGCTCAGCCGGAAGTCTGCTTCTCCCTTGCCCTCTGTGCTCTCTCTCTTTCAAATAAATAAATAAATAAATAGATCTTTAAAATAAAATAACACAGGGCGCCTGGGTGGCTCAGTTGGTTAAGCGACTGCCTTCGGCTCAGGTCATGATCCTGGAGTCCCGGGATCGAGTCCCGCATCGGGCTCCCTGCTTGGCAGGGAGTCTGCTTCTCCCTCTGACCCTCCTCCCTCTCATGCTCTCTGTCTCTCATTCTGTCTCTCTCTCAAATAAATAAATAAAATCTTAAAAAAAAAGAATAAAATAAAATAACACAAAATTGAGTTATTTTTATGATACATTTTAAAATAACATTCTATGCACATGCTAAAAAGATATTACTAATAGTTTTTAGACCCTAAAGAGCTCTTGCTTATGTAGGTTACAGATCTACCAACATTTACTGTATTAAAAATCAAAACTGAAAATATCTAAAAATATTTATTAATTCATCAAAAATAAGTGACTACTTAACATAAATATTTTATTAAAATAACTCTTTTCCAAAATAAAAAATAATTTAGAAATGTTTTATATATTTGGAAATCTCTTTAATGTCTGCCTTAATACAAGACAGTTTGCTTCTGCACTGTGATATGATTGTTTTGGTTGAAGTATATGAAAAGAAATCCAACTTTATGGAGGTATGTGCCTGGAAAAAGGAGGATTTCCCAGACCTTTGAAAGGGTCTCAGGTGTCAGTTGTCCCCAGAGTCATCAGACCACACTTGGAGAACCACAGTGCTGGAGATACATACTGAAATATTTACAAAGGAAATGTTAGAACGTCTGCAACTTGAATTAAAATACTCCAAAATATATACATAGTACACACACACACACACACACACACACACACTCAATTCTCATTATATGTGGTAGTTATATTCAATAATGTCACCACAAGCAGTGAATTAGCAAATACTGAGCCACTGTTCCAAGTGAAAATGCTGAATGAGGTTCCTGCAAGCCCCTGGTCACATTCCCATCAACCAACCAATACATAACCTTGTTTCACTTGTGTTTCTCTTTAAAGACACCTTATTTTATTTTTCTTAATGACTTATGTGCAGCATTCATTTATAATAAAATACTAGCTGAGAAGAGTTTAACATTTTCCTGACCCAGGATAACATGACCTTAAAATTCTCTGCTCTCAGCCTTACAACAACGTTGTCTACTACGCTTTTTAAAATTCCATTGTTATCTCACGAATCCACAAATATAGCTGCTTTTCCATCTTTTCCACAGCTTCATCACACACAATAAATATTATTTTAGCACTTTCTGCAGTGGCATCACATATAGATCAACAAATTTCTCTTCCTAGATGTACTGCATTGTTAATTCAATATTTTTTTAAAAAGATTTTATTTATTTGTGAGAGAGAGAGCACAAGCAGGGGGAGTGGCAGGCAGAGGGAGAAGCAGGCTCCCTGCTGAGCAAGGAGCCCAATGTGGGACTCGATCCCAGAGCCCTGGGATCATGGCCTGCGCCGAAGGCAGATGCTTAACTGACTGAGCCACCCAGGCATCCCTAATTCAATAAACTGAACTCACAGCCAACAGCACTATAACTCATGCATGAATGAAGCTTATCTCATACACGCATTTTCTCTTTAAGGTATATCACAGTCTTCTTGCTGTATCAGCTACTGACCCCTGTTAACTCCCTTATGTTCATTGAGGAATATGGCATCTCAATTAATTTCTACTTCTCCACCCCCAAGTTTTCCCATTATCTTAAGTGATTTCAAGTTTCACATTTTTACTCATCTAACAGCTTGGCCTCTTATTCCCTGATCCTCTTATCTCCAATGACCTTCTTCCATAGTCATTCCTTAAACTTTGTGATCACCTAGAATTTTCTTTACCCTTGAAACAATGAACTTTAGTCTACTACTATCTCTCTCATTCCCTCTCTGATTGGGAGGGTCTGAGATGGTTTCCTTCATGCCTGGTGCTTTAGTGGGAATATCTAGAATGCTGGGCACAGCTGGGCTGTGTGCGGGCACACACGTGCACGTGCGTTCTCTCTCTCTCTCTATGTTGTCTCATGATCTCTCCATGTGATCTCTCCAGCAGGGAGATCAAACTTCTTACATGATTGCTCAGGGTTCCAAAAGACCAAGGCAAAAGTTGCAAGGCTTCTTATGACCTACCCTTAGAAGTCAGGTAGCATCATTTCCCTGCATTCTACCAGTTAAACTTATTTACAGAACCCACCTGATTCAAGAATAGGGGACAACACAGGGGAATGATTATTGGGATGAATGGTTAATAGGAGCCACATGTTAAAGCCTACCACTCCTCAATCCACTGCAGTCTGGCAACACTCCTTGTCACTCTACTGTAATCACAATCTCTGAGGTAAAGACCTCTCAGTTGTTAAGTTCAATGCATACGTCTCAGTACTTACTTTGTTTGCTTTTCCTGCTGAATTGGGCCCTACTGACCACTAACACTTTCGTGAAACTCTCCTCCCCTGGCTTCTCTATACCACTTTTTTTTTTTTGGCTGTGCCTTTAATTTTTTTGGCTGTTTCTCAGTCTCCTAAAGTGACTCATTTCTTTTTTTTTTTATTCTTATGTTAATCCCCATACATCATTAGTTTTAGATGAAGTGTTCCATGATTCATTGTTTGTGCATAACACCCAGTGCTCCATGCAGAATGTGCCCTCCTCAATACCCACCACCAGGCTAACCCATCCTCCCACCCCCCTCCCCTCTAGAACCCTCAGTTTGTTTTTCAGAGTCCATCATAAAGTGACTCATTTCTTATGGCTCTCCCCTTAACTACTGGGCTTTGTTATCAATTCTCTTCTCACTCTGCATGTGCTCTCTGTTTACATCATCCACACCCATGGCCTTATCTATTACTTACCTACTGAGGATTCCTCAATATACATCTCCATCCCAGATCTCTCTCCAGTCCTCCAGACTCATATGTACTCTGACTTGGATGGTACCTCAAATGTGGCCAAAGCCAAATTCATCTTCTCCCTTAAACTTGGCTCTCTTATAGCCTCTATCCTATATTGACCAACCTTCCAGATGGCCAAGGCAGAAACTTGAAGTCGTCCTTAAGTCTACTCTCTCAAATCCCCCTCATATACTTTGTTACCAATCCCTGACCATTCAGCATGCTATGAAGCTCCTCAATTTATCCATTCTTCTCCATCCCTGATACTAGATCTGGCAGAGGACTGAGGAGGGGTCTTGGCATGTTATAAGGATCTATAAATTGCACAGAAAGTATAGTTTACTGCAATAAACTCAAATAATGTTTTTAAAATTTTTAAAAAGATTTTATTTTTAAGTAATCTCCACACCCAACATGGGGTTTGAACTCACAACCCCAAGGTCAAAAGTTGCATGCTCTATGGACTGAGCCAGTCGGGCTCCCCTCAGATAATGTTTTTGAAAAGCAGAGGTGACCAAGAGATACCAGGATAGGGGATATTTAAAGAGTAAAGCTCCTCATGGAAAGACACTGAGCTTGGTGGTAGCAGGATTCTGCCTGTTCACAAGAAAGTTATTTTCAGCTCATGGGAAAGCGCAACTAGGGGCTTATCAGGCTTCTCCTGAACCTGTCATCCTGAAACTTCATCATGGCTACCTTATCTGGTTATAACAACTGCTTTTATCAAGCCACATCATCAGGAACTAACATCAGGATCCTGGGTACAATTTCTTACTACCCCACTAGAATATTCTTGCCCTGTTTGGCCACAGGTTATATAAAAGTGACCAGTTTCTGGCTTTCACTAAATGACCAAGTAGCTTCTATCAAACCCACCTTCCCTCAAATTAACAATATACTCTGGACAAGACAGTAAAAAACAACTACCTGAAAGTACTGACAACCCAAAGCAGGCAGAAACTGGAAGAGAATCTATACTTAAAAGATAGGATTAGAACTAGGTGGTATTACCATTCTTTTTTTTTTTTTTAAAGATTTTATTTATTTATTCATGAGAGACAGAGAGAGAGAAGCAGAGGGAGAAGCAGGCTCCCAAGGAGCAGGGAGCCCGATGTGGGACTCGATCCCAGGACCCTGGGATCATGACCTAAGCCGAAGGCAGACGCTTAACCATCTGAGCCACCCAGGTGCCCCGTGGTATTACCATTCTTTAAGGCTTTTAGCTATAGGGCAGGCCTTAATCAGTGGATAAAACTGAATCTTTACCAAAAGGCAGAATTCAGGATTTCAGCAGCTGAAATATGTGGGGGTAAAATCCTGGAATGGAGAGATCCTGACAGGTGGAACCCTAAATTCTTTGTATAAACTCTGTCCAAATCTCCGGCTGACCTGTGAACCATGAATGCATGGGGCAGTCTCCAAACATCCCCTAAAGCTAAAAGAACTGAATAGAAACTTCAGCTGCTGCTTACTACCAGGGAGACTGAGTATGGAATTTGAGTTCAGTCAAGTTAACTGCCTGTTAAAAAACAAAAATCAATACTCTTCAGAGGAACATAATGGAATCTAGATTCTCTACAACATGTCTTCTATGATGTTTAGGAGACAAATCAAAATGACTGGATATGTCAGAAATAGAAAATGTGACCCATACTGAAGGAAAAAGGCAGTCAACAAAGACTGGTTCCAAGACAATCTAGATGCTGGAATTAGCAGGACTTTTTTTTTTTTTATAGATTTATTTATTTATTTGAGAAAGAGAGAAAGAAAGAAAGAGAGTGGTGGGAGGGGACAGAGGAGAGGGCAAGAATCCCAAGCAGACTCCCCACTAAGCAGGCAGCCTGCCACAGGACTCGACATGTGGCTTGATGGGAGCTCGACAGGGCAGGGGGGGTGCCTCGACAGAGTTGGCTCAGTGGGGTGGGGCTTGATCCCATGACCCATGAGACCATGACCCAAGCAGAAACTAAGTTGGACACCTAACCAACTGAGCCACCCAGGTGCCACTGGAATTAGCAGGACTTTTTAAGCAGTTATTATAACTATGCCCAAGGACATAGTGAAAAATATGTTCATAATGAATAGTGACCAGTTGCACTTCATCCAGGTAAAGATAACCAGCTTGCAGATATGGGCAACTAGTTCTAGGTCTAGAAGAAACATGACAAGCCTGGCCAGGAGCTATAGTGCCCACTGACATCACCTTAGTTCAGATACTTATTGTTTCTCATGTTGACTATTAAAACAGTCTCATAGATCACCTCCTTGCTTCTGGTTGCTATTTAGTATGACCCCCACCCCAACACACACACAGACCCTAAACACATCTACACTGATTCCAGAAATAACTTTTAAAACACAGCTTTAATCAGGGCTTTAATTGGAAGGGACAGAAACACAACTTTAATTCAAGCAAAAGAGGAAATTTATCAGAATTTTCATATAATCATAGGAAGGACATGGATGTAGGTGGGCCTCAAGGACGATTAAGACCAGAGACTTGAACACTGATAGGAATCTACTGCTCATCCTGCATGTTGATGGCATTCTCTCGGATAAGCTTCCTCCCTGTGGCTGTTAAAGGGCCTATGAGCAGTTCCTGGCCACACATCTCCCAGCTATACCACAAATGTGGGACACAATATTTTCCCCCATTTAAGTCAGAAAAAAATTGAAGAGAAGAATTCTGATTGTTCTGATCTAGATCACATGCCCATATATCAACCAATCAAATCAACTACTATGACTGGAAGCCCTCATTAGAACTGCATGGCTGGGGCACCTGGGTGGCTTGGTGGGTTAAGCACCTGCCTTCGGCTCAGGTCATGTTCAGGCTCCCTGCTTAGCGGGGAGTCTGCTTCTCCCTCTCCCTCTGCCCCTCCCCCGATCATGCTCTCTCTCTCTCACTTGCTCTCACTAAGTAAATAAATACGATATTAAAAAAAAAAAAAAAAAAGAACTGCATGGCTGGGGTACCTGGGTGGCTCAGTTAAGCGTCTGCCTTCGGCTCAGATCATGATCCCAGGGTCCTGGGACTGAGTCCCGCATTGGGCTCCCTGCTCAGCAGGGAGCCTGCTTATCCTTCTGCCCCTCCCCTGCTCATGCTCGTCTCTCTCTCTCTCACTCTCTCTCTCAAATAAATAAAATCTTAAAAAAAAAAAAAAAAAAGAACTGCATGGCTGGACAGGAAAGAAGCAGCACCCATCCCTGCCAAAACAAAGGGTTTTATTTCCGGGGGAAGGGAAAGACATTGGGAAAACAATGAAGATCTACCAGATCTCCTGTGTTCTCTATCTCAACTGGTGGTAACACCACCTTCCATGCAATCATTCATGGCAGAGTCCTGGAATTTCTCTTATAGCAGAGACTGTTAGTTGTCCTCAGTATCTGTTCTCCCCTTTACTCCACCAGGCATTCTGCTGCTTGGAACATGAAATGTGATGGCTGGAGCTCTATCTTGTATCATGAAGGAAAGTGTCACACTGTGGAGACGATAGGACATTAAGCCCTTCAGGGTTTAACATGAAAGAGAAATGAATTTCTATCCTGTTTAATCCAGTTATTTTGGATGTCTGATAACTCACAGCTGAAACTGATCCTGACAACCCCCTCACTCGCCAATGCGATCTGGCAAAATAATCTAGAAATTAAGAGTGAACCAGGTTAGAGTACATTAGAGCCAACCACCTAGGCTTGAATCTATGCTCTGTAGCTTCCCAGCTCTGTGATCCTCAGCAAATTGCTTTATTTCTCTGTACCTCAGCTTCCTCGTATATAAAATGAGGTTAATAACATTATCTATATCATAGGTTGGTTGTGAGAATTATGGAAGATAATTCACATAAGCACTGAGAATAATGCCTGGCACATAGTAAGTGCTCAATGAGTGTTAACTACCATTTTTAATGCCTGCCAATTTTACCTACTAAAGACTGTCTTAAAAGACAGTCCCTACCTTCACTGCCCAAGAGCCACTTTATTCTGCTCGAATGAGCCCTGTTTCCAGTCCCATTCCTCCACAGCATCCTCTACAATGTCTCAGCCTTGATTATCTAGAACACCCAGATCTGTTCAGGTCACTCTTGTTTTTTGTTTTGTTTGGGTTTTTTTTTTTTGAAATTTTATTTATTTATTTTAGAGAGAGAGGGAGCACAAGCAACGGGAGGGGCAGAGGGGGAGGGAGAGGGAGAGAATCTCAAGCAGACTCCCCGCTGAGCATGGAGCCCCATGTGGGGCTCCACCTTAGGACCCTGAGGAACCTTAGGAACCTGAGCCAAAACCAAGAGTCGGATGCTTAAGGGACTGAGCCACCCAGATAGTGCCCTAGGCCATTCCTGTTTTAAACTCGGTGATGATTCCCCATTATCTACAGAATGAAGCCTTAACTCCTTAGCCTGGTGACTAAGGCCTGTGTGTGTGTGTGTGTGTGTGTGTGTTTTGCCCTTTTGGACAAGGCCTTTCTGAGCTTATTTCCTGTCACTCCTCCACCACCAACCACACCCTGGCTGCACTGAACTATTCTCAACCACCATCTCTTTACCTGCCTCAAAAGTGTCAACCATCCCCACTCCCTCTCTCCTGAACTCTTTCCTCTCTTGGCTTCTGTGGTAACACATTCTCCTGGTTTTCTTCCAATATTCCTGGCTATTTCTTTTCCATCTTTTTCATGCGCTTCTCATTCTATAGCCCCTTGGTGAGTGTCAGGGTTCCCTCCTTAGTCCACTTCCGATTTCACTGCCAGTCTTCTCCCTGAGTGATGGCATCCTCTGTCAGGCTCTCAAGATCCATCTATAGGCAATGACTCCCAGATCTTCACTCCTGACCTCTTGCCTGAGCTCTGAGCTTACACATCATATGGATATTATCTCCTGAAGATCAGACAGACAAACCCTTAGAATGTCCAAAACAGAACTCATCTCCCCCATCCCAAACTTGCTTCTCTTTTTTACTCTGAATCTATTGATAGCACCACCACCAGCACCCAAGCCAGAAACCTGGAACTCCTCATTCTCTCCATCTAATAAATTACCAAATGCTGCCAATTCCACATTCTCTGTAACTCTCCAATCTGTCTTCTCTTCTCTATACTCACTGCCCTTGCCCTAGTCTGGCTCTCATCCTCTCTAGCATGGACTCAGCAAGAGTCCCCTCTCTACCTCCAGTCTCTCATGCCTCCAATCCAACTGACAACCTGAGTTATCTACCTAGAATGAAAATCTTATCATGCTACTGCCCTGCTTGAAACTCTTCATTGGTTCCCACTGCCCAGACAAAATTACCACTTCCCACCCCCCAGTTGTTAAATACCTACTATGTACTAGGGACTATGCTAGGTATTAGTAATATAATGTTGACCATAAAATGGCCCTTGCCTTTTAAGGAATTTGCCATTCTTCTGTGGGAAGACAGATACATAACCACATATTAACAGCATAATGTGATAAGTCCTATGATACATTCACAGAGCATTACAGAAGCACAAGACGGAGTTCCCTGAGAGCAGACTTGTGCCTTTCTAATCTTTGTATCCCCAACATATGATACCAGATATGATTCAGTAGAGAAGTGTTTTTGAACTGAACAGATGATCTTCTCTGATCCTCAGTTTCTCTCCATGTAAAATGGTTCATAGCTCACATATCAAATGAATGCAATCTATGGGTCTTGTTTGGACCCTACTTTGAATAAAGTAAATGCAATTTTTAACAGTGAGACAACCAGGTAAATTTAAACACTGGCTAGATATTTTATGATGTTAAGGTATTATTACTTGTTTTTTTTTTAGTGTTATAATGGTATTGTTGTGTGTTAAAAAGTCCTTATCTTTTAGAGGTATGTAAGAAAGTACTTAAAAATGAAAGAATGCAATGAAATATGAAATTTGCCTGAAAATAATCCAGTGGTGTTGAGTGGGGGTATAGCTGAAGTACAATTGGCCACAGCTATGTTAATAATTGCTGAAGCAATAATAATAATAATAATAACAATAATAATAATTGCTGAAGCAGAGGGATAAAGTAAATGACAAAACTAATCTCTCAGGGTTTTGTGGCAGTTTAATGAAGTGATTATATAAAATTGCTGATATAGTACTTGCTGTCTTAAAAAATGTTAGTTTTGCTTCTCCCCTCAGCCATTTACCTCCATCTATGGGGACATAGCAGAAGCAACAGCAAGTCAGTGGGTATGGGAATTAGAAACCCAACATCCAAAGAACTGACATACTCAGTCTCATTTCTCTCCTCTGCTCAGTAAAGATAGCGCCAAAGGGCTCCCAAGCAGCCTTGGGCAGGAATGGCAGTGCTCCAAGACCAGCAGAACACTGGGAAAGAAATCATGGTTTGAAATTTTGTGGAGGACAGAAAAACTGTTTCAGATATAAAGGAACTCTTGGATGGAAAGGGCTGATCATTTCCTCTGCTGCTTGAATCCTTGGCAATACTGCCACCTGGTGGCTCTTTAGCATATTGCTTTACCTTTCCTGGATGCAGTCAGCTCTCCTGGTTCCACCCTGAAAATTCTGGAAGGGAACAGTCCCTCTCAATGAAATGTTCCTTGAACTGCTCAAAGTTGAGCATATATCATATCATATCCCTCATATCAACAATGAACAAAACTAGTTGAGCATATAAACAGAATTAAACATGTAAACAGAGTTAAAATAGCTACCTTCCCACCCACTATAAAAATAATATTTAACATTTGTTGCACACTTAATATATGCCAAGAACTTATCTAAGTCCTTTATGTATATATGCATTAACTCATTTAACTCTTTTTCTAAAGATTTTATTTATTCATTTGAGAGAGAGAGAGCACGAGCAGAGGGGAGAGGCAGAGGGAGAGGGGGAAGCAGAAGCCCTGCTGAGCAGGGAGGCCAATGGGTGACTTGATCCCAGGACCCCAGGACCATGACCGAAGCAGAAGGCTCAGCTTAACCAACTGAGCCACCCAGACATCCCTAACTCATTTAACTCTTAACAACAAATCCATGAAGGTTGTATTAGGTAATGTTATTATCCTCATGTTACAAATGAAGCAACAGAGGCACAGACAAGTTAGGTAAGTTGGCCAAGGTCACAGAGCTAGGAAATACTAGATAGAACTCAAATTCAAGCCTGACCTGGGTCCAGAGCCCATGCTCTAGTTAAAAAAAAATACTACTAAACCCACACCACTTCCCAATGTCTGTTTGATGATTGAATAAATAAAAACCTTGGACCTCTGAAACCCAAGGAGAGAAAAGCTTAGGTAGTAGAATCTCCTAGTAGGAGGTTAAACTGATCAAGACCTCATCCCTCTGAAGCTTACCTAGTCCCTAGAGTTGTCTCTGCTGGATCACTACCTCTTTCACACCCTTTGCCCCTTTAATGTGTTGTCTTAGATATAAACAAAAAACACTCCATGATTCTTCCTAACATGAACAAAACATGCTGGCATTTTCAAAAGATGCTACCAAATTCTAAAGGTAAACAGAACAGAAATAGGGGCACCTGGGTGGCTCAGTTCAGCTGAGCATCTGACTCTTGATTTCAGCTCAGGTCATGATCTCAGGGTCCTGAGATAAAGCCCAGCATCAGGTTCCATGTGGAGTGTGGAGCCTGCTTAAGATTCTCTCTCTCTCCCTCTCCCTCTTCCCCTCCTCCGGCTTACACTCTCGTTCATGCTCTCTCTCTCTCAAAAAAAGAAAAAAGAACAGAAATAAGGCAATGGTAGAGAGCATTCAAAAACAGTTTAGATTCTGACCACACCTATGTGGTTTCCAGGTTTTGTGCATTTCAGTATCTGGATTTGTGGCTGGACTCAGATAAAAATATAGCTGCCTTTTGGTGAGCACTCACTCTATGCAAGGCAGGGCAATGAAGAGAGAAAAAGAAATAACAAGCATCCATATTGGAAAAGAAGTAAAACTACCTCTATTTATAGGTGGCATGATCTTGTATATAGAAAATCTTAGGAAATCCACAAAAATACTATTATAACTAATAAATTCAGCAAGGTTGCAAGATACAAGGTCAACATACAAAAATCAACTGCATTTCTATACACTAACAGTAACACTCCAAACAGGAAATAAAGTTAATAAAACAAGTCCATTTACAATAGCATAAAAATACTTAGGAATTAGTTTAACAAAAGAAGTGCAAAAGTTGTATACTGAAGCAAAATAAAGTTGAAATAAATATACAGATATTCCATGCCCATGGATCAGAAGAATTAATATTATTAATATAATACTCCACAAATGGATCTACATATTCAATGCAATCTGTATAAAATCCCAGTAGTCTTTTATTTCAGAACTTGATGAGATGATCCTACGCTTCACATAGAAATGCAAAGAAGCCAGAATGGTCAAAACAATCTTGAAAAAAAATAATAAAGTGGGAGGACTCACAGCTCATGATTGCCAAAATTACTCCAAAGCTATGGTAATTAAGATTGGTACTGGCATAGGATAAATATATTGATCAGTGGAATAGAACTAAGAATCCAGAAATAAACTCAGACCTTTATGGCCATTAATTTTCAACAAGGGTGCCAAGACCATTCAATAGGAAAAAAAAAGTTTTTTCAACAAATGGTGCTGGGTCACCTAGATATCCACATGCAAAAGAATGAAGTTGGACTCCTACTTCACACCATATGCAAAAGTTAACTCAAAATGGATCAAAGACCTAAATGTAAGAGATAAAAACATAAAACTAGAAGAGAACACAGGTGTAAATCTTTGTAATCCTAGATTAGGCAATGGTGTCTTAGATATGACTCCAAAAGCACAAGCAACAACGTGTAACTGAGATTTGTTTTTAGTAAAGGATTAAAGCAACCAAAATAAAGCTCCCGAAAACACTCTTAGATGTAATTCCTTAATTGCTCATGTTTTGCTTCTCTAACACCTATTTGTTAGGTATGTGGGGTACCACTCACATCTCCCTTCCAGCCTTCTTTTTTTTTAAGATTTTATTTATTTATTTGACGGAGAGAGACAGTGAGAGAGGGAACACAAGCAGGAGGAGTGGGAGAGGGAGAAGCAGGCTTCCTGCAGAGCAGGGAGCCCGATGCGGGGCTCGATCCCAGGACCCTGGGATCGTGACCTGAGCTGAAGGCAGACACTTAACGACTGAGCCACCCAGGCGCCCCTCCCATCCAGCATTCTGATGGTGCATACACACAAGGATCTGATTTAATAATTTTAATGATAATAATTACAGATATGATAATAACTAACATTTATTTTTTTAAATATTTTATTTATTTGACAGAGAAAGTATGCACAAGCAAACGGAGCAGCAGAGGGAGAGGGAGAAGCAGGCTCCCCCCTGAGCAGGGAGCCCAACATGGGGCTCGATCTCAGGACCCTGGGATCATGACCTGAGCCAAAGTCAGATGCTTAACCAACTAAGCCACCCAGGTGCCCCAATACCTAACATTTAAACAGCACTTACTCTTTACCAGGCACCATCCTCAGTGCTTTACATATATTAACTCTGCAAATCCTAACAACCCTCTCCTCTATTTTACAGATGAGGAAACTGCAGCATAGATAGATTAAACAACTTGCTCTGGGTCATCAAAGCCTACAGAGCGTGGAGCTCAGATTCCAACACAGGAAGTCTTGCTCCAGAGTCTGTGCTCTTAATCTGGGCAAGCCCCCTTAACTCCTCAGATGGAGTGGTTCTTATAAATCATGTGGCTTAGGACTGGACTGGGGCCAAAGCGGGATTCTTACTCCCACTTCCTCTGCCACATGTTTTATTTTTTTAAACAGTGTTTTATTATTTTTTAAAGTAATCTCTCTGCCCAACGAGGGGCTCAAATTCATGACCCTGAGATCAAGTAAGCAATACCCACATCCTTAAAGACTGTTGTTATCATCCGGGTACATGAATGCCTGCTTACATCCATCACTTATTATGTCAGTAAATATGTATCGAGCACCTATTATGTGCCAGGCACTGTTCTAGGCACTGGGGATGCAGCAGTGAACAAAACAGACACAAAGTTTTGCCCTCATGAAGCATACTACTTCCTCCTGCTTTTCTTCTTCCCCTTTTTGCTCCTTTTTCTCCTCCATCTAGTGGAGAACATCAAGCTGTGAATTCAGAGATCCGAGTTCTGGTACCTAGTTCTGCCACTAATGTGAAGATACGTGATCTTCACTAGCATCTCCGGGCTTAGGTGCATCACTCTACAGATCCTGAAGATGAAAACACCCATCATGGACCTACGGTGAACCCACAAATCAATCAAATACAGACTGTTTTCCAGGAGTTCACAGACCAGCAGGAAGGCCAGACATGCACCCAGATAACTATCATGCAAAACTGAAGATTGAAGGTGACAGAAAAGAGAAACAGGGCAAGAGGATGAAGAAGAGAACAGGAGATTTAGGTTTCCAAAGAAGTGTTGCTGACTTTGGGTCGAGTGTTAGATAAGATTCAGGTATGTGTGAATGGACAGAAGTCCTTTTCAAGGTAGAATGCACCTAGAGGGCATAAGCAGATCCAGTAGCAGGAAACGGACAATCAAGGCTCCCATGGGGGAGCGGAGAGTAGTCCAGTGCGGCTGGAACACACTGAATGAGCCAAACACCAAATTCACATGCATTTTTACAATGAAACAAGAGGCTGCGACATTTTGTATTTGGCCCATAACCATGAGGTCAGTTGACAACCGTATTCAACATTCCAGTGCTCACTGATTACATAATTCCAGTATGGTACTAGGACTTCTAACTTACCGATAGACTGACTTACCCAGCAAGAGCTATTTGTGTGTGTAACATATAGACACATATGGAGGCTTTAAAAGTGAACCAGATTCTGCCAAATTAAAAGAATAAAACTCCTATACATGTCACTGGAAACAATATTGTTTGTGTTTTCATCTGACCTCATACAATGAGATAGAGAAGAGCAAATGTCCCTTACCCCTTGGTTACTAAGTACTGTTACCAAGAAAGATTAAAGAGCTAAGTCGTCACAGTTTCAACATTAATGCCATCAAATTGTCTTACCTAAATACCTCAAATAAAGTATACTGAGGCAAACCTTCATATAACTACAGTAAAATTGAAATTATTATTATTATTAGATTTATTTATTTATTTGAGAGAGAGAGCATGAGCGAGTGAGCATGAGCGGGGTGAGGGGCAGGGGGAGGAGCAGGCTCTCTGCTGAGCAGGGATCCTGATGTGGGGCTCAATCCCGGGACTCCGGGATCATGACCTAAGCCAAAGGCAGATGCTTAACCGACTGAGCTGCCCAGGCATCCCCAAAATGGTTTGTATAAATAACACATGACTGACTGAAAATGATTAGTGGGATTTTTTTCAAAGGATTGTTACCATAGGCAATTATAATATTAAATTTTGTTATTCATCAAGTAGTTTGCTAGTGTTAATATTACTCCTTTTTTCCTTAGGGAAAAAACCCACACACACTTCGTTAATTTTACTCAAAAATTTCAGTTAAATAAATAGTTCAAGATCTTATCTTAAGGGATGCCTGGGTGGCTCAGTCAGTTAAGCATCTGCCTTGGGCTCAGGTCATGATCTTAGGGTTCTGGGATGGAGCCCAGCATTGCACTCCTTGCTCAGCGGGGAGCCTGCTTCTCCCTCTGCCTGCCGCTCCCCCAGCTTGTGCTCTCCCTCTCTCCCTGACAAATAAATAAATAAATAAAATCTTAAAATATATATATTATTTTAAAAGGAGGTGCAAATTATCTGCAGAAGTTTCTTTTAGCGTACTGGGTAACCTCTTTTTCCACGCTTCCTTCTGTCCACTTCTGTCCACTCCGGGTCTCCGGGACCAAAGAGCCCAGCAGCAGTAGCGAAGCTAAATGCTTTGTCACTATCCTGTGTTTCCTCTACCAATTACCTTCTTTGCTCCTTTCACTCCATCCTTTTTGTTTTAACCAAAATTTCTACCTCTGATTGGATCACTACTGCTTTGCGATAAACCAATCCAAAACAGTGGCATTAAAAAACAATCGTTTTATTCTGCTCTCTGATTCTGTGGTTCAGGAACTCAGAGTACGCCAGGGATAGCTTGATTCTGCTCCATGCTGTCTGGGGCCTCAGCGGGAGACTCAATGGCTGGGAGCTTTAATCATCTAGGGGTATCTTTATTCACAGGTCTGGTGAATGTTGGCTATTAGGTGGAACCTCAGCTGGGACTGCTGACTGGAGGACTTATAGGTGGCCTCAACATGGGCCTGGACTTTCTCAAAGTATGGCAGCCTCAGGGTAGTCAGACTTCTTACAAGGCAGCTCAGGACTCTACAGGTCAACGTCCTTGTAAATAAGACAGAAGCTGCACTGCCTCTTATGGCTTCGCCTCAGAAGTCACAGGTCTCATTTCTCCCTATTCTATTGGTCAGTACAATCAAAGTCTGCCCAGATTCAAAGAGAGGGTACATCAACCCTAATTCTCAATGGAAGGGTGGCAAGATCACATTGTAGAAGAATGTGGAATGGGAGATACTGTTGTGGCCATCTTTGAAAAATTCTGCTACATTCTCCCATCTACTTCTCTTGCTTAAGTATACTCTGATCTGATGTTTTTGTTTGTTTAAGGAAAAACAACCTCAGGAGACTACTATTTTCACTGAGGCTTTTAAGTTCTACTAGAGGTTAACCAGAGTCTTTCATCCATATCGACATCCACTGCTCAATCTTTCCTCTTCAGCACATTTAACCATCTTCCTGCTATATACGGCTCCTGGCAGAAATGGAATTTGGTTCCCTACAGGCTGTTGGGCCCAGCACTGATCACTCTTAGGAGAAAAGCAGCCACTGACAAAAAGCAGCTGGCCTAGTCCTCACAGCTAGGCCTTGGTGTTCTTTTTTTTTTTTTTTTATTCATGAGAGACAGAGCGAGAGAGAAAGGCAGAGGGAGAAGCAGGCTCCCAAAGAGCAGGGAGCCCGATGCGGCACTCGATCCCAGGACCCTGAGATCATGACCTGAGCCGAAGGCAGACGCTTAACCATCTGAGCCACCCAGGTGCCCCGTAGGCCTTGGTGTTCTTGACATAAAACAATTTCATGGGCCATCGACATCAGACAAGGCCACTATGTCATCACTGTGACAGAGACAAAAGCAAGACCACTGCATAATCAGGTCTGAAAAGAGGCAGAACATGAACTTTCACCAAACCACAAAATGACCAAACATCCTTCTATCCTGGCTAATGGCCACCACTGCTACTTTACCAACTAGCCTCCTTCTAGTTATCCTCCCTCTAGATAAGATCAACGAAGATACCCAATTATAGCATTACCCCTATATTCTGCAACTTCCTAACAGAATCCAATCCAGAGCAAACCCTCACTTCTTTAAATCCTCCTCCAAATCACCTAACACAAGTCCAAAACCTATAATAAATCCTTTCTAACACCCTTTGAGACACCCTGCAAGTTCCCAATGATGGGCACTCTCCCTCGATGTAGTGAATAATCAACCCAACTTGTTCAACCACAGGTATGTTTCTGGTGGTCTTTAGCTAGAGGGCACTGACAACTCCTCTGAGGACCTTGAAATTAGAGAACATATTTCTCACGAGGTCACTTCTGATCTGCTGAACTCCAGCTTTCAGTCAGACTTTGGATTTGGCTCTTTTACAATGCAGTTTTGGAAGACAATTATATGCATTACTCAGACTTCCAAAAGCTATTAAAATGACCATATAGTTAAAAATTATATTTATATGAGATTGAGTCCTCCAGGCTTCCTCATCGCCTTACCAAGTGCAGGAAAGTTATCATGATAATAGAGGCAATAGCTGCTCTGTCCCCATGATGGTCACAGGACATAAGGACAACCTGGCTGCAGGCTACAGGTGCTTAAGCATCTGCTTCTGCTGTGGGAAAAGCTAAGCAGGTATGCACCTGCCAACTGGCTTTTCAGTTTCAGATGCCAGACCCTAGAATATATTTCTGCCTCCTTCTCCTCCTTCTAGTGAGTTCTTTATTTTTCTCTAATTTATTTTACAGTTCTCACTCACTTTATGTAGGGACTCTCATCCTTAGAAAGGCAACTCCAAATAACCTCCATAGCCTTGTGGTTAAGTGCCTGATCCGAAACCCTACTCTAACTCAGGTTAGAGACACTTACTGATTTAAAGTTGTTTAGAGAATCAGCTGCAGCAACCAGGAAATTTGAATTGGAAACAGTCCTATCTGAATTTGAATTGTGGAGTAATCATTTGTGTATTACATGGCCCAAAAGTCCCTTCTATCTGTCCACTCTCAGAGATTGTGAAATATTGAGTGCTCAAGCAACAAAATTAAATCATTTCTACCTAGGAATCACTTAGGACACAGTGACGCACAGTTCAAACTAACATAGGTTTGTTTTCTTTCTTTCTTTTTTTTTTTTTGAGAGAGAGCACGTGTGCGAGTGAGGGGGAGAGACAGAGGGAGAGGAAGAGAGAGAATCTTAAGCAGGCTCCATGCCCAACGCTGAGATCATGACCTGAGCCGAAATCAAGAGTCAGACGCTTAACTGACTGAGCCACCCAGGCGCCCCTTCATTTCATAGAAAATTATACTCTCTGTAAGTTTAGGTGATTAGGTACAGATGAGAACTGGTGTGGAGAGGAGGAATCACTGCACAAATATAATAAGTGAGAGTCTCACTGACCACCTGCAAAATTTGATTATTATTCAAGAGTCATGTATATGAGTGTTGAGGGGGCTCAGGACATGCTATCCCAAAATATGGCACCTTGGCATATTGAATGATTTAAGCTGAAGGATTTGGAAAAAATGGCAGAAGCAGAAAGCTCATTTTGACCTCCTGTCCTCTGAAACAGGACATAAAACACTCATGTGAGAGGTGGCCTCCCAATAGCATGAAGGAAAGCGTATCTTTATCTTCGAAGACAAAGGGATGCTGAGAGAATCCTAACAGGCCTTTGCTAAGTTTCCTCCCGTTTACTATGCTTGCTTCATACTCATTATCATATTCCTCCATGACTGTCCACTCTTCATCAAACCTAGCATAAAATACTTAGGTCTGTTTCTTAGGGTCTTAATTTCCTTATAAAGGTTCCTGTGTCATATAAAACTTAAATACATTTGTATGCTTCTCTCCTGTTAGTCTATCTTTGTCAATTTAAAGACTCAATCAGGAACCCTAAGAGGGTTGAGGAAAATTTTTTCCTTCCATACAGTGTCCTGCTGACTCCCTTGGGTTGTGGATATGACAGATCCTTAGATTTCTGAAACATCCAGAGTACTGATAATCCTAGCATCTTGCTGGTCCCTACAAAGGCTCATAATAGACTCAGGCCAGTGCGTTTGGACTTTTTTGGTGTTTTATGTGTGCATGTTTGGTTTTGCAGTTTTGTTTCATAACTGGCCTGGGGAGAGATTTGGGATCCAACATTGATAGGGGTCTAGAATGATTACTGTCATTCCTAAAAATGTGTCTTGGCCTTTTTTTAGGCTCATGGGAGGGGTTTGGAGATTAGGTAGAAATGTGGACTGTCTCCCTCCAAGAGCCTGTCCAGGCCATTCCCTAAAGGGAGGTTTCAAATTAAGCTTTGGCACAGTAAGATTCCTGGTTCTATCTGCACTCTACAGTGAATAAACTGATTGTTTGTTCTGAGAAGGTGGGGTTTCATTGAGGATAAAAAAAAACAACTATTCATCACACCTCAATTCTAGCTCCTTATACTAATCTCTGTTGATTAGATTGTCACTTTTTTTTTACTTTTAAACTCAAACATAATTTATTATGAGAAATTAGGAACACTTGAGGGATTTTGGTGATGACATAAGCTGGGGTGTGAGTTCCACTGTAAATACCTAATACCTGAATATAACTGAGCAACGCATCTGAAAAGAAAATAGCTACGTTGTTTTTTAAACAATTTATGGTACAAAGAAATCTGATACTTATTTGGGAAGAAAAAAACTGGTGCCAGCCTTGCTTTGTTTAGTTCAGGAAGATTCACCTTTGCTCCTCCATTCAAAGCATACAAATGAACAACAAAAACAAATCCATTTCATATCTACTGAGAGTTAACTCAGACATGTCTAACCTTTAGGAGTGTGTCTGGTTTTCCCTAGAGATGTCCTTTACAGTTTAATGTTAGTTCTGTTTAGACCAGTAGTTCTCCTACTGTGGTCTCAAGAACCAGTAGCATCAGCATCTCCAGGGAATTTGTTAGAAATGTAAATTGGGGGGCTCAACCCAAGACCCACTGAATCAGCAACTCTGTGGGCAGGACCCAGCAATCTGTGTTTTAACAAGCCCTCCAGCTGATTCGGATGCACAAGAAAGTTTGAGAACCACTGACTTTGATTGTCCGCTACACTTTTGTTTCTCTGGTAAACAAAGCAGTAGGTTTAATGATTCGGAAGTCTTAAAACATTGCTTAGGATTCCAGGTGGATGCACAATTCTGTGAACTGAATTTGCTGGAAAACCAAAGAACAGGCACAGAGATGTTTCAAATGCTTAGGGCAGAGAGGCCTTGTGTCCTGCACTGTAGTTCTACCCAGAGCTTGCAGGCTACATGTGCAAAGGGAGGCCTTGCTCTCAGGTAAGACTGATTCTCCAGCAGGGGCCCTGGAAGTGCCATTGTGATGGGACAACTGCTCTCACCAGGAATGAACTAGCTTGGGCCTTAAGTGTTCCTCAGTTCTCCAGGTAGCTACTGCTCCTGAACTAAATAGGCTTGGAAAATTTTACAGTTTTGCCCTACTTATATTATCTTCAAAGTATATGTCAAATCATCACATCAAAGACTGTCTCGGATTGCACCCTCAGGTAAGTTTGGTGGCCCCCAGCAGGTTTTCAAAAACACTTGATGTATCTATCTCTGTCTTCTTATATTGCAATTGACTATCTCCAAATGCATATCGTTAACTAGCAGGCTTCAAATGTCGAAAATAATGGCTAACTCCTTTCCTCATCCAGAGCCTTTAGTACAGTACCCAGCACAGACTGGGTACTTGGTAATTTAAGGGAATCAACCCATCAAAAGTAAAATCTGAAACCAGGGATCCATTAAAATCATTCCATAAAATCATCCCGTATAGGTACGATTCATAGATGCTGGTGTCCAGCTTTTCCCTCCGTTCATCTGTTCGCCGCTTCCCCCATCTCCAAGTAACCAGGATATTCACGCGTCTCAACAACAGCACTACGCAACACATTACACTTCCCTCTCCGACACCTACGCAATCAAGTCTCGCCGCTGGTCCGTCAACCTGTCAGTTCCCCCTACTCCTCATCCCCTCTTACTTCCGTTCCCCTTTCCCTGCGCGGCTGGAGGCAGGATGTGCCTATGCCTTCAGCCCAAAAGAAGTGCTTACAAACCTCCACCTCATCCGCTCTCCAGGCAGCGGCCGGCGGCCACTGCCTTGCGGCCCCGGACACCAACTGCGGCGGCATTAACCAGATCCCAGCTTGCCATGACCTTCACTACGAGTCGGTCATAATAGAGAGACACACAGGATATTTCCCAGGAGCCCACGGGGCGACGTAAAACGGGGTTCCCACAATCCTCTTCGCCTTCGTTTCCCCCATCCGTTCTCCCCCCGCAAAAAAAAAAGGGTCAACCATTAACCCTTTCGTGTCTGAGCTCATTGTCCCATCGACGCCTTCTTGTACGCGGATTGCTTTGCTGGGAGATACAGGTAACTTATCTGGTAAAAGAAATAAAAGACCAGGCCTGTCCTCTTAGTCATAGTCATCTATTGAACATTTTCTCAATTTGCTTGTAAATTGACCTGTAAGTTTACCATTTTTAAATAGGAGCTTAATTTACTTGTTCACAACCTGAATAGTTCATAATGATGCCTTTAAGCTTCCGGACCAGCCGAAACTCCAACTTTATAGTTGATGATTGTTCACCTTGAACCTGTGCCCTTTATCCTACGTTCCCCATCTCCTTTGGTTTGACGTTTAACTGCTTACCTCAATGGTTAAGAGCAGGTACTTTCTAAACCTGGCTTTCTGGGTTTGAATCTCACTATACAAGCGGGATCTTGGGCAAGTGATTTAAGCACGCTATTCCTTGGCTTCCGCATCTGTAGGATTGATATAAGAGTAGTACCTACCTCTAGAGTTGTAGTGAGAATTTTATAAGTTCGCATGTGAGCAGCACCTAGAACATTGCCTGGCACAGAGTTAAGCAGTATATTGAAATAGAAATGTTAATTATTGACCTTGAGGGTGATGTCATCTCAGCTAAGGCCTTCTAGCTAATAAATACTAAATGATAATAACGATTAACGTGTGGGCATCTATGGACCAAGTACTATATTAATTGCTTTAAACCCATTTTGTTGGGTTTTTGTTGTTGTTGTTGTTGTTTAATCCTCGTAATTATTGGTGGTAGTTACAAATATTATCCTTCCCTTTCCTCCTCCTTGTTTTTCTAAAGCAGCTAAGAAAATTCAGGTCAGTGAGATAGCAGATAACTCTATAACTTTCCCGTGGTCACAGAGTCAGTAACAAATAGAGCCAAGACTTAAAATCAGATAAACTCAAATATATATGTCCCTTTCAAATATCACTGAGAAAATGGCAATAAAGTATTTTTGAGTGCTCTTTTTCCCCCTAAGAATTGCCTCAATATCTGTGCAGGTGAGGAAGACTAGGTTCTCTTCAGAGGCAGAAGGGCAGCAGGCAATAAAGCAAGGGTCTCTCTCTTGAAGACTGGCAGCAAAGGAGATGAGCAAAATAGCAGTAGTCATAACCAGCTCACTTATTGTGCCCCACTGTGCTAGACAGGCCCCATTACTGCCTAAGGCCACCAGAGATAAAGATGCAGGATCCCCACCTCACCTGACCATCCTGTAAAGCTTGGATATTATCAAAGATCATGCTTGTTTTAGGACAGCACCAAGAGACTATAATATACTATTCTGACTCCAGCCAAAGTGGTAGTTATTTCCACATTTGCAGTTCATAGAATCAGATATTTCTACCTCAGTCCAAGAGCACGGGGATATCTCCTTTCCCCTCATTAAAACAAAAAAGGAATTCCCTCCTTTCTTTCAAGAGCCTACAGTACCCAAGGTCTTGTTATTCTTGCTTCACACCCACCTACTACCGCTTCCCAACTTATCCTCAGGCTGTTTATAATGGTTTTTCCAGCAGAAGGACTGGTGATGGTAGAGACTGGGGAAGGAGAAGGTAAATCCCCGATTTTCCTGAAGGTAAACCAAGTACTGCCTTGTCCCCACCCTCTACCACTTCTGCTGATCCCTGACCTTCTTCAATCCCTCTTGGCACTTCAGAACCCATTATTCTGCACACCCAGGAAACCTCTGAATTGTAGAAGAATCAACTTCTTGTCTTTTTCCCCCCCAATGCCCATAATAGCATACATGACCGGGCTTGGTCTTCTACTTAAAGAGGTTAAATTTAAAAAGAAAAAGGAAGAGAGATAGCAGGGGAAGGCATTTTACTTAATCTTCTTCATTATTTCTAGCTGTGAAACTATTAGAAAATGTCAGCGTAGGGGTAAACCTGCAAGAAGTTCAGTTCCAGAGGCTAGGAAAGATAGAAATCTTGGTGCAAGGCAGAAGCGTTGTCAGAAGACAAACAGTCAAGGGTGTCTCTAGGGCTGGTAGAAATAAAGAAAAGGGGGATGTTGGGGTGCAGATCTCAGACACAGACTAGAGACCTTGCCTTTATAGCTCCTTTCACCCTAAACTACATAGCACCATTCCAGAGACTTCATCTGCATTAAATCCTAATCAACCTGGTCCTTTCACTGGTGGGCATCCTGTCCTGATCACTGAAGCCACCACCAGCTGCGACGGCTTAGCGAATAGAATAGGTGAGGGGGGAGGATATTCCTAAACCCAATGCTCGAAAGGGAGATGTGTTCCCAGCATCCCTAACTGTTCTCATATTTTTAGAAACACCATCATTAGTTTAAGTGTTCAAGTTTTGCAATGCTTTCTGTAGTATGTTTCAGTTACATGTTTCTTAATGGCCAATTTGGGGTCCTAACATGCAAATGACAGTGTTTCTGTATTGTAGTGTATGTACACTGCTGGTGACCAGTTCAGGCCCACTTTATAGGGCAGATGGACCCATCCCCTGCAGCTCTGGGTTTTAGCTGCTAACTCCAGCTGCTTCCTTCGCTGGAGAATTGCACTCTGCAAAATATGAGCTTCAGTACTCTGCAGCACCTCCTCTCCTTACACACCCCTGCAACCTGCAGTCAATGACTGAATGATGATGAGGGTACATAACGCCAGCCACTTTGCCTCAAGGTAAACCAATTCTGTGGGGCAAATCCTACTCCAGTGTTCCTTGTGGGGTCAGGCTAAAGCTAGTCTCCAGTGGCTTAGTTGTTTTCCCCCTTGCCCTGTCCTGCTTCCTTCTGAAATTCCTTTTACCTGAGAGCACTTCCTCAATAAATGACTTGCATAAGAACCACCTCCTCTCAGACTGTGCTTCAAGCAACATTCTCTAAGATTCATTCTTATTTTAGGTTTATCAGAGGACTAAGTAAAGAAGGCCCTCTGTAGTCCTCCCTTCCCTCCCCCATTGTTGGCATCCATCTCTCGGGAAGCCAGTGGTGAGTTAAGATGCAAGGCCCCTCAAATCAAACTTGGACCTATGACCTAATTCAGATGAAAACCAGGCCCAGCCTATTCCTAATATCTTTTTCTAAGATTTTATTTATTTATTGGAGAGAGAAAATGAGAGTGGGGAGGGGCAGAGGGAGAGGGACAAGCAGACTCCCTGCTGAGCAGGGAGCACCATGCGTGGGGCTAGATCCAAGGACGTGGAGATCATGACCTGAGCCAAAATCGAGTTGGATGCTTAACTGACTGAGCCACCCAGGTGCCCCCGTAATATCTTTTGTCTTGCTGACACGAACAGACCACATTCTATCAATCAGAAATAAAGGTACATTCCTTCATGCTTCATTGTAATTCTTTCTTACTACAGAATATGAAAAATTCTTATAATTATTAGAGCTATGTAGCATTGCTTAAAAATTTGGTTAGATTATAATTCTCTTGTGATATTCTTGCTATAAGAGTGTGAATCTTAAATTTATTTATCAGCTCTTGGCTGTTTTATTTCTGTTAACTGTAAATTGTTAAGATGACCAAAGAATGAGCCCAAGTTTGGATACCTGATAAAGATGTGCTGATTAATCTAGAAGTGTTAAAAAACAGACCAGATTACCAGTTTGCAAATAATAAAAATATATCCTAATTTAATAATTCTGCTATGATTCAGAAGACATATTGGGGTCATCATTATAAACCTCGATATTGTAGAAGTGTACAGGTATTAGTTAAGAATAATGTTCAGGTTGAAAAAATGTTCAGATTGAAAATGACCAGATTTTAAAAATTTACATTTGCAAAGATGCAAATTCTATAACATCTGGCATCTTGTTCAGTTTTTTCCTCCAATATATATATCCTGTTATGTATCCCTTATATAGCCACCAATACCAATATCAGTTGACTAAATCCACTCTACTGCGGGCGCCTGGGTGGCTCAGTCGTTAAGTGTCTGCCTTCGGCTCAGGTCATGATCTCGGTGTCCTGGGATCTAGCCCCGCGTTGGGCTCTCTGCTTAGCAGAGAGCCTGCTTCTCCCTCTCCCTCTCCCCCTGCTTGTGTTCCCTCTCTCGCTATGTCTCTCTCTGTCAAATAAATAAAATCTTTTATAAAATTTAAAAAATAAATAAATCCACTCTACTGGCTTACAACAGAAGTGTCAAGACAATAATTTTCACTGGGATTATCTTCTCAATTAATTTCCACCTAAATTAGGACCCAAATGTACCTGAAAACCTATATCTGTGTATATTTGAATACATTCCTTTTGGTGTGACTTCTCATAAGTCTCACTTTTTATTTATTGTTTTCATTTATTTACATATATCTATATATAATTTATTATTTTAATTCTTTTTCATTTGTTATTTAGCAAAATATATTGATCATCTCTTCCCTGTAAAAAATTTAAATTATGGAGGGTCTTTTAAATGGTTTCTTTTGATTTGGTAACTGAAATAAACATTCTTTATTTCATAAGAATAAAATATTAATTAAAAATTTCTACTGATCTGAGAAATGTTTGTTGTTTCTGAAAAGCACTTCCTGCATTAGTCAAATAAATCTCAATATTTATAGGTCTTGTACAGTATTTTAGTTGTGTGCAAGATTTGCAATATAACATAGAAAAGAGTGCTATACTTGCTTAACACAGACATATACTGAAGAGGAGGTATGACTTTCAGAACTTCTCTGTAACAGTGTTTAAATGAAGGTTTGGTAAGAGCAATTGAAGAATGGACAGTTATCCACTCATTAAAACTTTTAAAGTACTTGAACATTAGGATGGACAGAATTATACAGGAGAAGATTATATCTTACTTCCTTTTCAAAAGTAAGGAGAAAATTATATGAGGGCAACTATGTAAATTTTATTATAATAGTCCCCTTTGTTGGTATTTCTCAAAGTATTTCTGGCCATCAACCCTTAAGGGTTTCCATGGTTGTATATGATTAATATTACATCATCCATTTCTTTTTTTTAAAGATTTATTTATTTATTTGAGAGAGAGTGCTTGGGGGTAGAGGGTAGGAAGAGGGAGAGAATCTCAAGCAGACTCCTCGCTGAGCACAGAGCCCGATGTGGGGCTCAGTCTCACGACCCTGAGATCATGACCTGAGCCGAAACCAAGAGTTGGATGCTCAACCAACTGAGCCACCCAGGTGCCCCTCACATCATCCTTTTTTTTAAAAAATTTTTTATTGTTATGTTAATCACCATACATTACATCATTAGTTTTAGATGTAGTGGTTTTTTAAGTCTATGATCTATCTTTCAAATTCACCAGTTTCACCACAGAAATGATACCGAATTTCATTGTCACACTGTTTTATCTAAAATGCCCACCTTAGGGTGCCTGGGTGGCTCAGTCAGTTAAGCATCCAACTCTTGATTTCAGCTCAAGTCATGATCTCAGGGTGGTGGGATTGAGCCCCATGTCGGGCTCTGCTCTCAGCACAGATTCTACCTGAGATTCTGTCTCTCTTCCTCTCCCTCTGCCCCTCCCTCTGCTCACAGACATTCTCTCTCTCTCTGAATAAATAAACAAATAAATAAAATCTTTTTTTAAAAAAAGTAAATACCCATCTTTCGTAGCCTAGCAGACAGCTATTCATATTCTTTTTTTTATATGTTAAGTTAGCCACCATACAGTACATCATTAGTTTTTGACATAGTGTTCAATGATTCATTAGTTGCATATAACACCCAGTGCCCATCACAACACATGCCGTCCTTTTTTTCTTTTAAAGATTTTATTTATTTGACAGAGAGTGAGAGCACAAGCAGGGGGAGCAGCAGGCAGAGGGAGAGGGAGAAGCAGGCCCATCGAGAAGGGAGCCTGATACGGGACTCGATCCCAGGACTCTGTGATCATAACCTGAGCCGAAGGCAGATGCTTAACAACTGAGCCACCCAGGCGCCCCAACACATGCCCTCCTTAATACCCATCACCCGGCTACCCCATTCCCCCATGCCCCTCCCCTCAGAAACCCTCAGTTTGTTTCCTGGAGTTCATAGTCTCTCATGGTTTGTTTCCCTCTCTGATTCCCCCCCCCTTCAGTTTTCCCTTCCTTCCCCTTTTGTCCTTCGTGCTATTCCTTATATTCAAATATGAGTGAAACCATATAATTGTCTTTCTCTGCTTGACTTATTTAACTTAGCATAATCCTCTCCAGTTCCATCCAAACTACTCATATTCTAAAAGCCCAGGCCAAATGTTACTCCCTCTGTGAAGCCCTTCCCAATCTTTCTCCCAGACAGAATTCATCCTTTCCTTAAATGTGCACTCATAGGTCTTTATAGATACAGACCTTGCATCCCAAGGTATTATATGTTGCATCAGTTAGGAATTGTGTTTGGCTGTCATTAAGAAACCAATTATTTTTCTATCCCATAAAAGAAATCCAAAGGTAGGTAGTTCAATATTATTATGGTGGCTGCTTTCATCTTTTTGCTCTATTTTCCAAGCTCAGGCTTTGCCTTTGTAGCTTGAGGTTTCCTCAATGTAACAAAATGGTTGCTGTATCTCCAGCCATCACATCGATGTCCTAGAGAAGGATGAGTAAGAAAGTAATACAAAATGGCCTCCCACCTTAGCAGTCTCATAAGCACCGTCTCTCTTCTTCCCCCACCCCAGTACATGCATGCAGACACACACATACACATGGACAAAATTATGAATCTTTCTAGAAAGGCCCAATCAACATCTTCAACCTCCATACCATTGACCCATATCATAGTCACATGGGCACCCCTGTCTGAAAGAAAGGCTGAGAAATTACATTTTTCCCCATTGAGTACATAGCCAGCCTCAACAAAATCAGGTTTTGTCACTCAGAATGAAGAGATAGGTTATGTGATAGACAACTAGCAATCTCTGACACATTTTCCCACTTTTTCTTTTTTCTTTTCCTTTTTTTTTTTTTTTTTACCATATCTGTTTCTTTACCTAGATTGTAAAATCTTGGGAGGTTTAGAATATGTCACATTCATTTTGTATTTCTAGAGCCTAGCATAGTACAAGACTCTCAGTGGTTTACTGTTTATTTCCTTCACCTACAATATGAAGGGTCATTCTGTGTAGTCTGCGTAGATAGAAAAGATTCCATGTTTTACCAGAACAATTTTTTGTGCTTTATGTTGACTTTATTATGTCCTCAATTATTTAAGCTTCCTTATTTATGTAAGGACCAAGATTCTTAACAATCATGTTACCTTCTATATTTATCTTCAAATGTCTTATTGTTCCCTTCATATGAATAGCCAAATATTGTTTCTTAGCACCAACTATCCTATTTTAAGTGTTCAAATCTCTTGATAACTTTTGATTTTTTCCTTTCTAAAATTGAATCCTAAATGTAAAATGAAATAAAATAACTTTCAGGATATCTTTTGCACTGTAGTTATCTTTAACATTTTCAAGAGGGTCCCTGGACAATCAAAAACTTGTTCTTTCACCTTATAAAAAGAGAGGTGCTAGAAACTGTTATGTTTATTCAATGTTACTATTGATGAGTTGCATGGGAAGAGTTGTCCAATCAGAAGAGATGCTCAGACTTCCCCAAATTAAATTTGTATGGATAAAATGTTATTAATATAAAAATTTCAGAAATTATATGCTATATGGGAAGTACGTAGAGATTTCTCAATTCCCTCAGTCTCCATGATGTTTCTATTTATCAGAGTCCTAATAGTGCTTTTCCTGAGAATATTAGATAACAGCAATATAGTGTTACCGGTTATAATTTCAGTTATTATTATAAACTTTTACTTGGCCACATCTTACGAATTTGAATCTAACATCTGAAGGTGAGTATTTTTTTAAAGATTTTATTTATTTATTTGAGAGAGAGTGTGAGACAGAGCATGAGTAGAGGGGGAGGGGCACAGGAAGAGGGAGAAGCAGGCTTCCCGCTGAGCAGGGAACCCAACGATGTGGAGCCCCATCCCAGGATCCCGGAATCATGACCTGAGCTGAAGGCAGATGCTTCACTGACTGAGCCACGTAGGCGCCCCTCAAGGGCAGTGGTTTTTAACTGAGGATGCACGTCGGACTTAATTATGGAGTTCCATTAAAATATAGATTTTTGTACCTGCTCCAGACTTACTGAATCACTTTATTTGATATTGTTCATATTCTACCAATATGTATTCTCCTGCATGTTTGGTCTATTCATAGCATAGACTATACATTATATCTCTGTATTATTATATGTTATATCTTAAGTTTTCTCTTTTTTTAAGATTTATTTATTTATTTTAATGAGAGAGAGCATGAGCGGGAGAGACAGAGGGAGAGGGAGAAAGAATCTTAAGCAGATTCCATGCTGAGTGTGAAGCCCAATGCAGGGGCTCAATCCCACAACCCTGAGATTACAACCTGAGCTGAAACCAAGAGTCAGATGCTTAACCAACTGTGCCACCCAGGAGCCTCAAGTTTTTTCCTTTATAAAAGTTATTTTCCTTAATTTTTTGTAAGGAGGTAACATCCGCTATCTTTGCTGAAAATAGGCTCAGTAATTATCCTTATAGATATTTTTTCTAAAACTTTGAGAATTGGCTTTATTATTGGGATTGTCTCTGATGTCATACATTTGGGCCCATTGGTTTGTCCTCTAGCAAAAAGGATCAGCAGATAATTTAATTCAAGAAAGAAAAAAAGTTAGGGGTCTCTGATTTGAGAACTGAAACCCTAACTACTTTAGAGGAATTCTGGATTTCTTTTTTCTCTCCTCAGCCCTCTTGGTTTCATGTTTTATAAGAGGTCCAGAAAGTAGAGCAAGTCCTACATGCTGTGGTTCAGAGCATAGCAAGCAGTTTAGACAATGCCACTGCAACAGGCTGAATGGTAGTCCCCTGATGATATTTCCACTTCCTCATCCCTGGAACATGTGACTATTACTTAATATGGCAAAAGAGCGAGTGTTACTATATATGGCAAACCAAAAAATGTGAATAAATTAAGGATTTTGAGAGAAGGACCTTATCCTGGATTATCTGGGTGGGCCCTAAGTCCAAAGACAAAGTCCTTATAAATCAGAGACTGGGTAATTTGGAGAACAACCTCATACCTGGTTTGACAGTCTTTGGATTGGGGCTGAGATCTATTCCCTTGCTTTAATATGGGTGCTTGGCTCCTGGCTGAAAAGTGAACCACAAACTGTAATAAGTAATACACTCAAGCTTTGTTTTATCAGTAGGTTGTGTTGGTGATCTTTGGGGAGCTAATTTTATATATATGTGTATATATACATACACATACACATATATATACACACATATATATACATTTTATATATAACATTTTGTATATCTAGATGTAGATATAGATAGATACAGATATAGACACATACACACACATCAATCACATTAAAAATTAACAGGGGTTAGATCATTGGGTCAAGTCTAATATATTTCTATCCAATAGTAATCCAAATGATAAAGACTGGCTGACAATTCTCAATCTTGTTTAGTCTCCATGACCCTCTTGCAGCCCATCAGCTCTCTGGGAGGTAAATTATGCATCTGAAGGCAGGTCACCCTAGGGATTCTTTCCAGGCCCAGACCCTCAGAGAAGGTAGGGAACTACTATATCCGTGTTTTCAGAGAAATAGGAATTAGGAAAGATCTTGTTGGAGAATGGAAGGGAAGGATGAATTGGGTAAATGCGTTCAGACTAGGTACACCCAAGGGACAAACCAAACAAATTAAAGTGGGGCAAGGAAGAAGGATGCACAGCAGTCATCAACTCCTAGTGGCGAAGAGCTTGGTAAAGATGTATTAGTACATTATTACCTTATATTTAAGTAAACGTTATACACACAGTGCACATACCCTGTTTACTGCTCTCATTATCTAATTAGTGTTTCTCAATTGAGAAATATATTGGAGGGACCTCTTTTAAAGGAAAAACGTTCTCTTAGACTCAAGCATTTATGTAAATTCTTTTTATAATATTTCTTAAATGTAAACAAACATAAAACGAAATAGAAACTGCTGTTCATAACGCTCTTATACAAATTTAACATCAAAGTAAATTTACAAATTGTGCACAAATAAAAAAATGTTAATTTAATGTGGTACATGATGTTTACTGAGACAAAACTGCTCTTAGAAGCCTGAACAAGCTACTGACTGGCCAGCGTGTGTTCTTGGCTTTCAACATGCTTGTATGTGAGTCTTGTGAGGACCCTGCTTTCCCATCACTTTCCTTTTCCAAACTACCAATCTTCATCTGTATAGTAAGCCGTGAAGTAGGAGGTACACCTAATTTATTTTCTTACTAGCTCATGACAGTTAAAGTAGTATTGTTGCCAACTTGTCAAATACATGTCCTAATTATGTCCTAATTAGTTACCATTGTCATCCAGATACTCCAGGATATGCTTAAAATTAAATGTAAAAGTAAAACATACTTGTAAAAAACTCGCAGACTCTGAGTACCTACCTTATTATGCAGCACTTGACTCTTGTTAGTGGGGACTAAGCCATTGCCCATTCAGGCTCACTAGGAATGGTGCATTGGGGACCACAAGTCAAACCATCATCACCCTCACATTCATGATATTTAAAATAAACGAAAGAAGAGAGGCACACTCAACAGTCAGGTAACCAAATAACTGAAGCAAGACCATATATACATTTTAAAGAAGTGGTTGAGTTGTTTTCATCATAAGTTGCATTGGTAGGACATGGCACAGAGATTAAGACTGTTTAGGGCTCGTGTGTGACAACTCCCCATTTCTCCCAGCCTCCTTTCTCCTTCCCTTCCTCCTGGGTTCTTTCACCTTTCCTCTTTTTTGCACCTAAGTTTTATGTTTCCCTCAAAGTTCAATGTAATGAGTTTTTCCATAAAGCTAAATATATTTAATGTTTTTATTAAGAGATTATGCCTTCATTATTTTATATGAAAATGTGCTTCCTTTTATAAAGTAGTAGCAGTTTAAAAAATTGTCTTCATTTGGCGAAATAAGAAATTGGAAATCTTGTGTTTTCCTCCAAATATTAAAAAAATTTTTTTACACGTCCAATATCTGCAACCACTTGTCTGGAAAGCAGAGAAAAGAGAACGAGACAGGAGGATAGAATGGTATGTGACACCTAGTAAGTTGACTTAAGTTGCACAAGTTAAGCGCCATAATGCACTTTCTACTGGAGCACTGACAAGAATATGCAAGACTCAGTGGGAGTCAGGGAAGGCTTCACAGAGGAGGTAACTTTTGAGCTGGGGCTTTAAGGATTAGCAGGGGAGAACCCGCAGGGCATTCCAAGCAGAATGCATAATGCGACCAAGAGCACAGAGCACAAAAGAGCACTACGTGTCTAGCAGCTCTGAGTAGCCTGGTGGCTGTTACGTAGAGTTCTCAGGGTTAGAAGATCAAGGGTGAGGCAGGGACTATTTTTTTTCTTACTTGGCTCATTTCCCCTACAGCTCATTGCACAGTGCTGGGCACACACACTGCAGGAGCTCAATATAAATAAATACTCATTGAATTGGGACAGGGTGGTCGAGTACGCTGGGAACCAGGGCATCTGGATTCTTTCTCACGCACTCGCAGTGTGACCTTGGCCAAGTCCCTTTTCTCAGGGCTGCCGCTTGCTGCTTATTAATCAGCCGTGGGTGAAAAAACAGAGGTGGTTGGCCTGAAGCGCAGGGCCTTTCCAGCGCCAGGAAGCCCAGGTTCGACGCGTGGAGGGCGGGCGGGCGGAGGTTCAATTCCTCCTCCGCTCCAGCAGGGGGCACAGGGAGTGGCTTCCCAACGCCTTTCTCCTCCCGGCCGGCGCCGGCGGATTGCAGCAGTAGCGAGTGGCGAGCGCGGTGGGCGGGCCGGGCGGTGGCGGCGCTGGCGGCGGCGCTGCGCTGCGCTGTACTGACTGGGCTGGGCCGGGCAGCGGCCGCGACTCAGACGGCTGCCGAGGCCACTGAGGCGCTGACCAGGTGGCCAGTCCGCTGCTGTGCCCTCTAGCAGCCCCTTAGCGCGGCCGGCATTGCCCCGGCAGCATCCGGCCACGGCGCTCAGCCTGCTAGTGAGCTGCGGTGGGCACACCCCGGCTCGGCGGCGGCGGCGGCGGCGGACAGGTTAGAGTGGGGGAAGGGGCAGGCGCGGGAGCAGCCCGGGGCCAGAGAGGGAGTCCAAAGCCAGGCGGTCTCCAGCCATGTCCGACGAGACGTCGGCCACCACTTCGTACGAGAAGTTTCTAACCCCCGAGGAGCCCTTCCCGCTTCTGGGACCCCCTCGCGGGGTGGGCACCTGCCCGAGCGAGGAGCCAGGCTGCCTGGACATCAGCGATTTCGGCTGCCAGCTGTCCTCTTGTCATCGCACGGATCCACTCCACCGCTTCCACACCAACAGGTATGAACCGTCCCTGAGGGAAGGGGCGAACTGCCCACACCCCTGCCTCAGACAGGAGAACGCTGGGTCGCTCCCAAACCTGGCGCTCCGCCTCGGGTCTGCGCTTCTATTCGTCCCCTCCCCCACCTTCCTCCGACCAGTGCTCCTTCCCTGGCTCCTTCCCTGTCCCCCTCCCTATTTTCACCCCTGCCCTCCGATTTTCCTTTCGGCCGGCATTTTACTTGCTCCCTTTTCCCCATTCATCTTCTGGACCAGAGTGATGCCTGCCTTTCCCCTCCTGCCTCATCTGTGCCCGGAGAATCTCAAATCTGCACCCTCAATTTTAAGATGCATCCCTGTTTCCATCCACCTGAAAAAGTTTAACCCCTTCCATTTTCCATACGTTCTAGAGTAGATTTCGGATGACTCAAAAACCAATCTGTGGTTCTTTTTGAAAGATGGCACTTTTAAAGCTAGAATCTTCCTTTTCCCGATTTTTAATCTGCCTCACAGCCCCATTTCCACTCCCACCCCAATTTTTTTTTCGTGAAGCTCTAGGAAACCAGACGGTCCTCCTCCCGCGCCCCCCCCCCCCATGAACTCTTTGCTTTACCGCTTTAGGCCCTGCCAAAATGTATAAGCTTAGATCTGGAAGGTTCCTTTATGTAGCTTATCCCTTGGTTTGCTCCCCCAGTGGAGGGATGGAGCTAAGCTTAGGATGGGCTTGCTTATACAAATTTACTCAGAGGGTGCATCTCCTAACCGATTTTATTGGAAGCTAGAGTGTTCTGGAGAATTCTCTCATGCAAGCATTTGAGTGTTAAGGGGGATGTGAAGATGTACACATAGCCCCAACCTATAATATAGGTGGATATTTGAGAGATATATACCAAGGCCTGGGAGGGTGTGTGGAGAACAAGCGAGGAGATGGGTTTAACTATGGAAAATATTGGCATTGAATTAAGGAGTTTGGTTCTGATTTCTGGTCCACAATATGAGCATGAACAAATCCTTCCACATTTTAATGTCTTTTGCATGCCCTCCCCCACCTCTTAAATCAGTCTACAGTTATACTGAGCTTCTGCCAGGTACAAGGAGTGTATAAAACATCATTCTTCCCTAAAAGAAAGTTAGAGTCTGGAAACGAGGTGTTATAGTTAAATAGAAGATCAGCATAACACATTTGAAAAGGAAGTGGTAGTAAATTTGTTACGACTTTTCCAAATCTTCATTGCAAAAATGAGGAAACTGAGGCCTAGAGAGGAAAGACTAAGTTCAAGGTCATAAAACTGAGTTAGGCAAAGCCAAGATTACTTCTTTGGAGCCAGTGATGAAACTTGGAACAGAACTAATGGCTCAGATGTTATAAATGGTTGTTATAGTTTTTTAGACTGACTCGCAGAAGTTTACTTAACCCATGATGTGATTTTAACATGAGTGTAATGTATTTATGAAATCAAGTGTGCTTAGGATTGTTTGCATTGGAAAACAATATGAAAGACTACTTTTGCACATATTTGGTATTTAAGTTTTACAGCATTGGAGCAAGTCCTATAAACAGGAAAGTGAAATGATTTCAGAATTAACCTGCTCTGATGATGAGGGCAAGGGAGTGGGAAAAGAGGCTAAGGGTAAGCACTGCCAAAATTGGTAGGGTGATGAAGAGTGAAGGAAGGAGAATACATTTCTTACAGCTTGTTCTGTTCCTTTTTCTTGTTTCCATTTTTCTCTTGTGTTTTTCTATTCCTTTTCTTAGAGACCGAGATAAGGCCAAGGTTGTTTTCCAGAATGGGGCAGTTAAGATAGAGGAGGTTCCTGTTCAGCCCCAGTTTTCCCAAGTGAAACATTTTGCCTGCTTTTTAAAAACCTCCATCTCCTACCCTACTTTTCCGAAGGCTTGGAATGGCACTAGGATGTCTAATGTATTTTGATTTGTACCCTTTTCAACAGAGATTAGGGCAAACAGAAGTAGCGATATTTACATCAAATGATGTTTCTGCCCTAGGCTACCTTGCTTTTTAAATTTTTTTTTTTTTAGATTTTATTTATTTATTTGAGAGAGAGAGACAGTGAGAGAGAGCACAAGTGGGGAGGAGAGGAAGAAGCAGGCTCCCTGCAGAGCAAAGAGCCCGATGCGGGACTCGATCCCAGGACCCTGGGATCATGACCTGAGCCGAAGGTAGACATCCAACCAACTGAGCCACCCAGGTGCCCCTACCTTGCTTTTTAAATCTTTTCTCATTCTGGAATGTTCTTCCTTCCTGCCCCTCCTCAAGGTGGCATTTGAGAGGACCATATACTTCCAGTCAGTCCTTTTCAGGGAGAAGCAAACAGCTAAGTCATGTATGCAGGCAAAGTTTAGTTTACAGAATTCTTTTATTTTGGATTTGCACGTGTCACATCTTTTCTTCACATCACCAATTCAAGCAGCAATTCAAAAATCAGATCTCCATACTTGAGTATTGATGTTCTGCTTTTGGTTTAGTCATTATAAAACACGTTTTATTGGAAATAAAGCTTGTCAGTTGGTAAATACTTGGTTTACCTTTATTTTGCGTCTTCCTTGTTACCTGATAAGAAAACTATGGAGATTATTTAATGCCATTGATAAGAGCCTTATGATGATGGCAGTTTTGTGCCTGCTCATTTACTGGACTCTGGGCTCTATTTGTAATCTTCCTTAACCAGGGGGCTCAGGGCACTATTAATTTATGATCCCTAAGTTTGAATGTTTATAGTGTTCATATTAGAGTCACCTGTGACTGAGGTTGGCATGTCACTACTCTAGGTTCAGTGGGAAATTACATGAACACAACCACTTTCCTAAGAATTCACACGTTCCTAGGAGTATCTTTTAGGATTTTATGACCGAGTTGGGTTTGTCTGGAAGTTTGGTAGAATAAAATAAATTTCAATAAACTAAGAAACTTAATTATATTTTTAAAGATGTATTTATTTGAGAAAGAGTGCACATGTGCGAGAGGGGGCAGGGGCAGAATGAGAGAGAAGAGAGAGAATCTGAAGCGGACTCTGTGCTGAACCGGATGCGGGGCTTCATCTCAACCTGAGATCATGACCTGAGCCAAAACCAAGAGTTGGACACTTAACCGACTGAACCACCCAGGCGCCCCAATTATTTTTTAACTTAAATGTATATATGGAATATATGTGGTGTTTAAGACATTTTTCTTTGGTTTTGGCACAGGATGTTTCTGATGTAATTGTGGGTTTTCTTTTAGCATTTGTCCATGGCAGCCTCCACCATTATCAAAAAGGGAAGTCATTTACCAAATTGAAAAAATTATAATGATATTGGTAAGTTCTATAATTAAATTGTGAGATGAAGGAGGTTAATACGAACTACTCGATGTGTTATTATCTTCATCTTTTAGTAGTACATCAGTACTTTGACACTGAACAATTGTGAAAAGTATGTGAGAGGACAGTGTCTCACTTTTGTTCACTGTATTGGCAGGATAGGAAATGAACTATCGTATAAAGCAGTTACTCGGTTATGTGATTTTAGAACCCTATTTCAATCATTGTTAACTAGAAGAACCCCAAGACTACTATGTACCTTTTGTACTACCCACAGTTTTCCTATCTCAATATAGAATTAACACTTGCAGCAGAGCTGTGAGTTACAGGTGGGAGAACCGTGGTCCATGAAGTAACATTATAGAGGCAGGAAGAATTTGGTTTGGGGACTTGTTGAGACAAATTGAGAATGGGGATCAGGCTTGGGAGAGCTATCCAGCCTAATGTGGATTTGGGAGCATTCAGAATGGGAAGAACAGTAGAATAGTAACGTGTTAGGGGTAGAACTGTGGGTTACAAGGGTTGAGAGAAGAAACTTTTCAATAAATTTAGCAGGGAAAGGAAGGAGAAGAGATGTGGTAATAATTTGAAAAAAAAAAAGGTGAAGGTTTCGTTGTTGTTGTTGTTTGTTTGCCTTGTTTAGTTTTTCTTTTCCAAGAATAGATATTTTTAGCTCCTTAGAAGTAGCCCACAGGAAAGGGAGAAACTGAAAATATGAGAGAGTGTGGGATGACAGGAGATGGCTGGGATGAACTCAGAACACGAATGGAATATTTATTCTTAGAAATGACATGGAATGTTTTTTACTTCCAAGACTATAGAGAGGGTAAGAGGGATGGATAATGATACCAAGACAATTGAGATCACTAGGAGGAGAGTTGGGAATTTGAGTAGAGTGGGGGGATTGTGTCATCTTCTCTAACTTGGGACCTTGATGGCCTACTGTGCTCCAAAATTGTAGCAGAGGTGGAGGGGTGGCTATATGCGGGTTTTGGCAGATAAGCTTTGCAGATAAATGTTCTTGGCTTTACTTTTTTTAAATTAAAATTTGGGCAGCAAGCCTAGTTATTGCATTAAACTCCATTTCATTAGGATTCTTTTCAACATTTTTCTTTTAAGGTAGAAAGTCTCCTTTGTCAATAATTTTACGGTTATAGCTAGGATCTTAGCGTTAGGTAGCTTTCTCCTACTGGAATAAGATGTAAGGACTTTGTAGATTTGAATAGTTCAGTGCTGAGCACATTTACACAGTGGTCATTCATTACACATTTGAAACCAACGGAACAGTCTAAAAGAATCACACTTAAATTTTTATTACAAAAGCTCACTTTAGAAATTGGCATATACAAAACTGTAAAGATCACTCATGATCCCTTTCAGTAAAGATGACAACAGTCAGCATTTTGATGTTGTTACTTTTAATGTTCTTTTTATGTTCATATGTAATTTTTAAAAATCAGGATATATAATTTGACCGGGTTTTTACACTTACATTGTGAGTGTTTTTCTTTTCAAAAAACAGTCTGAAAATATAATTTTTAGTTTTTTTATTTTTTAAGATTTTATTTATTTGAGAGAGAGATAGAAAGTGAGAGAGAGCACGAGCTGGGGCAGGGCGGGGGGAGAAGCAGGCTCTTTTCCCTTTGTTGGCTATTACAAATGATATTGTTTGGACATACATTTTTTCCCAATTTCTATTTGGGGAAGTGATAGATTCCTGAAAGGGCAATTACTGAGTCCAAAGGAATGAACTTTTTTGAAGCTCTTGATATATATACAGTAGCAAATTGCTTTTCAGGAAGATTATGCTAATTTAACACTCTCACCAGCAATGAATAAAAGTACTACCTATTTTGTTTTTGTTCAGATTGCCTTAAAGTAATAATAATATTTGGAAATTAGAAGATAATAGAATTTTTTTAAATCTCTAGTAGTAAAAATATTATTTTTCTGTTTTGTAAATGATTGGTTCCAAGTATGAACCCAGTATTTTTTACCACTGTTAATTGAAAAAAAAAAGAAAAAAGAGCAAAAGCTTCTAAGAATACCCAGAATCCTGTTAAATCTGTTAGAAAGTCATGGACCTAGAAAACTGAGAAACATACTGATTTTGCCCTACATTAAGAGCACAAAACCAAGCAAATTCCTGGCTTGTCCGTGATCTAACCATTAGGTTATTAAATCCAGCATAGTTTTTTGAAAAGGAAAGTCATTATTATTCACGGAGGGAATTACATTTCTACTGAATTTTTGCAAGCTCAGAAAAAAGTTCTCATTAAAAAAAATTACCTAACAGCTTTTCCTACCACATAACACAGTACTTGGCCCATAGAAGATACTGTTTGTTGAGTGGGTGAATGAATAAAGATTGAAAAAGCTCACATGCAATTTAAAGACACAAAAGAAAAAACAGTTTGCCCAGAATATGATATAGATAATGGTTTACTAAGTCTAGGAGAGTGATTGCGATTTTTTAGCTTTTATATTGTCTTATTGTACATCCAGAACAATTTGGTTAATTCTACTAGGTTTGTTGATTTTTTAAAAAATGAGGATACTGCCTGCCTAGTAAGCATGTGATGAAACTAGGTAATATTACAAGGTATTCCAAGATGTTAGATGAATTTTAGATTTTTGCCTATTTATAAAAGCTTGTTGACATCTGTATTGATGGTTACTGAACCATAATAGTTTAGAGAGTGTGTGTCTGTGTGTGTTTTGATCCTTTAAAATATTCTACATTTAGCTAAAGGAAAAAGTGCCATAAAATTGTCAGATTGCCCAAATATTGTATATCAAGAACTTTGAAATTAAGATTAATAATACAAAATAAGGGGGGAGTTAAAAAATGAAAAACATGGTTCAAGAAAAAAAATGGGCTTAATGAATGATGAGAAACAACCTAATAATAGGTAAGTAACAGGCTTTTCTTCAGGAAGTCATTATTTCAGTATCTTATTAGTATCGGATATACTAAATCATTATCTTAAGGATTAATTCCCTAGGCTACTGCCTAAGCAATGAAGATTATCTTGTTAACAGTATGAAGCTAGTGGAAATTTACAAAAGAAAATAGATTTGTAGATTTCAAGAAAAAAGTAACCCTGCAACAAATACCACAGGCAAAATGTTAATATTCTTAATGCATCAAGAACTCATAGAATCAGTAAGGAAAACATTAACACATAGAAAAACACTAGAGCAAAATAGCTAATTAATATTTTAAAATTTGATCTTGGCAGTATTTGAAGAAATAAAAATTGATATAAAATTTTTTTTTTTTCGGGACGCCTCGGTGGCTCAATTAAGCGTCTGCCTTCAGCTCAGGTCATGATCCAAGGTCCTGGGATCAAGTTCCGCGTCGGGCTCCTTGCTCAGTGGGGAGCCTGCTTCTTCCTCTGCCTGCCACTCCCCCTGCTTGTGCTCTTTCTCTCTCTCTCTCTGACAAATAAATAAAATCTTTAAAAAAAATGTTTTTTTCCCCCATCAGATAGGTCAAACTTTAAAAATGAAAATTCCAGGGGCGCCTGGGTGGCTCAGTCGTTAAGCGTCTGCCTTCGGCTCAGGTCATGGTCCCGGGATCCTGGGATCGAGCCCCTCATCAGGCTCCCTGCTCAGTGGGAAGCCTGCTTCTCCCTCTCCCACTCCCCCTGCTTGTGTTCCCTCTCTCACTGTCTCTCTCTCTCTCTGTCAAATAAATAAAATCTTAAAAAAAAAAAAAAAAAGAAAATTCTAGTGCTGTTAAGGTTGTGGTGAAATGAGCATGTTTTATATACTGCTTTGGGGAAGGTAAATTGGTGCAGCCTTTCAGAAAGTCATTTGACTAAGTATGATATGACCTTGAGAAGTGTTCATATTCTTTGACTTAGTACTTTCCTTTCAAGTAATCTATCTTGAAAGATTGTGTTTTGTTTTGTTTTTTTAATCTTTTATTAAATTAATTATAAATTAAAAAGTCTCATGATCTATTTGACCTTCTTCCTTCAATAATACTTAGGCTGTTTCCATTTTTTTTGGTATTACAAATAATACTGAGACGAACCTTTCTAATTATAATTATTTATCAAAATACATGAACCCTGCGATCATGACCTGAACCGAAGGCAGATGCTTAACTGACTGAGTCACCCAGGCAGCCCTAGATACAATTTTCTTTTAAAATATTTTATTATAAAAAATTTCAGACAAATACAAGAGTAAAGGGAATAGTGTAATGAGCGTCATATATCCATCACCCAGCTTCAACAATTATTCACATATGGCAATGTGTTTTATAGCATTACTTGTTCCTCAAACCCTTATTGTGAAAAATCCCAAATATATTTCATTTATAAATGTTTTAGTATACATCTTTAAAAGATAAGGGCTCTTTTGAAAATAATCACAATATCATTGTCATACCTAAAAATATATTTACATTCTTCATAAGTGTCTTGAATGTATCTCCTATGAATATCTTAAAATTGTGTGGCTTCTGGAGTTCCTGTTGTGATTTCTTTTGTGTTGTGTTTTTAAGGTGGAACTTAACTTCTTGTGGAACAAGTGTTGCCAGCTCAGAATGCAGTGAGGAGCTATTCTCATCAGTTTCTGTTGGCGATCAAGATGATTGCTATTCACTGTTAGATGACCAAGACTTCACTTCTTTTGATTTATTCCCTGAGGGGAGTGTCTGCAGTGATGTCTCTTCTTCTATTAGCACATACTGGGATTGGTCAGATAGTGAGTTTGAATGGCAGGTAGGTTTGGTTTTTTTTTTCCCCCCCTTATATTACCATCATTACTCCATAAATAGAATAATGAATTTCTGTTTTGATATTTTCATCTCTGATAACATTAAGAATTAGATGGAATATGCATCCTTTATTTTTGCTGATGTACCATTTAGGCTTCTGATGCTACAGATACCTTTTTGTGGATTTTCATGTAATTTAATACTTGTATAATGTTCTCATTATTATATATTATCAGTACTTTTCTATGCATGAATCCAAGCAAATGTATTCTTCCTACATTATAGTAAATAGCCTTTGTGTCCTTACAGGCACAATATCCTTGCATCGGTTATGTTCTATATATCTAAGATCACAAACCATTGTTATCATAAAAACATAATTTTTGGTTCTGTTGTCAGAAATATAACAATTTCTCATTTTGTAATCTCTTCATATGTAGAGATGTTTTTTTGCCCTACAGTGTGTGTGTGTGTGTGTGTGTGTGTGTGTGTGTGTGTAGCATATATACCATGTAAAATGGCTTTGTGGCAAATTGTTTGGGAATTCTGCCATATAATGAGTGCAGTCTATCAGAAAATGTAAATCATGTTATTGCAACATCCATTCTCTGATTGTAAAAGACAGTAACATTTGAGGAAGCTTTCCTTGCATAAAGCAAATGTTATATTCAACAGATACTTGAGTGCCTGCTATGTTTGAAAGCCATCCAAATCTTTGAATTTATATTCCAAAAGAGGAATCAAATATTATTTTATTTCAAACATTTTCTTATTAAAATATGAAAACAGACTGGCATGAAGTTAAAGATAATTCTCCAAATCCCACTCTGCTGTGGTTACCATTGTAAGAGCTTGTGTAGATACAAGTATGTTTGCACAGTGTTAAAAACACACAAATGGGATCATACTTCAGCCACTGTTTGGCCCTTTGCTTTTTTTCAACTAATATCTCATTCTTTTCTATAGCTGTGTCATAATTTATTTAATCTGTTCCCTAATAATGGATATTTAGATTGGTTTCAGTTTTTTTTTGTTATAAAAATGCGACACTTAGGAGTTTTTAAAGAGGAAAAAATAATCTAAAACCCCTCTTTTTATATTATTTCAGATGTTTCTATTTTATGTACAGTTGTAAATATGATTTGCATAAAAATTATAAAATATTTTCAGCTTTTAAAAAATTGAGATAAAATTTGCCATTTTAATAATTTTAAAGTGTATAATTCAGTGACTTTTTATTCACAGTGTTGTACAGCCATCACGACTGTCTAACTCAGGAACATTTCCATCACTTTAAAAAGAAATCCATACCTGTTAGCAGATAATCCCAATTCCCTCCTGCCCCCATCACCTGGCATCCACTAATCTACTTTCTCTATGGATGTGCCTTCCTGGACATTTCATAAAAATGTACTCATATAATATGTGGCCTTTGTGTCTGGTTGCTTTTACTTGGCATGTTTTCAAGATTCATCCATGTTGTAGTGTGTGACAGTACTTCATTTCTGTCTTAGCTCAAACTGCTATAACAAATATCATAGACTGGGTGGCTTAAACAACAAACATTTATTTCTCACAATTCTGGAGGCTGAAAGTCTAAGGTCAAAATGCCATCGTGGTCGGGTTCTGGTGAGGATCCTCTTCCTGGTTTGCATATGGCTGCCTTTTGCTTTATCTTCACATGGAGAAGGGAGAGAGAGCTGTGGTCTCTTCATCCCCTTATAATTATGGTTACCAATCCCATTATGGGGGCTCTACCCTCATGTAAATGTAATTATCACCCAAAGCCCTACCCCCAAATCCTCCTAATTGGGGATTAGGGCTTCAAGATAGGGATTTGGTGGTGGTGGTGAAGGGAGGGTGCACACATTCAGCCCACACCAATTCCTTTTCATTCCTGAATAGATATGGACACATCACATTTTGTTTATCCATTCATCTGCTGATGGGTGGTTTCCAGTTTGGGGCTGTTATGAATATACTGCTGTGAACATTCAGATATAAGTTTTTATATGGATATATCTTTTTTATTATTGAAGTATAGTTGACATATTATGGATGTATATTTGTAATTCCCTTGGGCACACACTTAGGAGTGGAATTGCTGGGTCATGTGATAACTTTATGTTTAACTTTTTGAGGAACTGCCAAAATGTTTTCCTAAGTGGCTGTACCATTTTACATTTCCACCAGCAATATATGAAACTTCTAATTTCTCCATATCCTTGCCAAACCTTGGTATTGTCTGTCTTTTTGATTATAACCATCCTACTGTGTGTAAAGGGGTATTTCATTTTGGTTTTAATTTGCATTTCCCTAATGACTAATGATGTTGAGCATCTTTTCATATGCTTACTTTTCATTGATTGGTATTCTTTTTTGGAAGAAGGTCTGTTCAAATCCTTTGCCCATTTTTAAATTGTATTGTCTTTTATTGTTGCATTGTAAGAGTTTTTTATATGTTATGGCTACTAGATCCTTATATATGACTTACAAAGGATCTTTCCCTTCCTGTGGGTTGTCTTTTTACTTGATACTGTCCTTTGACACACAAAAGGTTTTAATTTTAGTAAAGTTCAATTTATTTTTTTCTTTGAATACTGTGCTTATTATGTCATATTTTAAAAAACCATTGCTTAATCCAAGGTCGTGCAGATTTTCACCTGTTTCCTTCTTAAGAGTTTTACAGTTTAAGTTTTTACATCTAGTCTTTGATCCATTTTGAGTTCCTTTTTGTATATGGGATACAAATACAAATGTATAAGGGGTACAAATTCATTCTTTTGCATGTAGATATTCAGTTGTCCCAACACCGTTTGTTGAAAAGACTATATTCTTTGCTTATTGAATGGTCTTGGTACCCTTGTGGAAATGAATTGGTCATAGATGTGTAGGTTTAGTTCTGGGCTGTCAATTCTATCCCATTAACATATATGTCTATCCTTATGCCAATACCACACTGTTTTAATTGCTCTAGCTTTGTAGTAAAGTTTGAAGTCAGGAAGCATGAGGTTCTTTGTTCTTCTTTATTAAGATTGTTTGGCTATTGGGGATCCCTTCTGCAATTCCACATGAATTTTAGGATCAGGTTGTCCATTTCTGCAAAAAGGGCGGTTGGAATTTTGGTAGGGATTGCATTGAATCTGTTATTTTTGTGTCCAAGCCTTGTACTTCCTTGGTTCAATTTATTCCTACATATTTTATTCCTTTGATGCTGGTGAAAATGTAATTGTTTTCTTAATTTCATTTTTGCATTGTTCATTGTTAGGGTATAGAAATAAAACTGATTTTTGTATATTGATTTTGTATTCTACCACTTTGCTGAACTCATTTGTTGGCTTAAGTGATTATTTTTTTCTGTGTGGATTCTTTAGAGTTTCTATGTTTAAAATCTTGTCATCTGTGAATAGAGATAGGTTTTCTTCTTCCTTTCTAGTCTGGGTAGCTCATTTTTTCCTTGCTTAATTGCCCTAGCTAGATCGCCAGTGCAGTGTTGAATAGAAGTTGCAAAAATGGGCATCCTTGTCTTTTCTGATCTTAAGAGAGAAGCTTTCAGTCTTTCACCATTGAGCATAATGGTAGCTGTAGGTTTTTCATAAATGCCCTTTATCATATTAAGGAATTTCCCTTCTCTTCCTAGTTTGTTCAGTGTTTTTATCTGAAAGAACTATTTAGATTTTGTCAAAATGCTTTTTCTGCCTTTATTGAGATGATAATGCAATTTTTTCCCTTCATTCTATTAGTATGATGTACTACATTGATTTTTGTATGTTGTGATCCACCCTTGCATTCCTGGAATAAATCTAAATTGGTCATGGTACATATTCGTTTTAATATGCTGCTGGATTTCATTTTGCTGAGAATTTTTGCATCTGCATTCATAAGGGATATTGGTCTGTAGTTTTCTTGTGATATCTTTGTATTGCTTTGGCCTCATAGAATGGGTTAGGAAGTATTCCCTTCTCTTCTGGATAACATACTGTAATACAGTTTCCCATTTAACATATAAACTTTTTCATGATCTTCATAATGACTCTTTTAATGACTATATAATATTCCTGGTACTATTCCTGGTACTATAATATTCCTGGTGCCAGAACTTGTGAGACCATTCCTTTTACATCTGTTTCAAAATTTTTTCTACTATTGGTAACACAGCAGTAAACATCTTTGTGTGGGTACCTTTTTATTCTGTGCTTCATTTTTTAAGTGCACACTTTGTATTTAAAATCAGACTACTATAAGGATTCTTAATAAAGTATAATCGGATGGAGTTCTGATAATTCTGAGAATTATTTTTTCTGATTATTTGATTTAGAGTTTTTATCCATAATGTTGCAAAGTGGCAGGCGTTTTTTAATTTTAATTGCTGACTTCACTCATTTCATGAGTAGAGTGGAAAACTATCCCCAACCACTCACTAAAAATGTACATGGCTGACTAGAACATTGGAACAAAAAGGAGGCCTGCCTTAGCAATGTGTTTCCCCACTTCTGAAAGTGGAGTGTGGGTACTCTGTTACCATGGATGTTTGCTATTTAAATATTCTGAAAGGTTTAAAATGCTCTCTTGTCTTTGTGGGACCTTGTAATGATGAGCAGTAAATTATCCAAGAAGATAATTATAAATTATGTGTTGGGATTAATATAGATTAAAATCGTTAACTATAACTTAAAAATTCCTGTTACCTCTCTTGTGATTAAAAACTACATTTGTTTAAATCTTTTTAACAGATGTTTCAGTTACTACTAAAGTAAATATAAAGGATTCATAGATTCTCTGGGAAGAGAAATACTAACTACTTGATAAGGCAGGGTTTTAACCTTACAGTGAAGTAGCATCAAAGCATTTTGCTTTTCTGATAGTCTTCTTTGCTTGCAGTCCTTTTATTATTAAAGCTATATTTGACTAGTTTTAGAGCTTGAGAAATTATTTTACTGTTGAGCAGGGAACCATAGAAAATTTAAAGAGTGAGTAGTTCAGCTGTCACACTTGAAACCTAAAGGTGCAATTTGAAATTACACATCAGTTGTTACAGAAATGAGCTTACTCATAAAATTTTGCTGCATACTGCAGAAAATATGGCAGAGGTTTGATTTAATTCTCCCTACTTGTCACAGTTACTGATTATAATATAAACATACTAAATATTGTCCATGAAAAATACGGAATAAGAATTATTAAGCATTTTTAGCTTGAGATATAAAATGGAAAATTGCTCGTCTAATAAATATAGAGGAGCTCATACAGTTAATTCTGATGTACATCTGCAGCTCTAATCCCATATCTCCAATTGACTACTTGACATTTCCACTTGGATGACCTTATTATTTAATGTACCTATTATCTGATGCCAAGTCCTTGATCAGTAATGTAACTTCCAATTACAGTGTTTCCATGGGAAAAAAATAGACTCCGCTTTGTGACATGTCTTACAGTGTAGTGAAAAATGACTATTGTCATTTTGAAGGACATTTGCACTTGCTTCTTTCATTATTACTACAAACTTTCCATATTCCAAATTGCCTTCTTCTCTCATTCCAAACTACCTGCAAGGCAAGACAGCCCAGCATAGTTGAAAGCACCAGACTTGTGTCCCACTTTGGATACTGGCACTAGCCATATGACCCTCCCTAGACATTATTTTTCCTTATTTGTAAAATGAGGGTGTTGGACTAGAAGATCTATAATATTGCCTCAGGTCTCTTGCTATAAAAAATTGAGGTCTTTTAAGTGCATTACCCTGGATGGGTTGTATGACTGTGAAATGTGGCCAGTTTTCTTCTGGTTTCAACAAATGGTCATCTATCATCCATTCAGTTGTCAAACATTTGGCTGTCTCAGTCAGAAAAACATGTGACTCTTGATCCCAGAGTTGTGAGTTTGAGCACCATGTTGTGTGTAGAGATGACTTAAAAATAAAATCTTAAGGGGCGCCTGGGTGGCTCAGTTGGTTAAGCGACTGCCTTCGGCTCAGGTCATGATCCCAGAGTCCTGGGATCGAGTCCCGCATCGGGCTCCCGGCTCAGCCGGAAGCCTGCTTCTCCCTCTCCCACTCCCCCTGCTTGTGTTCCTGCTCTTGCTGTCTCTGTCTCTGTCAAATAAATAAATAAAATCTTTAAAAAAAAAAAATAAGAAAACCTTTAAAAAAAAAATCTTAAAAACAGCCTTGTGAATTGTTTTTCATTTGAAATTCTCCGTTTATTCCCATTTTTCTTTGCATTTTTATCTTAGTCCAGGTCTAGATCAAATAAGAACTTCCTGTCTGATTGTAGTCTTTCCTCACTGTTTTGTCCCTGTATTGCTTTTTAACTCATCTTCCCTCAAGACTAGTTTCATCAAGTTACTTCTACTTAGAAAATGTTACTGGCCTACTTCTGCATATCATATAACAGCTTGTTCATCCATTGAGCTTTCAATTCCATAGCACTGATTTTCTGTTGTTGTTTTTTTTAAGATTTTATTTATTTGAGAGAGAGAGAGTGAGAGAGAGCATGAGAGTGGGGTGAGGGGCAGAGGGAAAAGCAGACTCCCCACTGAGCAGGGAGCCCAGACGCAGGGCTGATCCCAGGACCCTGGGATCATGACCTGAGCCGAAGGCAGACGCTTAACCAGCTGAGCCACCCAGATGCCCCTCATTTCCTTTTTAATTATATTAGTCTCCTTATCCTCATCCTATTTTTTTTTTTTAATCTGTGGTTTTACCAAGTTGTTCTTCTTACTTGAATGCCTTCTCCTTTTCCCCATTCTGTGATTCTGAGAGTACCTTGTGAAACTTCACCCACTTTAGCAACATGTGGCATTCTCTGATGGCTTATGCTACCTTTTATAAGGGTACAAAACCATGGAAAGAGATGGAAAAAGGAAGACACATTTGTTTATTGAGGGTTGCCTTGTGCCAGGCCTATCACCTCATGTAAATTTCTCAACAATCCTTTGAGATGGGTGGCATTAACCATAACTCTGGGGCTCAAAGAAGCAAACTAACCTCCACAAGATCACATGGCTAGCGAGCAGCAGAACTGGGATTTGAACTCTGGCATCTTTTTACTTCTCCCTGAAAAAAAAAAATAGCTGAAGAACCACTAGTTGCCTTCTTTATCCCACCCTCCACCCCCCACCCCCAGCAAACACATAAATAGAACCAAAGGCACAAATTTAAGTGCTTAACATATAGTCTGTTACCTAGCAGATATTCACTAAAGATTTAGATGGAAATTGTTCTTAAATTTTGAGAGTATACATATTTTGATAGTTCCTTTACCTAATACATCAAAGGAGCTTGAAGTAGGGGAGGCCTTTCATCCGATAAGGACTGTTTCATTTTGTTTTAGGAACCCCAGGGAGATCTTTAATGTAGTAGTGTTGTGATTTGAAGTCTTTCAAAGGGAAAATAGCAAAACATTTTCTTTTTTGACATTAAAGACTGAAAAAATGGCCTTCATCTATGCATTCAGCAATCATTCTTGCATGACACTGACTAGGTAACATCAAAGCTAAGGGTGAATGAACAATTCAAGCAGTGTTAGTTAATGAGATTTTAATGGAAGTCATACAAATTGTTGGTAGTTATTTATGCACTTGGACTCATCAGTGACTGTTAAAATGAAAATGTGGTTTTTAACAGTAGTAGCTAACTTAAGACAATTTCATTCTAAGCATCATGGTCACCTTGCATGGTGATCAACCCCATTTTTGTATCTTCGTTTATCTCTTCTGTGCAGCTGACTCCCCATTGCCTGTCCCCTTGTAGCTCTCCTAAGCTTTAATCCTGCAGCTTTAACTCACTGCTAGATATTTCTATTGATGACCTGTCATTTCAAACCTAGCATTTGTCATTTGCTATTTTGTATAATTGTATGTTTGTGTTATAATATTATCTTCCCCAGTAGAGTATAAAGTTTTTGTATAAGGACCATGACTTAAAATCCTTTGAATCCCCTGTACCTATTAGAGTGCTCCAGGTATAGTAGGAGGCCAGATGTGTGTGATTGCAATAATCTTCGTGGCAAAAGTAGCTTTTCTCTTTTGGTAACCTCAAAAGCCTAGTAATCTTCCAGAGTTCAGATGCAATTGCAAAGGACAACAACAACAAAAAGGTGATATTTTGTACCTTGTAAAAATGAAAGCATTATCTTTGAAAATTACGTACTCCTTGTAGAAGAAATTATCTTTCTGGTGAATGACTTAAATTTATTTATTTGTTTATTTTTAAAAGTTTTATTTATTTAAGTATCTCTCTACACCCAATGTGGGACTCAAACTCATGACCCCAAGATCAAATGTTGCATGTTCTTCCAACTGAGCCAGCCAGGTGTCCCTAAACACATTTATTTAAAATTAAAACCATTCTGACTTTTGGAGGTGATCTATTTATTACCCTGATTGTGGTGATGGTTTCATGGGCATATGCTTATGTCCAAAGTCCTCAAATTATATGTATTAGATATGTACTATTCTTTGTATCACTTATAACTCAAGATAGCTGTTAAAAAATGAAGTCCATTCTATTTTTATTAGGCAGTATAAAATTATAGCACATTTTTTTTTGGTGTGCATCTCACTTTAAAATGATTTTCTGTGTATTAGGCTTGCTTGCTTTTCTCCTTTGTCTACACATTGTCTCAGCATTTTTCTAATTTTTCTTTTATAATGCTTCTGTTTTTAAAGTGTTTTGCTCTATATTAACAGCATATTTTAAATTATTTTAATTGCCTTGTGGTTAATACTGACTTGAGCACAAGGACCATGGCTTATTTGTCTCATATTGACGGTATGTCCAGCATAGTGTTAGGCAAACAGCCAGGTAATGGCAGATCAGTCCTGTCTCCTGAGATGGAGACCAGTGTTCCTTATTCATCATGCTGTGTGAGCCCTAGCCTACATTCACACTGTGAATTAAAAACCCTAATGATGATTGACTCTTAAGTTAGCATTTTATTAACAAGTCTTGATTATGATTTTCAGCTTTTGGAAAGTATCTCATTGAGTAAGTGACTGTATACAAAGAATATGTTGATGTTGCTGCTTTGTCTAAAATAGGAGTGATTCAGAATTAATGTCTTCTCATTCTGTATTTGTCATTAAAAAGTAATTTTTAATCAGTATGAAATATGTTGTGGTATTTAAAATGTATTTTTGAAAAATTTTGCTTTTCCTACCCCCTTCTTATTTTTATAAAGTTACCAGGCAGTGACATTGCCAGTGGGAGTGATGTACTTTCTGATGTCATACCCAGTATTCCCAGTTCACCTTGCCTGCTTCCTAAAAAGAAAAATAAGCACCGGAATTTAGATGAACTTCCTTGGAGTGCAATGACAAACGATGAGCAGGTAGAGATCTTGACGTTCTTAATTGAAAGCATATACGTAGAGACTATGTGAAACTCAGTGTATTGTCTGTTTAAAGCTACTGGGTAAATGTGGATTGCTTAGTAAAATCTGAGTGGGAGCTTTAACTGTTTTGCAGGGAACACCTATCATGTTAAGTGCTTTTGATATTTGAAACACATTATAAATGACACACTAAAATATCAGAGGTTTGGCATTGATCTTGTTTATTATAATTTTTCATCGCATAGGTGGAATATATTGAGTATCTGAGTCGTAAAGTCAGTACGGAGATGGGTCTTCGGGAGCAACTTGATATTATAAAAATAATTGATCCTTCTGCTCAAATTTCCCCTACAGACAGTGAGTTTATTATTGAACTTAACTGTCTCACAGATGAAAAACTGAAGCAGGTATGTAAAGAAAATACAAATTGTATAGCTATGAAGAAAACCATTATTTTATAGTATATAGACTTGAATAATCATACTTTAAAATACACAAATAATTAAGGTCCAAATCACTGCTCTGAAATGTAGTATTAGAAAAAAATGATGGCAGTATTTGAGAGCACATGGTTGTAAGGTTTTAGGTACATCTCACCTGGCAGTGCCTTTCTGGGATCATGTGGATCTAGAACCTCCTGTTTAGTTGTGTAGGCTTTGCAACTTAATTTTACCACTTAAGAGGTGGTTATGCTGTTTGTTTATTATAACTCACATTAAAAAAGAGTATTTGGCAGAATCAAAATACTGATTATTGAGGGCTATCTATACTTGAGTGAACATCTGAATTGGGGGATTTGAGTAGTCTTATGGAGTAATTGAGCCTGGCTAGGGTAAAATGTAATTTTCCTTCTGCTATTCTGAAATACACATTTCTGGTATCTTCTAAATAGTCTGTACTGCTCTATTTTTTTTTTTTTCGGTACATAGTTGAATGAATACTTACGTTCTCTTCATTTTTTAAGGTTTTTTTTTTTGCCTTTATCATCACTTAAAATTTTTTTTATTTCACTATTTCTCTCAACAGACATACTATAATTTTCTACGTTCCAGCTCATTTTTCATTAGTATTGAAATTGTGCCTTGCATTTGAAGACAGGTACCATGGGCCCCTAGCTAAGATTTAGGAAACACCCTAATCTTAGATATAATCAGCAACTCACTTAAATCATATTAAGACCTTTAAAAAATGCCTAATCTGATTTATTTTATTGTTAATTTCTCGAGTGTTATTTTCTTTTTTTTTAAGACTATTTATTTGAGAGAGAGAGAGTAAGCCGTGGGAGGGGCAGAGGGAGAAGGAGAAAGAGAAACCAGCAGACCACCTGCTCAGTGCAGAGCCCAACTCGGGGCTCGATATCATGACCCTGAGATCACGACCTGAGCTGAAACCAAGAGTTGGACACTTAACGGACTATGCCACCCAGGCTCCCCTAAGTGTTATTTTCTTATAATCCTAAATTCTGGAGGCTTGTAGCCTTCCATTTGCTGATTATATTTTATATGTTTTTTTAAATTTTTTTTTAAGATTCTATTTATTTATTTGACAGAGAGAGAGAGAGACAGTGAGAGAGGGAACACAAGCAGGGGGAGTGGGAAGGGGAGAAGCAGGCCTCCTGCAGAGCAGGGAGCCTGATGTGGGACTCGATCCCAGTACCCTGGGATCATGACCTGGGCTGAAGGCAGATGCTTAATGACTGAGCCACCCAGGCATCCCTGTTCATCTGTTTTCTGTCTTAAATTCCACATAAGAGTGAAATCATATAGTATTTGTCTTTCACTGACTATTTTGCTTAGCATAATACACTCTAGCTCCATCCACATGGTGGCGAATGGCAAGATTTCATTCTTTTTGATGGCTGAGTAATATTCTCTTATATATATACATACCCATCTTCTTTATCCATTCATCAGTTGATGGACATTTGGGCTCTTTCCGTAATTTGGCTGTTGTTGATAATGCTGGTATAAACATGGGGGGGAGCATGTATCTCTTCGAATTAGTGTTTTTGTATTCTCACAATACCTAGTGGTGCAATTGCTGGATCATGGGGTAGCTCTATTTTTAGCCTTTTGCAGAGCCTCCGTACTGTTCTCCAGAGTGGCTGCATCAGTTTGCATTCCCACCAACAGTGCAGGAGGGTTCCCCTTTCTCCGTATCCTCACCAACACTTGGTGTTTCTTGTGTTGTTGATTTTAGCCATTCCGACAGGTGTGAGGTGGTATCTCATTGTAGTTTTTTTTTTTAAGATTTTTATTTGAGGGAGAGAGTGAGCGGAGGAGAGAGAGAGAACATGAGCGGTGGGGGGGGGGGGGGGGGGGGGGCAGAGGAAGACGGAGACTCCCCGTTGAGCAGGGAGCCTGATGGATTGGATGCGGGGCTCCATCCCAAGCCTCCAGGATCATGACCTGAGCCGAAGGCAGATGCTTAATGATTGAGCCACCCAGGCACCCCTCATTGTAGTTTTGATTTGCATTCCCCTGATGATGAGTACATCTGTAGCACTTCTGATAATGTCTTCCATTATGTGCAATGTTCTTTTTGCCAGTATTTTGAGGGAGCACGTCAAAGAACGACACTGACCAGTTTTTGTCTGTGTGTTCCAAGGTCAGAAACTATATCAAGGAGCATAGCCCTCGCCAACGGCCTGCAAGAGAGGCCTGGAAGAGAAGCAACTTTAGTTGCGCAAGCACCAGTGGAGTAAGCGGGGCCAGTGCCAGCGCCAGCAGCAGCAGTGCCAGCATGGTCAGTTCTGCAAGCAGCAGTGGGTCCAGTGTTGGAAACTCTGCTTCAAACTCCAGTGCCAACATGAGTCGAGCACACAGTGACAGCAACTTGTCTGCAAGTGCAGCAGAGCGGATTCGGGATTCAAAAGTAAAATGTCTAATCAATACAAAACTTTACCTTTCAATATTAACATTAGTACTCCTTCATATAAATATCTTGAAGAGTTCAAATCATCTTGCTCTCTAGATGCCTGTGGATTTTGGCTTTAAGTGAACAAGCAGGATACTCTGCTGTTGAGTAAAGCCCTTTAGGCTGAGTGCTTTGAAATACTGTTTTGACCCACAGCCGTATCACATTCAATTTCATATGATTTTTGTGTCTGTTTTAAGTAAGATAAATTGATGGAAATAGTGAGTCTCAGGATTGCAGTATTGACTGCAACTCATTACTGAGCGGATCTCACTATGTTGCTGATGTTGCTGTCTATTAGCTCCTAAGAATGTTCTGCATGTCTTGTGTGTGTGTATTAAATGTTTTCTTAATGTTTTAATCTTGAATGTTCTTAGATCTTTTAAAAATATAATAACACCTTCTCTAATTTCTGAATATTCACAGCTGAAGAATTCTTTGTAATACTTTTGGGCACATAAAAAAAATAGGGAGGTGTAAGTGTATTTAGAATGGTTTTGTGATGCTTAGGTAAGTTCGGTTCCTTGCAGTGGTGACAGTTTGGAGCCAACTTAAGGAAGAGAAGGGTATCTCTATAACTCTTTGGGAACCCAGTGGGTGACTAGAAGATAGACAGTGATTCCTTCCCTGGCTCTTACCAAAGTAGCAGAAACATAGCCAGCTTTGTTGGTTGCCTGGGGATTCCTCTGGATATGTGGTCATTCCTTTTTTGCATCAGTTCACCAGTGACAAGAAATGGGAGTACCCACTGGGTTCCTAATGGGCTTTTAAGATGGTATTTGCCTAATATGGAAAAGACATGATTCTTTCCCAGCCATTGTAAAATCGCTTCTGCTTTTGGATAAAAGACACCTTAAAAGCATAAGCATTAGAGATTTTGGCAATGTTCTCTACATTGGTATTCAGTATTGTTTATTATGTGTTCACTCCGCAGTGACGCCAATGTACCTTAATCTGGTTAAAAAAAAAAAAAAAAAAAAAAAAAAGGCTTTGAAATGACTGATTATCCATAACTAGGCAAAATGATCGGGTTTCAATTCTTCCTAAGATTCACTGGTCAAATACCATAAAAATAGGATCTTGAAGAATCATTTTCAAGTCTAAGCCAGTGGCTCACTTACTGGAACCAGGATCGTACTGCAGAGGAATTTGAACATCTCCAGAGATTCTGAAAATATAGAATTTGATCCATAAAGTATTCTGGGGTGGATATGCCAGAACTGAACCTTACTGATTTAGAAATTTGTATTTTGACAGAAGCGATCCAAGCAGCGGAAGTTACAGCAGAAGGCTTTACGCAAGAGGCAGCTGAAAGAACAGAGGCAGGCTCGGAAGGAGAGGCTCAGTGGGCTCTTCCTTAATGAAGAAGTGCTGTCCTTGAAAGTGACTGAGGAAGACCACGAAGCAGATGTAGATGTTTTGATGTAATAAGGGTGAATTTATCAGCATTCTTTCTAAGCATTTAAGTATTCTGTCCTTTTATTTGTTTACATGCATCTTGACCAAACTTTTGGTTAGGGCTGTGCTGATGTACCATTAATTTAGGCCAGTGGTTCTCAGCAGGTGGTCCCTGGACCAGCAGCTTCAGCATCACCTGAGAAGTTGTTAGAAATGCATACTACCAGGCCCCATTCCAGATCCAGTGAATCAGAAACCCTGGAGGAGGGGCCCAGCATTGTGTTTTAACAAGCACCAGGTTATTCTGCTGCACGCAGCTCTTGTTTTAAGAACCACTAATTTAGTAAATGTTTTGACTATTTAGACTTTAGGGTGGTTTAAGTGGGCTTTTTCAAGAATTAGTACTTTTACAGTTTAGAGGATTTCAAGGTACTGCTGACAAGTAGTTTATTATGTCAGTATAGGTACATACGTAGCAATCATAATTCAGTTTCCTTTTTAATGTTACAGTTCCTTAGTTTGCTTTTTCTAAAGGGCCATAGTATAATTCTCAATTCCTAGTGAAAATTCTTTTTTGAGGTTGTGGGGGTGGGGTGTGGATTGCTGTTTACAATAGTGCCTTCATTAGGTTTGGTTCTGTTTTCATTTGTTATTAACTTAAAGGTGTAATAACAGGCCCTAAGGTCTTTCCTGTTAGGTTTGTTTTTCACTTTATGTAAATTCAGAATCCTTTTGTAAGTGAGGACTACTGAGGAAATAATGTTATTAGTAGCTGAACTTTAGACTTGATGCTATATTGATTAATATTCAAATGGAGAAAGCAATTAAGCAAAACAACCGATTCTGCTTTTCCACTGCTTTTTGAAATTTTAGGCTGTGAAGCTGTCTCAAAGGCAAAAACTATGTCTTAAGTTCTTTTTGTAGGTCATTTTTTTTTTCCAGCACAGCTCTAATTTTTAAATATTTGGTATAACAGCTTCTGGCATGTGAACAGGTTAATGTTCAAAGTTAACTAAAGAAAACCCTTACAGTTCTCCTAAACTTCTCTATAAATCACTAGAAATACACAGAACAGTGAGATGTAGGAAAAAACCATAGCTTGTTGGCTGTTAATAGAAGTCTAATTTTAGATGTGAAATCATGGAGTTTCTTTAAATGTTTTCATGGAGAGTTTGTTATCATGAACATTAGGAGTAGTGTAATTCCTTTTCTTCTACCACATGTCTTTAAGCATTCACGTGGGTTAAAGAAGGTGGAAACTGATACTACTGACAATCAAACTGCTGACTTTCATAATTTTCTTTTTATTGTGGATAACTTGGGAGGTAATCATGATTCTGTAGAAGGAGTTTTAATCAATGTTTTTTTAAACTCTAGAGTCAGAGGTTGATAGGATTTTTACTTTTTTTAACTTTATCATATCAAGTGACTCATTAAGAAAGAGATAGACTTAAATTCTTAATTCTCAGTTGATATAAAGGCTTAACCTTGGCTTACAATCATGTGTTTTGAAAACTTGATATTATTTTAGTTCCTTGAAGGTTAAAGAATTGAAACTGAGGATAAAAATTGATGTATTGCAGCTTTGCTGAGGTCTGTGGTATGGTAGATTATGAAGACTACTAAATTCATACTTAAAAATTTTACCTAAAATGAAAGTAATGTGTATATGGTTATCAGTTGGATTACTCCCTCTGACTTTCCTCTTACCCTTTCTTTGATGCTCCTAGCCACCTTTAGAGGGCCCAAAGAGAGCTTGGGGTTAGACCCCAGAATACTTTGAGGAAGGTAACCTTCATTGTGTTTTCCCTTCCAAGTATAGGAGGAGTAAAAGGAGAGAAGAGCATATCTGAATTTTCTACCTGCTCTTAGCAAAAGCAAAATCCCAGAGAATGACTTGTCTGTTCTCTTTACCTACTCTTCCAGGAAAACAGGCCACTTCTGGAGACCATAGAGCAGCATTTATCTGTTAAATACTTGGAAACAATTGACAATGACCAGTAAAAGAAAGTCCTAACAGGGTCATGATAAAGTAAGACCAATTTTTCCACTCTCCCAACAATCACAGTCTTATTACCTTAGATTTAACTTAAGTCACTATTAAACAAATTTACCAAAGCACCACAAAGCCAGTTTTAAAAGTTTATAAAGATTTAAGTGTTTATAGTAAAGTATGCCATGAAATTTTGTGTAAATCTGGATGCACTGTCTTTACAGTACTATAAATTAGAGATTGCCCATAAAGTTGGTTTAGAGGAGATTGAAAGTAATTCCTCTGATTAAAAGAAAAAAAATTAAAACAACTTGGGTTTGCTTGTGATGTGGAAGAGGGAGATTACAAAGTCTTTCTCCATCTCTCCCACCATAAAAAAAAAAAAAAAAAACAGTAAAAGACAAAAAGTTCTCTTGTTTTTGTTAATGTGCTATACTGTGTTTTTTCTGTTTTAATATCTCATGTAGATAATTCAAGTTGGAATTCTTTCTTTCTTGGAATAAGTAATAATTTATTCAGTCTGGTATATCTCTGAGTTTAAGACAAATCCAACTCAGTATTTTTTCTTTTTAAATATAAATCTAAACTAACCAATTAATAAAAACGTGAGACTTATTTGCTCCAGTGTCAGTTGTCATCTGTAGAGAATGGACACTGGAGCAAATAAGTTTCTTCCCCCCTTTAAACATAACCTTTGTTTAACTTAGGGCACGATCAGGTTCCCTCAGATTTTTTCAAAAAACATTTTATTAGAGATCTTTATGTAAGTTTAATTATATCTCAATAAAACTGGAAAAAAAGGAGCTCTTGTAGAAGTCTGTCAGTGCCCACCACATGTATGAACTTTGAGTTAAACAAAATGGCATGTCTTTTTCTACGGTTTTACAGCTGAATTAAAGTATGGCAAAGTAGTATAATGTTTAGTGGACTATAAAGAGCGAATTCATTCTGCCCTAACAAGAACATACAATAAAATAATGCTTTTTTTCATGAGAGAGACTTGTCTCATTTTTTCTTAGGCTGGGGCAGTTTTGTCCATTTAACTATAGATAGGTATTGCTGAATTAATCCCAGAAACTGACTTGTAATTTAATGACTTTATGAATTGGGTGGAGACCTCATTTTATTTAGCTCCTAAAAGTGCTAATTCCCTCTTAAAGGAAAAATTCCTAGAAACTACTGTATAAAGGTATCCAGATTCTGATGAGCTTTAAAAATTGTGAAATTTATCATATATCTTCATATTTAAGCCAAAAATGTTAGTACTTGACAAATATAGAAGTCTTGTTTCCAGATTCTGTAGCAGAGACTTTTGTTCATGGCTTACTTTATAGCCTCATGTGCCTTAAAGGTGAACTCTGTACTTTTTCTCAATATCAGGCCTTTTCAAACTCAAAAATAATCTAAATATTGTAATTTGTTTTATAAAATCCCCATGCTGTTGGATATCAGTAAGCAAAAACATTAAATTGAACCAATCAGTGGTAATAGTGTATAACAAAACAGTGACCTTTCAGATCTTAAATTTCATTACCTAACTTCATTTTTGGCCCAGCTAGGTCATTGAAGAACACTGAAAGTTACCTTAAGTAGAGCTTAATGTATTCTCTCATTTTTTCCCCTGAAAAAGGTCATAAGCCAGAATGCTTTTTTAATGCCAGGTAATTCTTAGTATCTGGAAAGATAATTTTCAAGACAAAAGTACGTCAAGAACAGAGATTATATAGCAGCTTGATTCTCTTGTTAGAACTTTAGGGATTCTTTGCATTCATTTGTGTAATAGCTGGAACACTCCCCTCCCCTTTAACAGATTACCTGTTAGCTCTTCTATCTTCAAGAAATGTTTGCTTAGAATTGGGAGGGGGTTACTTAAAGTCAGTTTATAGTTTGAGACAGTTGATAGGAAAATTCCCAGTTGTATTTCAAATATGGTATTGGTGTTGAGCACACTGACATTCAACATGTCTAAACTTAGAGGTAAATCTAATCCTGAAAAGGACTGTTAGTTAGAAAATAAGTATTTGTATACACATGTATTGTGGTAACTTTGGATTCATTTTAAGTCTGACAAAGTAAGATAAATTCTATCTTTATAATGAAATTATGTTAAGTGGGTGAGAAACATCTGAGATATTTAGACCTAGGCATGTCTGTCAGCATAGTATCTGGAACATAGCTCCTTAGAATTCTAGCTTAATTCTCATTTCTTTGGAAAATAATTTATTTATTCCAAAGGCTTAGAAGGAACCCTGAAAATTCCTCTAATTTACTGGCTATTAATAGAGTACAGAAGTTGCATGCTATAGCTGCAGATCTAAGTTGACTCACTAAAATTGTATTTTCATATTTTTTCTAATATTAAAATTATTTTAAGCCCCCCTCACAATTTTATTTTAAATTAGTTATTAATGTTCTAACCTAGATCACATGATGGTAAGTTAATTTTTAATTTGACATTCATACTGAACTCTGAAAAACTGGTTTAGTCTTCTCTGATTTCAATATATAGTATTTTTTCTTTATTGTCAGGTTTGTTACATCTTTGTGGTCAGTGGAACCTGTGGAAATCTGTGTTCTTTTTTTGTGGTGAGGGCTAGGGGTAGAAAAGAGGAGAATTGCTCTAATTATACATATGCATTTTGACTATATAAATGTAGTTGTAGAATTAATATGTATAAATGACAAGTTAACACTTACCTACTCTGACTTGTTCTAAGGAACAGTGGCCTGAAGCCATGGCTTGTTTTCTGGAGCTGCTTGCTCTTCAATAGTAGCTGACCAATTGGATTTAAGTTTGGACTTTGGGGTTAGGTTATCTAGCTGAGGCTTTTAGGAATGGATCAGACTATGTCTGTTCCTGTAGTGGATCAATTTAATTTCCTCTTTGAGTACTCTAATTTAGGTATAGTTATTATCCATTCTAAATCTTTGTGTTGGGAGTTTAATAGGACTATTGTCAAAAGCTGTTAAAGATAAACACAAGTATATATAAAACATTTCATTTCACGGATGGTTAAAAATTTCACTTTTTTTCAGTTTCAGAAGTTAGTTATGTAGCATCAATATCATAACCAAAGCAAGTAGGAAGTTGACTGGTTTGGAGAATCTTCAAGTAGTCTTAAATACTGTAATGTATCAGATTGTTAACCAGGATTTTTTTCCTGTATTTCTGCTAAATGTATTACTATATTAATGCACTTTTGTATATATAACTGTCTTCTGTACATTCTGTACTTACTACAGTGTATATAAAAGCTGTTTTTCCTGAAAGCTGTAAGGGAAAGACAATAGCTGTAACACAGGTCGTTTCTATTTTGAGTTCCTTCTTGTACTTGAAAGTAGTAGTTCTGTAGTTAAATCTCAATGTGTATGTATGGTTGTAATTAAAACTGGCAATGAGGCAGAGCTGTCTTTTAAAGCTGAATATCAGACTGAACAGTGTGTTGTTTTGGGTATTAAAATCTCTTGTAATATTTTAATTGTTTTTGATGTACAGTGAATTTTTACAAACCCCACTGCTGCTTACTACTTTATACTTCATAATTCACTCCTTTCCATGTTCCATCCCAGCACATTTATCAACAGAGAAGAATTAGGTCTCCTCTCTTTTGCTCACAGTTTGGTTAAGGCTCCATAAACTTTAGTTTTGTTGAAAGCCACGATTTCCATTGGCAAATCATTTTTTCTGGAGAGATCAGATTTCTAGAGAGATAGCATTCATAGCAGGTGAAAATTCGGTCTAACTTTTGTTTACAAAAAATCATATCTGTTTTCCTTATATATTAATCTAGAGTCTTTAGGTTATAATTATATAAAAGAAATGTCTGTGAGCAGTTTTATATAGTTTCAGAAGCAACTTAACTTTCAACAGCAACTTTATCTCTTGCCACTAGAGGGAGGTCTGTGGTTGCTCTCCTGAAAATGTCTTAGCTGCTTTTCTTTTGTTTTTAATTTCAGAGGTTGAAATCAGCCTCATTTTCAAAATTCCTTTTGTGATATTAAATACTTTCATTGATTAGTGGAAGGTAAGTTAATTGAGCTTGTTTAATAAAGCAAATCTTATGCTTTTCTGTAATCTTCAATTTTTAATAAATGTGAGTTAGCTATTAAGTGAAACGTGTGTGTGTGTTTTTCTTCTCTTAGGTACTTTAGAACTGTACTGTCCACTGTGGTAGCCATTAGCCATACGTGGCTATTTAAATGAATTAAAATTTAAAATTTAAAATTTAAAATTAAAACTGAGCCTGGGTGGCTCAGTTGGTTGGGCGACTGCCTTCGGCTCAGGTCATGATCCTGGAGTCCCGGGATCGAGTCCCGCATCGGGCTCCCTGCTCGGCAGGGAGTCTGCTTCTCCCTCTGACCCTCCTCCCTCTCATGCTCTCTGTCTCTCATTCTCTCTGTCTCAAATAAATAAATAAAATCTTTAAAAAAAAAAAAATTTAAAATTTAGTTCCTTGGTCCCATTAGCAATACTCCAAGTGCCCAGTAGCCACATATGGCAAGAGGCTACCATATTGGAAACCCCAGGATACAGAACACCTCCACCATCACAGGAAGTGTCTACTGGACAGAGGAAGTTCTACTAGAGATTTGATGGTTTATATAGTGCCCACTGTCATCATCTTACCAGTGAACAGTAATCAGTGATTCAAAATTGCTGCCCACAGTTAACTGTTGTAGGTGATTTGTGTGAGGGGGGGGAGCAAGCTGGGCTTCATTTTTCTACTTAATTAAAGCCACTACCAAAGTTGGGACTTGGTGGTTTAATAGAGAAATTTCTCAAATACTGAGTATTTCACTTGACTGTGAATAAGATTTCTTAAAGACTCCCATTTTTTCAAAACTGCTTAGAGTGTTTCTTTATTCTTGTGATGTGAGAGCCTTAACAGGGTCACTGTGTTGGGACTGATAATCCTCTGCCCTCTCCCAATCAGTTTGAATCTCATGGTTAAGTGGTATTTTTATATTACATTATCTGTGTTTCTTAGTAATAGGTTGATAGATACTAGATTTAGGTACAATATTATTTCCCTTTGTAAAGGGTAAATAACATTTTTAACATTTCAGTTTATTCATTTGGTTGCCAGGATCTCATTATATGCCTTTTCTTTTTAAAAGCAGCAGATAACTGAATTTATATATTTTCAGGTTTGTCTTATAAAGATTGTCAAGTAACACAGTAAAATGAATCCCCACATACCCATATCTACTTCCACTCTTCTCTCGTGGCCAATCTTGTTTCTTTTAACCTCTACCCCCAGACACCTTACCTGAACTCCCAATGATGCTCAGGCTAACCCCAGATGATATTTCATTTTTAAATGTTTCAGTATCAGATTTTTAAAAGATAAGGACACTCCTATTTTATATATAAATATGGCCATATACCTCCACAAATAAAAATAATTCCTTAATATCAAATATCTGGTTTACTTGCTTGAAATCAAAACTGTAACTTTAATTTCAAAATCATTCTGCATTTTGTTAGCACTAAGGTATAAGAATAATTTTTGTTATTGCTTGGCTAAGTCCTGACAGTATATCTTCACATTTTTATTGAAAGTGAGATATCTATTGCTTTTAGATAAAAACCCAGCTGTTTTCCTTACTATTTTGGTAAGCCATGAAATAATTTGGGTAGCAGGAAGGGAGGGAAATAACTGTTAAAGATGAGTTGAACAGTTATTTTCTGTCTCACCTACCTTTGAGTTCAAGAATGCTCTTTGTAAGCCAAAATTGGCACACATGGTAAAGATCTGAATACCTACTATTTATTTTTCTTTTTTTAATTTTTAAACATTTTTTTCAAATTAATAAATTTTATTTTTTTATTTAAATTCAATTAGCCAACATATAGTACGTTATTAGTTTCAGATGTAGAGAACAGTAATTCATCAATTGCATATAACACCCAGTGCTCATCATATCATGTGCCCTCCTTAATGCCCATCACCCAATTACTCCATCCCCCCACCCACCTCCCCTCCAGCAACCCTCAATTTGTTTCCCATAGTTAAGAGTCTCTCATGGTTTGTCTCCCTCTCTGATTTCTTCCCATTCAGTTTTCTTTCCCTTCCCCTATGATCCTCTGTGCTGTTTCTTATATTCCACATATGAGTGAAAGCATATAATTATCTTTTTCTGATTGACTTATTTCGCTCAGTATAATACCCTCCACTAACATCCATGTCGATGTAAATGGTAAGTATTCATTCTTTCAGATGGCTGTGTAATACTCCGTTGTATATATATATACCACATCTTTTTTTTAAATTTTATTTTTTTGAGAGAGCACGAGCAGGGGGTGGGGGTAGAGGGAGAAGCAGATTCACCACTGAGCAGGGAGCCTGATGCGGGACTCCATCCCAGGATCCTGGGATCATGACCTGAGCCGAAGGCAGACACTTAACTGACTGAGCCACCCAGGCACCCATGGCCACATCTTTATCCATTCACCTGTCGATAGACATATTGGCTCTTTTATAGTTTGGCTATTGTGGACATTGCTGCTATAAACATTGGGGTGCATGTGCCCGTTCGTATCACTATATTTGTATCTGGGGTAAATACCTAATAGTGCAATTGCTGGGTTGTAGAGTAGCTCAATTTTTACCTTCTTGAGGAACCTCCATACTGGTTTCCAGAGTGGCTGCACTAGCTTGCCTTCTCACCAGTAGTGTAAGAGGGCTCCCCTTTTTCCACATCCTTGCCAATATTTGTTATTTCCTGACTTGTTAATTTTAGCCATTCTGACTGGTGTGAGGTGGTATCTTACTGTGGTTTTGATTTGTATTTTCTGGATGACAAATGGTGCTGAGCATTTTTCATGCATCTGTTGGCCATTTGTATGTCTTCTTTGGAGAAATGTCTGCTTGTGTCTTCTGCCCATTTCTTGACTGGACTATTTGTTTTTTGGGTGTTGAGTTTGATAAGTTCTTTATGGATCTTGGACACTAGCCCTTTATCTGATATGTCATTTGCAAATATCTTCTCCCATTCCATAGGTTGCCTTTTAGTTTTGTTGACTGTTTCCTTTGCTGTGCAGAAGACTTTTATCCTGATGAAATCCCAATAGTTCATTTTTGATTTTGTTTCCCTTGCCTTTGTAGATGTGTCTAGCAAGAAATTACTGCAGCCAGGGTTAAAGAGGTTACTGCCTCTGTTCTTCTCTAGGATTTTTTTTTTTAAGATTTTTATTTATTTATTTGACAGAGAGAGAGATAGCGAGAGCAGGAACACAAGCAGGGGGAGTGGGAGAGGGAGAAGCAGGCTTCCTGCCGAGCAGGGAGCCCGATGTGGGACTCGATCCCAGGACCCTGGGATCATGACCTGAGCTGAAGGCAGACGCTTAACGACTGAGCCACCCAGGTGCCCTAGGATTTTGATGGATTCTTGTCTCACATTGAGATCTTTCATCCATTTTGAGTTTATCTTTGTGTATGGTGTAAGAAAATGGTCCAGTTTCATTCTTCTACATGTGTCTGTCCAATTTTCCCAATGCCATTTGTTGAAGAGACTGTCTTCTTTCCATTGGGTCTTCTTTCCTACTTTGTTGAAGAGCAGTTGACCATAGAGTTGAGGATCCATTTCTGCGTTCTCTGTTCTGTCCCATTGATCTATGTGTCTGTCTGTTTTTGTGCCAGTACCATACTGTCTTGATGATTACAGCTTTGTAATATAGCTTGAAGTTTGGCATTGTGATGCCCCCAGCTTTGGTTTTCTTTTTCAACATTTCTCTGGCATTTTCTGGTTCCATACAAAGTTTAGGATTATTTGTTCTGGGTCTGTGAAAAATGTCGATGGTATTTTGATAGGGATTGCATTGAATGTGTAGATTGCTCTGGGTAGCATAGACATTTTAACGATATTTATTCTTCCAATCCATGAGCATGGAATGTTTTTCCATTTCTTTGTGTCTTCCTTAATTTCTTTTGTAAGTGTTTGGTAGTTTTTAGAGTACAGATCCTTTACCTCTTTGGTTAGGTTTATTCCTAGGTATCTTAAGGATTTTTGTGCAATTGTAAATGGGATCAATTCCTTAATCTCTCTTCTGTCTCAGTGTACAGAAATGCAACTGATTTCTGTGCACTGATTTTATAACCTGCCATGTAGCTGAATTCTTGTATGAGTTCTAGCAATTTGAAGACTTTTGGGTTTTCCACATAGAGTATCATGTCATCTGTGAAGAGTGGGAGTTTGACTTCTTTGCCAATTTGAATGACTTTTATTTCTTTTTGTTATCTGATTGCTAAGGCTAGGACTTCTAATACTATGTTGAACAACAGTGGTGAGAGTGGGCATCCCTGTCCTGTTCTTGACCTTAGGGTAAAGCTCTCAGTTTTTCCCCATTGAGAATGATATTTGCTGTGGGCTTTTTGTATGTGGTTTTTATGACATTGAGGTATGTTCCCTCTATTCCTACACTGTGGAGAGTTATAATCAAGAAAGGATGCTGTAGTTGGTCAAATGCTTTCTCTGCATCAATTGAGAGGATCATATGGTTATTGTCCTTTCTTTTGTTAATGTAATGTATCACACTGATTGATTTGTGGATGTTTGAACCACCCTTGCAGACCAGGAATAAATCCCACCTGGTCGTGGTGAATAACCTTTCAATGTACTGTTGGGTCCTGTTGGCTAGTATCTTGGTGAGAATTTTGGCATCCATGTTCATCAGAGATATTGGTCTGCAATTCTTGTTTTTGGTGGGGTCTTTGTCTGGTTTTGGGATCAAGGTAATGCTGGCCTCATAGAATGAGTTTGGAAGTTTTCCTTTCCTTTCTATTTTTTGAAACAGCTTCAGAAAAATAGGTATTAGTTCTTCTTTAAACGTTTGGTAGAATTCTCCTGGGAAGCCATCCGGCCCTGGACTCTTGTTTGTTGGGAGATAGATTTTTGACTACTGCTTCAATTTCCTTGCTGATTACTGGTCTGTTCAGGTGTTCTATTTGTCCCTGTTTCAGTTCTGGTAGTTTGTAAGTTTCTAGGAATGAATCCATTTCTTCTAGTTTGCTTAATTCGTTGGCATATAGTTGCTCATATGTTCTTAAAATTGTATTTTCTTGGTGTCAGTCATAATCTCTTCTCTTTCATTCATGATTTTATTAATTTGGGTCCTTTCTCTTTTCTTTTGGATAAGCCTGGCCAGGGGTTTATTGATCTTACTAATTCTTTCAAAGAACCAGCTTCTAGTTTCATTGATCTGTTCTACTGTTCTTTTGGTTTCCATTTCATTGATTTCTGCTCTAATCTTTATAATTTCTCATCTCCTGTTTGGTTTAGGCTCTATTTGCTGTTCTTTCTCCAGCTCCTTTAGGTGTAAGGTTAGCTTGTATATTTGAGACTTTTCTAGTTTTTTGAGAAAAGCTTGTATTGCTATGTTCTTCCCTCTTAGGACCACCTTTGCTGCATCCCAAATATTTTGAACAGTTGTGTTTTCATTTTCATTTGTTTCCATGAATTTTTTTAAATTCTTTAATTTCCTGGTTGACCCATTCATTCTTTAGTAGGATGCTCTTTAGCCTCCAAGTATTTGAATTCCTTCCAAATTTCCTCTTGTGATTGAGTCCAGTTCTAAAGCATTATGGTTAGAAAATATGGAGGGAATAATCCCAGTCTTTTGGTACTGGTTGAGACCTGATTTGTAACCCAGTAAGTGATCTATTCTGGAATATATTCCATGTGTACTCAAGAAGTATGTGTATTCTGTTGCTTTATGATGGCATGCTCCGTATATATCTGTGAAGTCCATCTGGTCCAGTGTGTCATTCAAAGCCCTTGTTTCCTTGTTGATCCTCTGCTTAGATGATCTGTCCATTGCTGTGAGTAGGGTGTTGAAGTCCCCTACTATTATTGTATTATTATCAATGTGTCTCTTTAATTTTGTTATTAATTGGTTTATATAATTGGCTGCTCCCAAGTTAGGGGCATAAATATTTACAATTGTTAGATCTTCTTGTTGGATAGACCCTTTAAGTATGATATAGTGTCTCCATCTCTTACTACAGTCCTTGGTTTAAAATCTAATGTGTCTGATATAAGGATTGCTACCCCAGCTTTCTTTTGATGTCCATTAGCATGATACATGGTTTTCCACCCCTCACTTTCAACCTGGAGGTGTCTTTGGGTCTAAAATGAGTCTCTTATAGACAACATGTGGGTCAGTCTTGCTTTTTTATCCAGTCTGATACCCTGTGTCTTTTGACTGGATCATTTAGCCCATTTACATTCAAAGTATTGGAAGATAGGAATTTAGTGCCATTGTATTACCTGTAATGTCCCTGTTTCTGTATATTGTCTCTGTTCCTTTCTGGTCTATGTTACTTTTGGGCTCTCTCTTACAGGATCCCCTTCAATATTTCTTGCAGGGCTGGTTTACTGATCACAAATTCCTTAAGTTTCTGTTTGTCCTTAAATCTCTTTATCTATCCTTCCATTCTGAATGACAGCCTTGCTGGATAAAGTATTCTTGGCTGCATGTTTTCTCATTTAGCACCCTTAATATATCATGCCAGCCCTTTCTGGCCAGCCACGTGTCTGTGGATAGGTCTGCTGCCAGTCTAATGTTTCTATCCTTTTAGATTAAGGACTTCTTGTCTTGAGCTGCTTTCAGGATTTTCTCTTTATCCCTGAATTTGCAAGCTTCACTATTATATGTTGGGGTGTTGATCTATTTTTTTAATTTTTTGTTCCCTGAAGGCTTTCTGTACCACATTAGAGGATGAAAATAAAAATGGTGGCGCCCCAGTCTCCAGCTCCAGAGCTGAAAGATCGCGGCCCCCTCTCTTCAGTAAGCCCTCAGGGAAAAGCAGTCTTCACTTGTGTGTGAGCCAAACTCTGCAGACTCCTGAGGTGTGCATCCAAGGGGCCCCTCCCGGGGGAGGGAGGAGGGTCGCTGGGGGCCTGTTGCTTGCAGGGCCCCCGCACAAAAAGTGGTCGCCCAATTGTGGGCTTGCCTAATTGTGGGTGCACCCGTGCTGGCCCTCCCAATGGAAGGTGGAGGGTTGTCGTGTTTCTGCCCTTTGAAGGGCCCCCACACGGAGAGGAGCCACCCATCATGCCAGGATTCATGGTTTATGGCAAACTGAGCTGAGAACCCACTCCCGGCTCACTGACTGTAGTTGGCTCCCCATCTCCAATGCTTGGGAACTCTGCCGGTGCCTGAGCCGGCAGAGCCGGTCCATCACCCTGGGGATCCTGAGACCACACTGACCCACCTAGGATTCTGCCCCATTTTGCCACCTGAGCACCTTTTAGGCAGGGACATCTCTCACTGGAGCAGATTTCTAAAAGTTCCAATTTTGCCCTCTGGGGCTATATCACTTTCTGATAGCCGGCTTAGGCAGGCTCCCCCCACCCCCCACCCCCCACCCCACCCCACCCTGCTGTTTACCTTCCAATGTATCCCCTTAGATTCAGTTCTCCGCACTTCCTACTTTGCAAAAAGTGATCACTTTTCTATTTGTAGAATTCCAGCAATCCTTTTTACATCTCTGGTTGAAGTCACAGCTGTTCAGAATGATTTGATAGATACCTAGCTAAATTTAAGGCACTAGATGAAACAATGTCCTCTACCCTTCTACCATATCCCCCCCCCATTTATTTATAAAGAGTTTTGCAAGGATGCTCTGGGGGACATAAGGAAAAATAGAGATTCTTATTTTACCCCTTAGAAATTAATTTCAGGAAACCTTTTTTAATAGCTGTGACTGAGGCTATTGATTTTGGTTTTCCATTTTAACTTACTGAAGTTTAGACGTTCCAAATTGTAGAATTTCGGAGCTTGAAGGGACTTTGGAGATCATTTAGCTTGGTGGTTCTTAAACTTGAGTGTGCATCCGAATCCCCTGGAGAGCTTGTTAAAACAGATTGCCAGGCCCCACTCCCAGAGTTTCTGATTCAGTAAGTCTCAAGTGGGGCCTGAGAATTTGCATTTTTAATGAGTTCCTAGGTGATGCTGATGCTGTTGGTCCAGTGAACACATGGAGAACCATTGATGTAGCTCAATCCCTTTTTCTCTTACCTCTGTTTTTGCAAATGAGGAAATTTACACTAAGTGGAAAGTGACTGCTTTGCTCAAAACTGGTTAGTGACATGGCCAAATCAGAATCCAAATCTTGAGGTGCCTTATTCACATTGGAAAAGTCCAATGCTTTTCCTATTGTGCATTTGTTTCTTTCATAGTATTTGCCTCCAAATTCTTCCTTCCAAGTCTTTTCTGAACATTTGGGTTTTCTTGATACTGGTAAATCTTTATTTCCCTAGATCTGGAGTTTCTCAGATCTGGAGTGTCAGAATTAAAATTGTTGGCAATTCTTTTTTACATGCCAATGTATTTTTCTGAGGAGGGCTCCATATCTTTTATCAAGTTCTCAAATGAGTTTTCTTCCCCTTAATGGCTAAGATTCTGTCCTTTAAAGCCATTTTGGTTTTTAGAAATAACCAAGGGTCATTTGGGAGGCTGTCTGGTGGCTTATGTGTGTAAGAAACCTGGAAATTGCTACATTTGGTCAACAAGGTATGATTTTAAAAGTAAGGACTGGCTCTTTTCATGTGGCCTAAAAACTAGGGCTTTGATGTATATTAACGAAAAGAGTTCTAGAAATACTTTGGGCAATGACAGCATCATTGGATTAGGTGTATGTATGGTGATGACATGGAATGGGGTTGTTATTGATTTGGATGTATTAGCTTTGGCTTATTGATTAAAATAGTCATTTCCTCATAATCATAACTTGCATTCTAGAGAAAACTCTTCCACTAATGTTTTAGAAATATCAGGTTAGATTTCACAGACTTGTTCATCAAATCTGAGATAACAGAACTAGATGGTAATCTGAAAACTTGAAAGAGGTATAGATTTTTGACATAATGGTCATTAAACCAGTCTCTTTATTTTGCAAGTGAGAAGCTTGAGGCCAAGAGAAGTGAAGTGATTCATTCAGGTCCCTATAGCTGAATGATGACACATGAAGGATGAGAATCCAAGTCTCTTGAGCTGTAGACTAGTGCTTTTTCCACTATATCACACTGCTTTATGTCATGCTACTACTTTCCACAGTGGTTCGTGAAAAACACCTTCAAATTTTGGCATAGAGCACTGGGTTAAAGTGTGGATTCCACACCAGCAAAATCAGCATCACCTGAGAACTTGTAAGAGGTGCAAATTCTCAGGCCCCACCCCAGACCCATGGTATCAGAAACTCCCGGTGTGAAGCTTGGCAATCTGTGTTTTAACAAGCTCCCCCAGAGGATTCTGATGCACACTCAAGTTTGAGAACCACTAGTATAGAGTTATGATTCTCTACTCTGGCTGAACATCAGAATTATCTGGGGGAACTTTTAGAAAATAATGGCTCTTAACCATTACTACCGTCCTTACTCACCCAGACAAATCAATCTCAGAGGTGAGGCCTAGGCATCTATTGTTTTGTAATAAGCATTGGATTCTGGAATAATTTTAGGTTTATAGAAAAATTGTAAAGACAGTATAGAGAGTTCCTGTATACCTGTTACTTAGTCCTCTAATGTTATGTCTTTCATAACTATGGTACATTTGTCAAAACTAAGAAATTAACATTGGCATTACTGTTAACTGTAGATTTATTCAGATTTCCTTATTTATTCTTTATTCAGATTTCATTAATTCCACCCTTTTTCTACCCAGAATCCAGTCCAAGATTCCTCATTGTATTTCATCATCATGTCTCCTTAGCCTCCTCGGGTCTGTGACAGTTTCTCAGTCTCTCCTTGTTTTTCATGATCTTGACAAATATAAGGAGAATTGGTCATTTTGTGGAATGTTATCCACAATTTGGGTTTGCCCGATGTTTTTCTCACAATTAGACTAGCATTTTGAGATTTAGGGAGGATTACCGGAAAGGTGAGGTGCCATTCTTATCACATTATCTTGAGGGTACATAATGTAGATATGACTTAACCGTAGTTAACGTTAACTTTGGCTTATGGTTGCCAGGCTCTTCATTGCAAAGCTACTATTTTTCCCTTTCTAAACTCTGTTCTTTGGGAGCAAGTCGTGCAGTCCAGCTCACACTCAAGGAAGAGAGAGAAAATAGGCTTTGCTTCCTGGAGCGAGAAGTATCTACATATATTATTGGGATTTCTCTATGGAAGATTTGCCTCTTCTCCATGTATTTATCTACCTGGCCATTGAGATCAGTATGGGTTCATGAATATTTATTTTATACTTTGGCCTAAAACCTAATACTAAGATATTGCTCAAAATTTTCCAGATTTGGACATTTGGAACTCTTGAAGGTTGCTTCTAGTGTCCCTTTGACCTACCCATATCCATTTGTATTTTGAGTGCTTTATTTTCTGGCATTACACAATGCTCCAGCCCTAGAATCAGCATTTCTTCAAGGAGCTGGACACTTCTTTTTAAAAGCTCCTCAGGTGATTCTAATGCAGAATAAGTGTGGGGACCCCTGATGTTGAGGATGAACCATATTCTTCTGTAAATCTCCTAATGCCTATATCAGACCAGATTCTATCTTGCATCCTCATAAAATGTAGTCATCTGTGATTCATTTCTCTTCCTTTTCTTTTCATGTTCAATCTTTTCACCAAAGCTGTTGTCTCCTCAGCAACCAGAGCAGCACTCTTTAAACTTTAATGTACATAGGATCTTGTTAAAATGCAGATCCTAATTCAAGAGGCTCGTTTTGTATTTCTAGCAGGTATCCAGGTGATAGGAGCGCTGCTGAGCCATGAACTACATTTTGAGCAGCGAGTGTCAGAACAAAATGCAGACAACTTGGGACATTTCAAGAGCCTCCATGGTCTGCTTGACCCCAGTCTGCTTTTCAGCTTAATCTCCCATGCATTTCTCCATTTACCTTATGCTCAAACCAACCAGTCTACTCAACATTTGTAGTAGTCACCTTCTGATGTGGCCCCCAAAGGTTGTGGTGATTCACTTCTTTGTTGACTTCCTTTCCCTTGGGTGTGGGAAGGACCTAGAGACTTGTTTCTGATAGAATACAGCAAAAGTGATGGGATGTCACTTCTGTGATTACATTACAAAAGACTGTGACTTCTGTCTCACTTGTACTCTTTATTTTATTTTTTTATGTTATGTTAATCACCATACATCATTAGTTTTTGATGTAGTGTTCCATGATTCATTGTTTGCGTATAACACCCAGTGCTCCATTCAATACGTGCCCTCTTTAATACCCATCACCGGCTAACCCATCCCCCCACCCCCTTCCCCTCTAGAACCCTCAGTTTGTTTCTCAGAGTCCATAGTTTCTCATGGTTCGTCTCCCCCTCCGATTTCCCCCCCTTCATTCTTCCCTTCCTACTATCTTCTTCTTTTTTTTAACATATAATGTATTATTTGTTTCAGAGGTACAGGTCTGTGATTCAACAGTCTTACACAATTCACAGCGCTCCCTGTAGCACATACCCTCCCCAATGTCTATCACCCAGCCACCCCATCCCTCCCACCCTCCACCACTCCAGCCACCCTCAGTTTGTTTCCTGAGATTAAGAATTCCTCATATCATCTCACTTGTACTCTTGTCCTCTCGGTTGCTCATTCTGATGAAGCAAACTGCCAGGCTGTGACATGCTCTGTGAAGAGGCCCACATGGCAAGGAACAGAGGGACTGAGGCCTTTGTAGAACAGCCCATAGGGAACTGAATTCTGCCAACAACCTTGAGTGAGCTGGGAAGTGCTTCCTTCCCAGTGGAGCCTTGAGATGACTGTAGCCTTGTGACAGATCCAAGGCTGAGCTCAAGCATCCAGCTAAGTCATGTCCAGATTCCTGCCCACAGAAATTGGGAGGTAATAAATGTATTGTTTTCAGCTGATAAATTTTGGGGTAATTTGTTAAGCAGCAATAGATAGCTAATATATTACTTACTTAATGTGCAATGAAATGACTTCCTGTTGCCTCCTTCTCATCCTCAGATGCTCCTGACTCATTCATTTATTCAACAATATTTGCTGGATGCCTACTATATGCTAGGCACTGTATCAAGCACTAGGGGATACGTGGTAAATAAGCAGGCACAGTGTCTGTCTGCCCTTACATCACTTGCATTCTTTTGCATTGATTTTCAAAGTCTTACAAAAGAGGAGACCAAGGGGCATCTGGGTGGCTCAGTCAAATGTCTGCCTTCAGCTCAGGTCATGATCTCAGGGTCCTGGGGTCGAGCCCCATGTGGGTTTCCTGCTCAACAGGGAGCCTGCTTCTCCCTCTCCCTCTGCCTCTCCCCCTACTCATGCTTTTTCTCTCTGCCCCCCCTCTCTCAAATAAATAAATAAAATATATTTTTTTTAAAAAGAGACCAAGATACATTTCATTAAAGGAAAACTATTTTTTTTAAATGTAGGTTCCAGGCCCAGCATGGAGCCTAACACAGGGCTTGAACTCACGACCCTGAGATCAAGACATGAGCTGAGATCAAGAGCCGGCTGTTGACTGAGCCACCCAGTTACCCCAAAGGAAACCTATTTTTAATGCCAAGAAAGCAGGAAGGAAATAATCTAAAGAAGCTTTATGAAAACCTTTTCTACATTGTCATTTTTGTCATTTTGCTATAGACCAGTTAAAACTTCATTATGGGGGCGCCTGGGTGGCTCAGATGGTTAAGCGTCTGCCTTCGGCTCAGGTCATGATCTCAGGGTCCTGGGATCGAGTCCCACGTCGGGCTCCCGGCTCAGCGGGGAGCCTGCTTCTCCCTCTGACCCTCTCCCCTCTCATGCTGTTTCTCTCTCGCTCGCTCTCTAAAAAAATAAATAAATCTTTAAAAAAAAAAAACTTCATTATGGACTAGTAGAGGTCACATTCAGGCATTTCTGAAGTCCTAGTTCTAGTGCATTTTAAGTCAACCCTAATTCCTCCCAAGTAGGGTGTATTACTTTTTCTAAGCACTACTAAAATGTTTATTGTACCTTTATTTTGCTTGTACGCTATTCTGCCTTATAATTAGAGAGGTTTATTTGTTTTCCCCACTGGTTCTCATTTTCATTTTTACAACTCCATGGTTTCTTGCACATGTGCGAAGAACTTTGTTAATTTAATATTAGTAATAGCTGTGTCAATCTGAAATTAATGGAGATTTCATTCAAGCAGAGTTATTTTAAAAATCTAAGTACCATTATTCTTCATTTTCTCTTGTTTTAAGAGAGTATTTATTGAAAGCACAAATACTGTTTGTTTCTTTGTAAATCCCTGCTCCTTTCAAAATGATTTAGATTGTGATAATGCTCCCTATTAAGGTTACAAGTTCTAGTCATTGTAAAATAAAGCAAAGCCATTTACAGGCTGATGAAATGAAGATGATTCATGACTAGTTCTCTTGGTATTATATTAGCCAAAATTTACCTGTAGTTGATTTCATTTTATATATTTGTACAATATCCTGAGTGGTAAAAAAAACATGCCAAAATATAAGGTAGTCATCATTTTATGTAATTTCACACAAATTTTCTGAATACTCAGATGCTGTGTCTCCTTCTAGCCAGAATAAAAACATTAGCTTATAAATTTAGAGCTTCTAACTGCCTTGCAAGAGAAGAATAGTCACTCAGAGAGCCTAGTAACATTGATTTGTCATTAATAATTTTACTTGATGACTCATCTATGATCACAGTACAACAAAAATGTTATGTTTGCTTAGTGGTATTAACTCCATTTATCTCAGGTACATTTCAGAAAATCGCCTTGTCATCAGTGTACTATATCTAAATAAGACAGTTATTAAAAAGATTTATTTCCACAGGGAGTATGACCAGTTAAAAACCTACCAAAATAATTCAGATTGAGTAAATACATTATTATAAAATTTAAAAAATCATCATTTGTAGCAAACATTTAGTGCTAATTCAAGTATCATAGGAAAAGACAAAAGTCCCTTAAGTGAGTTATATATTTGAGAAAGAAATGCATCAAGATAAGGGTGGCTAATATATATAAATCTCCGAAGAAATAAGTCAAGGTAACCATTCTACACAGTAGAGAATGCATTTGTCCCCTCTTTCCATTCTCATTACCATTACTTAGTTGAGACTGTAATTGTCAATTATCTGGATCTCTCCCTGTAAGTTCTATTCTGCAGCAGAAGATAAGGATGACCAGTCTTCCTAAAGCATTAATGGGGTCACCACCCTGTTTAAAAACCTTCAAACAGGCTCTAGTATTTCCTTTGACCCCACATCTCCTCCAACTAACCTCCATTTCTCTGCTCCCTTTCACAGTACAGTGCCTCAAAACAGTTGTTTCTACACTGGCTATCTTTATTTCCTTACTTCGCATTCTCTCTTATACCCATTTCATTCTAGCTTCTGCTCCTGAACATTAAAAAAAAAAAAAAAACCTACTTATTTTTTAGGTCACCAGTGATCTCCATGTTGCCAACTTCAATGGTCCATTTTCCTACCTCATCTTGGTCTCAGCAGCATTCCACATGGCCGTCCATTGTCTGTTTGTAGAAACACTATACTAGACTCCTCTTCTGACTTATCTTCCTCTCTCCAACATCTAAATGTTGGTATCTCAAGTCTTGGTTGTAAGAAACAGCTATCTATATTCTTTCCCTATATGATTCCATCTAGTCCTAGCTTGAAATACTACCTAAATACCATTTCCCAAATTCACATCATCAACCAGACCATTTCTGAAATTTAGCTTCATTTATCTAACATTTTATTTGATATTTCCACTTAAATACCTCAAATTCAACATGTCAAAAGCAAAACTTAAAAAAAAGACATTTGATAATTTTTTAAAAGATTTTATTTATTTGACAGAGAGAGAGAGTACAAGCAGGGGGAGCAGCAAAGGGAGAGGGAGAAGCAGGCTCCCCGCTGAGCAGGGAGACCAACAGAGGGCTCTATTCCAGGACCCCAGGATCATGACCTGAGCCGAAGGAAGATGCTTAACCAAGCCCCACTCTGGGTGTAGAGATTACTTAAAAATAAAATCTTTTAAAAAATAACAAGACAGAGGTTCATAGGGGAAGGGAGGAAAAAATGAAACAAGACGAAAGTGGAGAGGGAGACAAACCATAAGAGACTCTTAATGTCAGGAAACAAACTGAGGGTTGCTGGAGTGGAGGGGGGTGGGAGGGATGGGGTGTCTGGGTGATGGACTTTGGGGAGGGTATGTACTATGGTGAGTGCTGTGAATTGTGTAAGACTGATGAATCACAGACCTGTACCCCGAAACAAATAATACATTATATGTTAATAAAAAAATTAAAAAAAGAAAAAAGAAATTAAAAATAACTATCCTTAATATGTTAAAAGTGATGTGGCAAAATTCAGAATTTAGAAAAAAGACTAGAAATTGAGCAAGAGACTTGAACAGGTGCTTCACAAGATCTCCACATGGCCAATCAGCATATGAAAAGGTGCTCTACCTCATTTGTAATTAAGAAAATGTAAATTAAAATGATGAGATACTACTATGTACACTTCCAAATAGGTAAAATTAAAAAACTGACAAAACCAAGTGTTGACAAAGGATGTGGAGCAATAGGAACTCCCACGCACTGCTTGTGAAAGGGTATTTTGGTGCAACCGTTTTAGAGAAGAGCTTAGCATTATCTACTTAGGTGAACATATACATGCCCTGTGATTCAGCAACTTTACCTGTAGGTATATACCAACAGATATGTTTGCATTTGTGTACCAGGAATATTCAGAGCCACATTATTTGCAATATCCCCAATTGAACAGTCTAAATCTCCATTAACAACAGAATGGAAAAATTACAAATGTGTTATCTTTAGATAATAGTATACTATACCATGATGTATGCTCATAACTACATGGATCAATCTCACATTTACAATGTGGAACAAAAGAATTAGACACAAAAAGAGCACCTATTGTATGGTTCTGTTTCCATGAAGTTCAAAAACAGGCAAAAGTAATCTGCTGTTAAAAGTGAAGGTGATGGGGGGCACCTGGGTGATTCAGTCAGTTAAGCGTCTGCCTTCAGCATCTGCCTTTGGTCAGGCTCCCAGGGTCCTGGGATGGAGTCCCGTGTCCTGCTCTCTGCTCAGCAGGAACCCTGCTTCTCCCTCTGCCTGCCACTCCCCTTGCTTGTGCATGCTCTCTGTCAAATAAATAAATAAAATATTTTAAAAAAGTGATGGTGATGGTAGCCTTTGGAGAAGGAGGAAGTAGTAATAGGGAGAGGGCAGGGAGGAGCATCTGGGTGCTGGTGAGGTGCTATTTCTTGACCTGTGTGGTACTTATACATTTATAGTGACTTTGTGAAAATACATTGAGCTGTACATTTACTTCCTGTGCACTTTTCTGTATATGTTATACTTTATAATAAAAAATTAAATCTCTATACATCATTTTCCATTTCTAACCTACTTTCATTCATTGTTCATTTTGATGCTCTAGAACCTATCTTATTCAGCTCTCACAACTGGCTCATCTCCTCTATGAAGCCTTTCCTAACTCCTCTACATAGAATTGTAGACTCCTTTCTTTGGGTCCTTACTGTAACATAATACTTGTAATAATATATTATTCTTATGTGTTTGCTGTCTCCTATCACAAAGTTGTAAACCCCTTAAGGGCAAAGATTATTCATTTTTTAATGTCCAAACTGAGTGGAACACCTAGTACTATAAGCATTTAATGCATATTTGTTGAAGGGTGCCTGGGTGGCGCAGTTGGTTAAGCACCCGACTCTTGGTTTCAGCTCAGGTCGTGATCTCATGGGTCATGAGATCAAGCCCTGCGTGGGGTTCTGTGCTTAGTGCAGAGTCTACTTGAGTTTCTCTCTCCCTCTCCCTCTGCTCCTCACCCCACCCCACCCCCTGCGTGCACGCTCACTCTATCTCTCTCTGAAATAAATAAATAAAAACCTTAAAAAAATACATATTTGTTGGAAGAATGAGTTGTAAATATTCTTTCCCATTTTACACATACGGAAACCAGTACTCAGAAAGGTAAAGTATCCTGCCCAAGGTCACACACTAGGTTTGCACCCAGATCTATCTTATTCTAAAGCTCGTGCTTTTGTTCTCTGCAGTGGCAGGTTACCTTTGTTAGCTTACTTAATCTTTACTACATCTTCATGACCTCAGTACTAGTACCATCCCCATTTTATAGATGAAGCAGCTGAAGCTCAGAGGGGCGCAATAACCTGTTAAAGATCATACCCCTGAGAAGTAGTCAAGCTGTGATTCAAATTTAGGTGTCCCCAATTTTTAAAGCCCTTGCTCTTAATACTACATCATAATACACTTGTGATGTACCTCATAATACATTTAGAGTATGCAGTATTTCATAATCATTTAGACTGCTTCATGTCAGAGCAGAGTACAAATATAGCATTGCCATTTCAGGGTTTGGTGTCCAGAAAGCTCCTATTCTAATATCATTTTGTCTTTTTTAAGGTGGTATCTTTTCCCAATAACTATACAAATGGAATTTTTTATCTTTGAAACCCCCAGTGTTACAGATGGTGGATAATAGAACTCTGGAACAGATTTGGGTTTGAATTTGGGCTAATTATGTAATCTCCTCTCCAAACTCTATTTCTTCATCTCTAAAATGGGGCTAATAATAGTACTTACCTCATAAGGCTGTTGTATAGATTAGTGCCTGACAATAGAATTATTATTGTGTCATTATTATTGATGATGTTGCTTAAGTTCCTATTTTATAAAAAGCAAAAGAGAGGGGCGCCTGGGTGGCTCAGTCGGTTAAGCCACTGAGCGGGGAGCCTGCTTCTCCCTCTCCCTCTACCTGCCGCTCCCCCTGCTTGTACTCTCTCTCTTTAATAAAAATAAAAAATCTAAAAAAAAAAAAGCAATAGAGAAGCATGAGAGGGGTAAGGCATTTATCTGTTCTAGGTTGTGTTCTCCAACAAGGTTTTACTTGAAGAAAAAGCACACTTGTAGAACATGACTGGATTTTGCTCTAGTTTGTTCTTTTAGGATAAACTGTTGAACACTATTTTCATCATTTCTTCCTACTCAGTAACCAAAGAGTTTTTTCTCACTGCTTTTTGGATCATGTACATTCTCATCCCAGCATCTGTGGCTTTGCAGCCTACCCACTATTTTGTATTCTCTCCAAAGCTTCCCATTCCTCCAATGACAGCACTCATTGCTCCCCTACCTGGTCCCTGGGCTATGAGCTGGCTGCTCCCCTCCAGCCATCAGTCAACTCAGACCACTGATCCTTCTACTCTAGTTTCTTCCTTACTTGGAAAGCTGGTTTCCTTTCTTATCCATGGCCATGTCCTTTAAGACCTGGCCAAAGATTCCCATCTTCCAAGTGTCACACTCATTTATTTAACAAATATGATTTAAGTGGCTACTCACTGGGGATATTGAAATGAAAGAGACAGCCAAGACCTGCTTTCTGTCCTGGAGCTTACATTCTAGGGGGTGAGTGAGAAAGGGAGGGAATGGAGAGGGAAGGAGGGAGAGAGGGAGAGAAACAGAAGGAGAAAGGAAATAGGATCATTTCAGGTACTCAAAAGCACTACAAAGAAGATAAAATCAGGCAATGTGATGGAGAGTGATCAGTGAAATGGGTCACTTAGGACTGGAGAAGACCAAGGAAGAAAAATTTAAGCTTTGTGTTAAAAGACAAGATTAGGAGGCTGTCATGCGTTCCTGGCAAAAGGACATACTAGGGCAAAGAGACAGCACAGCACAGTACTGAATACAAAATAGGTGCTTTGCAGGTTCCCATTGAACACATAAGGATGGTTGCCCATTACCATTGCTTTTTAAAGTTAAAATGTGATGACTCTTTCTTTAAGCAAAACAGTTCATGGTTTAAAAAAAATCCTTTCCAGGGGCACCTGGGTGGCTCAGTCGGTAAAGTGTCTGCCTTCAGCTCAGGTCATGATCCTAGGGTCCTGGGATGGAGCCCCGCGTCAAGCTCCCTGCTCAGCAGGGAGTCTGCTTCTCCCTCTCCCTCTGCCTGCCGCTCTGCCTACTTGTGATTCCTCTCTCTCTCTCTGTCAAATAAATAAATAAAATCTTAAAAAATAAAATACAATGAAATTACAAAAAAATCCTTTCCATATAAACACATAACTGATCACAATAGATTTAACCTAATACCCACCAAGACAAGAGAAGGGAGAACTGCTAAGGCCCCCAAATAGATCTGGCTGGCCACCAGCTACTTTTGCTAACCAAGCCTTGTGGTTCTGCCAAGGTCCAGCTGGACTCCTGGAGGCATAATCGTACGCACAATGCATTCTACAGGGGTTCCCACTACCTAGGGAAGGCATGCTCTTTAGGCCAGGGGTTTCAGGCTAAACAAGAATGCTACCCAGTGGCACCCAGTGATTCCCTAAGGGGGTTGTTTCCAGGGAGCTACATAGAAAATTAGTCCCTTTTTTGAGTTAGTTGCCAAAGCTGTATCAGCAGAACTGCTCCAATTCTCTTTATCTTCTCCCTCTATATCTCCAACTTTCAGTAGCCCCCCTTCCTTTCTACCAGTCTGCTGCAGGGTTGAAATTCAATCATAGCGCCATTCCTGCGTTTAAGATTTATGTCCTAGAATCCCTGTTAAAAGTATATAGTCCTAGGAAGGGGAATATGCCATCCCATTACTTTCTCTTAATACAGTACTATAACTTGATCAAATTGTGCTAAGATTATACAACCTGGGCATGGGACCAGGCTTCCCAGTAAGCTTTGAAATGCAGAGTCAGAACAACCAGTAACATTTCTGCCACTGCCTAAGCTCTGCCCTTCATGGCTAAGGGGGAAAAGAAGAGTAATAAGTAAAAAAAAGAGTGAGATAAGCAACCGTTTTCTTTGACACTACCACCTTTTTATTCTATAGACTCCTTCATGTTCTCATTACCCTTCCTTCCTTCCCCAAGCAAACGTGCAATTGAGAGTTGTTTAGAAAAAGAAAAAAAAGTCAGATCCCCAGGCTCCTTGCCTGAAGATTATGATCCAGCAGGTCTAGGTGGGAGCTAGGAATGTATATTTTAATGCTCCAAGTGACTCTGATTCTTGTCTTCCTCAGACCACACTGAGAACTCCTGATTTAAGGTCATACAAATAACTGGGGGCAATTAGGACTGGAATCTGGATAAACCCTCTATAACAAAATACACCAAACTGGGCACTCACTGGTCAGAGCAATGATTTCAACAACTTGGCAACCATTTTGAGAAAGAGCACTGCAAGTCCTATTACCGCAGGAGACTGGGAGGAGAATCAGACAAAACAGCTGTCACTAGACAATGGCACATGTATAGAAGGGGGAGATGTGGTACGCAGGGATGGTTGTCAGTCTCACAGGGGCTTTTCCTGCCCAGAGATAAAGGAGCATAGGCACCTACCTGAGCAGGTGCAGCTACTAAAGTATGTTATAGAGCAGAGAAGACTGGAGAGGCGCTGGGGTCTGAGGGGTGGGGTCATGGAGCTAAAAAGGGCAGGACTAGAGTGTGAACCTATGACCCTCTCATCCCAAAATTCCATGCTTTGAATCTCCCACAGTAAGTCACACCTTTGCTGGAACTGTTGCCTCTTTCTGTCATCTCTGCCTGAGGAAATCCTGCCCACTTCAAATGTAGCCCCCTCTTTGAAGCCTTCCCTGATTTCATGCCCCCTATCTCTAACAGATGTCAGCCCCCCTGTTGCTATGAGATGGGGGAATATGAGAGACCCAGGCCTTGGAGGGGTCAGAGCAGTAAATTTAGAATTTCAACCACACAGCCACCATGTTTGGGAGGAGGGGAGTTGAGTGGGGGTGAGAATACCCCACTGAACAGGAAAGGGGCCTTTTGTGCCTAGAAATCAAGGCCAATAGGCCACTCTCTGAGCATGTGCAGTTGGAAGAGTGTTGTTATGTGCCACAGTAGCTGGAGAGTTGTGTGTCTGGGGACAGGTAGCAAGAATACCAAGAAGGCAAAATCATGTGAGAAACTTGTTGTAAAAGTAGACTGGTGGTTCGTACTCCCAGATATTGTTGATTGATGCTTGCAATAGAGCCTGGGAATATGCATTTTAAAGAAGTGCCTCAGATATTTCTGATGCAAGTGGTCTGTGGAACACTCTGAGAAAAGGGCTCAAAGTAAGGTGATCTGGTTACCTTGGCAGCACATCTCCTGGGAGTTTTAAAACTAACAATGGCCCAGCCCCACCCAAGACCAATGAAATCAGAATCTCTGAGGAGTGGACCCAGGTAAAAGATTTTAAAACTCCTCAGGTGATTCCAATATGCAGCCAAGGTTGATAAGCAGTGATAAGAGTGATAGCAGGTCCTTTCCCCTGGGACCAGGAAGAAGTGTAGAGAATTTGAGGGGTCGAAAATAAATACATTAAAAAGACGAGTATATCTTATTGTGATTTTGTAGTTTAATACACCTCATATATTCAGGCTGTTTTTTTTAAAGATTTTATTTATTTATTTGAGAGAGAGAATGAGACAGAGAGAGAGAGCACGAGATGGGGGAGGGTCAGAGGGAGAAGCAGGCTTCCCGCTGAGCGGGGAGCCCGATGCGGGACTCGATCCCGGGACTCCAGGATCATGACCTGAGCCGAAGGCAGTTGCTTAACCAACTGAGCCACCCAGGCGCCCCAGGCTAATTTTTTTAAGCATTACTAGTATCATCACATTTTCTCATTTAATCTTCATTGCAATCCTATGAGGTAGGTAATTTTATTGTTCCCATTTTACAGATACTCACATCGAGACACAGAGGGGTTAAGCAATTAGCCCAGATCACACAGCTATAAGCTACAGAGCTGGGATTTGAACCCTGGCAACAAGACACCTGAACTTCACTGTTCAATGCAATAGCTACTAGCCATATGGGGCTATCAAGCACTTGAAATGTAGCTAGTCCAAATTGAGAGGTGTTGTAAATTTAAAATACACACCTGATTTCAAGAAGAATATAAAATATCTCAATAATATGTCTATATAACCACATGTTGAAAGGCTAATTTTTTGATATGAATTAAAATATATGATTATAATTAATTTTACTTGTGCTTTTTATTTTTTAAATATGGCTCCTAGAGAATTAAAAATCACATATATGGTTCACATATTTTCATTGCACGGATCTGCTCCAGAGGCTGCATGCTAAACCATGACGTTTGCTTGAACGAGAGATTAAGCAGATGTTTCACACTGTCAAGAAGCTTGCAGTTTGAGTAGGAAGGATGTAAGAATCAAATATTTCTTTCTAAAAGCATATTGTAATCAAATGCTATGAAAGAGAATGGAGATTTTCTAGTGTGTTCTGTGTCAGGGGGAACATTTAACCTAGTCTTTAGAAAGATTAATAGTGAAGGTGAGAAAAAGGGAAAACATGGGTACCTTTGGAAAAAGGCTAGTAGTCTAGTTTGGGGAATAGGATAACAGCAAGGAGAATAGAAAAGGCTGGATAATTAAGTGAAGACCAATTCTAACAGGACTTGAATGCCGAACCAAGGAGTTGGGACTTTATGTTGTTGGTTCTAGGGAGCCATTGACAGGTTTCAAGGAAAGGAGTCATAAAATGACTTGGTTTTACGAATGTTAGCCTTCCAGATGTATGGAGTGGAACTGGGGTTGGAGGGGAGATGAGGTCAGAGCCAGAGAAACTGTAGTAGGGAAAAGTTAGGAGGCTTGTGATAATAATTCAGGGGAGAGGCAATGAGCACCTGAACTTGATTGTTGGCAGTAGGAATTAGGAAGGCATGGGTTTAATTTGGACAATACTACTGAAGTAGAATTACTAGATTAGGCAGTAGGTTGGTGCAAGTCCTAGAGAACGAGTCAAGTATGATTCAGTAAATGCAAACAAGTGGGGTTCCTCAGTTTTAGGGACTGACAAAGCAGGTCAAATGGGTTGGGGTTCCTGGGTTCTAGACATAATGTGACTTAAATGGCTAACCTTAGAGTCCAGGCTGGTCCAGAGACAAGTGAAGGCCAGTTGGAACGAAGAAGAGAGGAAAGAAGAAAGGCAATGCTTCAATCTTTGGGACCTGGGGGAGCCACTTCCCTTTTTGGCTTTAATTTTCCGATCAAAAAAGGGGGGATTGAACCAGATGATCCTTAAGTGTCCTTCCAAGACCAATATTCATTCTAAGATCTATGCTGATAGTAGAGGATGTCAATAGGGCATAATAAAATTACCTTAGGTACCAGCCCTATTTTGTTCTTGAGATCTGTTTCTGTTAGCTGCATTTCCCCCCTTGAGTTTGTGATCAACTCTCCCCAAAGTTTTCTATCATGACAAATTTATAGATGTTAAATTTGATGAAAGAGAGGGGGGAAAAGGGAGAAACTGTGAAAGGTTTAAAGATCATTTAAATATTCAGTTGCCCAAAAAGGTACAATGACTGATACAGAGGGAAAAATATATAACTTAACTGCAAGGAGTTACCGAACCAAAAGTGATTAGCATCAGCTTAAAGCTTTCAGGCCTTTCCTTCTTATTGAATCTAAACAGAATAAATCTGTAAATGATAATAGTGCTCAATTTAAATTACTTCCAGCAAGTGCCACTTTTCAGGGCTTGTCAGACATCATGCTGCTCTTTTAACTGCACTTTGCGTGTACAAAGCAAATTAATGTGGATAGAAACAGTTGTAATTTAGGACAATTTACCAGTGTATCTTTTCACTGCATACAACTGTTTTTTACTTAAAGGGTGTTAATTGCATATATAATGTGGTCTATGGTTTTCTACACAGATAGCCCTACTTCAAAAAAAAAAAAAAAAAAAAGATCTCAACAACAGGTGCCACTCTGTCAGACTCCTTCAGAAGTTGAGGAGAGAAGGTACAGGCCAAGAAGGTGGAGAAGCAGAAGCAAATATGATTTCAGCAGGGAGTGATCCACAAAATGCCTCTTCCTCTGAGAATGTCACAGGTCTCAATAGAGAACAAGTCCTTATCAAAATCATCAAGTGGGCAGCCAGAGCAAAGGGAGGAAGCCTAGGGTAGAGTGTTGTCTTGGAGGCAGGGGCAGGGAAAGTTTGAAGAAAAGTGTGTCTTTGCGGCCCAGGCTGTTGTAAACAAATGATCCTGAAGCTGAAGCATGAGGAAACTGTGAGCATCGTCATCCAATGCCCTTACAGCAAAAGTAAGTTGCCATGCTCAGGATGTCTTATAACCCTTACCGTAGTTTTTATCCAATGGAGTCTAGGAACCACCTGTGTCAGGATCAGGGATTGGGGGAAACTTTTTTTTTTTTTTTAAGATTTTATTTATTTATTTGACAGAGAGAGACACAGTGAGAGAGGGAACACAAGCAGGGGAAGTGGGAGAGGGAGAAGCAGGCTTCCCGCTGAGCAGGGAGCCCGATGTGGGGCTCGATCCCAGGACCCTGGGATCATGACCTGAGCCGAAGGCAGACGCTTAACGACTGAGCCACCCAGGCGCCCCTGGGGGAAACTTTTTTAAAACATGGAATCTCTGACTCCCAGGTTCCATTCCAGATCTACTGAATCAGAATTTTTGGAGGTGGGGCCTAAGAATATGAACTTTAATAAGCTCCCAGGTGACTTGAATGCATACCAGAGTTTGAGAACTACTGCCTCACTACAGCAGAAATCCTTGAGGTGCATCTCATGTCATGTGTAGTGCTTGGCAGTGATGTTTAGTGAATCACTGCAGAGTAAGCAATGCTATTAAGTGATTGGCCTCTACATTACTTGCCCAAAGCCAAGTTTTCTTTTCCTTCTTTATTAGTTCTTCAATAACTCTGAACAATATCAGAATGATAGACTGAGAAGACTGGGCGTTGGCAGAGAACATTACCTCCTTCACAGAGAAAACTGAGACAATAGGTTCAACTCCCTCAACTTCCTTCTTGCCTTGTTCCCATTCTTTTCTTTTAGATTTAAAATCTAAAAGAATTTTTAAATCTAAAAAAATTTTATTTTTTTAAAAAAAATTTTAATATTTTTAAAAAATATTTCATTTATTTATTTGAGAGAGAAAGAGAGAGAGTGAGTGGAGGGAGGGGCAGAGGGAAAGAATTTTTAAGCAGACACCCCACTGAGCGTGGAGCCTGACATGGGGCTCAATCCCATGACCCATGAGATCATGACCTGAGCTGAAACAGTCAGATGCTCAACTGACTGAACCACCCAGGTGCCCCTAGATTTTATTTTTAAATAATCTCTACATCCAACATAGAGCTCAAACTCACAACCCTGAGATCAAGAGTCACATGCTCTACTGACTGAACCAGCCAGATGCCCCACCTTGTTCCCATTCTTTTTTAAAAAGATTTTATTTATTTATTTGAGACAGAGAGAGAGGGGGCACGAGCAGGGGGGGAGGGGCAGAGAGAGAAGCAGACTCCCCGCTGAGCAGGGAGCTAGATGCGGGACTCCATCCCAGGACCCTGGGATCATGACCTGAGCCGAAGGCAGATGCTTAACCCACTGAGCCACCCAGGAAACTCCCTTGTTCCCATTCTTAAGTGGAAGACATTCAGTTTATTACCATTGCAATATTAACTGCAGATTTTTCATAGCTGCCCTTTAACAGATTAAAGAAATTTCTCTCTATTCCTAGATTGCTAAGAGTCTTTTTTTTAAATTCAGAAATGGAGGTTGAATTTTGTCAAAGGCTTTTTCTGCATCTATTGAAATGATCAAATGGTTTTTCTTTTTTAGTCTGTTAATATGGTAATTACACTGATTTTTGAATGCTTAAACTTTGTGTTTCAGAAACTCATGAAAGATTCCAAAAGTTGGCATGAAATATTCTCAACCAGAGATAACGGCCTCACTCTGGACCTAACTTATTTGCTGAGGTCACCTCAAAAGTTAAAGATTTTTTGTTTGTTTTGTTGTTGGTGGTGATTGTTTTTTAAGAGTAACATTCCTTGTAATTTTTAAAGATATAATTATTTATTTATTTGGGGGAGAGAGAGAGAGAATGCACAAGCAGGAGGAAGGGTAGAGGGAGAGGGACAGAATCCCAAGCAAACTCCCTGCTGAGTGCAGAGCCCTATGTAGGGCTCAATCCCATAACCGAAAGATCAAGACCTCAGCCCAAATCAAGAGTCTAACGTTTAACCAACTGAGCCACCCAGGTGCCCCCCTTATATTAATAGAATGAAAAGCTAACATGATTTGGGGCAGTATAAAAAACATAAATTCTTTTTTTTTTAAATAAAACATAAATTCTTTGGGAACTTTTTATTATATATCTTGTAATGTGTATCTATTGTATTTCTATTTTGTAATTCTATTTAAGGAGTGATATTGTCATGCCCATTTTGTGTTAGGCAGCTTTATTTGTCTGTGCTATAGGAGGCAGGTGATCTTAGGACCAAAAGAAATGATCTCTTAGTAAATTAATCCATTACTAAATTCTTTTTTTTTTTTAAAGATTTTATTTATTTATTTGAGAGAGAGAGAATGAGAGAGAGCACATGAGAGGGGGGAGGGTCAGAGGGAGAAGCAGACTCCCTGCCGAGCAGGGAGCCCGATGCGGGACTCGATCCAGGGACTCCAGGATCATGACCTGAGCCGAAGGCAGTGGCTTAACCAACTGAGCCACCCAGGCGCCCCCATTACTAAATTCTAAGTACCATCCCTGTTTACTGAGTATCTAAGGAGATAACATTGCAATTTATTTATTTGCTCTATCCTGTGCTTGTAGATGACATCCAGCTCTTAGCCAAAGAGGTGATGAAGTGATGGACATACCAGATCGGCTGCTCTTAGAAAGTTTACTTTATGTAGTGTCCTGCTGTAGAGTACATTATGTCAGTCTGTCCACTTTGTTTAATGGCTCCTCTCTTTCATGGTTTGTTGGGCCTCAATTGTAGGCTAACAAGTAAAGCTAGCAGTAAAGATAGTTTTAGAGTAGTTCCTCCCACTGAAAAAAGACTCCATTTGTGAACTTATTTTTTATATTAATCTGGCTTGCTTCTCTTATTATTCTCCATCCCTCTCCTCAGCTCTCCTGTTTACTCAATGCATGTGCCAAGGGGAGGATATTTGACAATGACTTGCTACAAATACTCAGAATTACTATGAAAATCATATTCAAATTCTTTAGCTATTTGTATTTTTTTTGATTGGTGGAAACATTCCAGAACACTTAGTAGTAAGGAGCAAAGGAGGGAAAGTGACATTTTTCTCAGCTGGGATGATTTTTTTTTGTTTTTTGGTGGGGTAGGAGTGTTAAGTCACAAGGGAGAATGGGTAGAAGGAAGACATAATTAAGCACTAATAGTATTATAAAAAGATAGATTACTACTGTATACTCAGGGGCATCTGGCTGGCTCAGTTGGTAGAGCATGTGACTCTTAATCTCAGGGCTGTGAGTTCGAGACCCAGAGGTCGGATGTAGAGATTACTTAAAAAATAAAATCTTTTTTATTTTTTTAATTTTTTTATTTTTTTTAAAGATTTTATTTATTTATTTGAGAGAGAGAGAGAATGAGAGACAGAGAGCATGAGAGGGAGGAGGGTCAGAGGGAGAAGCAGACTCCCTGCCGAGCAGGGAGCCCGATGTGGGACTCGATCCCGGGACTCCAGGATCATGACCTGAGCCGAAGGCAGTCGCTTAACCAACTGAGCCACCCAGGCGCCCCAATAAAATCTTTTTTAAAAAAGATTACTACCATATATTCAGATGACTTAAATTTTTCTATTATAGAATTAGTTTTATTCTTCAGGAACTTCTTAAAAGGAAGTACTAGTAATGCAGTAATAAGTGTGGGGTGAGATAATTTGAAAAGTACCTAGAGAACTGTCAGAAAATATGCTAAGAGTGGAAGGTGTGTACCTGCTTTATTTTTGGAGGCAGAGGGGAGGTAGGAGGCAAAGAAAGATATTGCCATCTGTAATTAGTAATGTCACCTATTTTTTCTTCCCTCCTGTATCAGTCAAGTTTTGCTGAGTAACAATCTCAAAATCTCAGTCGGGCACAATAACAAGTATTTATTTCTTACATATCAGTTAGGGGTTGTCTGATCTAGGCAGCTGGGTTGGGACACTATGCTTCAGGCTATAGGTCTGACTAGGGTTGGCTCATTGCTGCTGGTTGGTCCTTATCTGCTCCAAGTGTGTTCATTCTGGGGCTACTGGCTACCCAGGGCAGGCTGTTCTCCTGGCTGTGGCAGAGGCACAAGAGTTAAGTGGACAAAGGATCTGTACAGATACTTCTCCAAAGATGATATACAAATCATCAATAAGGACACAAAAAGTTGCTCGGCAATAGTCATCAGGGAAATGCAAATCAAAAACCACAGTGAGATGCCACCTCACACAAAAGGTTAAAATGGCCAAAATCAAAAAGTTAGATAATAAAAGTGTGGGTGAGGATATGAAACAATGGTGCATTGCTGGTGGGAATGTGAAATGGTGCAGCCACTTGAGAACACAGTTTGGCATTCCATTCCTAGATATATACCCAAGAGACTTGAAAACCTCTGTCCACACAAAATCTTATACACAAATATTCCTAGAAGCATTATTTATTATAGTTGTGGAAATGTGGAAATAACCCAAATGTCTGTCAACTGATGAATGGATAAATAAAATGTGGTATATGCACATAATGAAATATTATTTAGGCATAAATAGGAATGAAGTACTAATTCACATTACAACATGGATGAACATATGCTAAGGCTAAGAAGCCTATCACAAAGAACCACATATTGTATGATTCCATTTATGTGAAATGTCCAGAGTAGGCAAATCGATAGAGGCAGAAAGTAGACTAACAGTGGCCAGGGTCTGGGGAAGGAGGATATGGAGAATGGGGAATGACTATGCTAAAGGATACAGGGTTTCTTTCTGGAGTGTTGAAAATATTCTAAAATTGATTATGGTGATCATTGCACAACTGTGCTTTACCAAACACCATTAAATTAATTGAATTGTACATTATGTGAATTACATCTAAATAAAAAGTACACACATACACACACACAGAGAGAGAGAGAGAGAGAGAGAAACATTCATTGCCTTTTAAAGTCTAGGCTCTGAACTGACTCTCTATCACTTCTATCTATATTTCATTGGCCAAAGCAAGTCATATGCCCAAGGTCAAGGGGTATGGAAGTACACTTGGCCTTTACTATGAGGAACTGCAAAATCACATGGCAAAGGACATGGATGCAACGTGGAGTAAAGAATTTGAGTCAATAATTGAATCTACTACACTTCCCTAACCTTTCTTCCTTTTCTTCTTATTCATATTTATTCATATTCTAGGGCTAATTCAAAGACTAGAACAACTGTCCATTACTGTTACCCTATTGCGATATTCAATACAGATACCTGAAAACAACACTTAGATAACTTTATATATTTTCCCTTTCCTTTTAAAGACTGCATAAAGATGTAGCTCCTGGGATGCCTGGGTGGCTCAGTTGGTTAAGCATCTGCCTTCGGCTCAGATCATGATCCCAGGGTCCTGGGATCAAGTCCCACATTGGGCTCCTAGCTCAGTGGGGAGCCTGCTTCTCCCTCTGCCTCTGCCCCTCTCCCTGCTTGTGCTCTCTCTCTCTCTCTGACAAATAAATAAAATTAAAATCTTAAAAAAAAAGATATATGCTCTTTAAATTTTTTTAGTTAGACATTATTTTCCCACAGTTGGATTTTCTCTGCAACATCTGGTTAAAATGGGCTAAGAATCATGTTCTCAAGACATATCCTTCAGTACAATACCAGTTTTCAAGAAATAAAAACAGGTGGAAGCCACCTGCTATACAATACTTAGGACAATTGCCTGCAGTATTTCTCACTGTAATAATTCAACTGAGACTTTCAAATGATACTCCAAATAAAGAATGTAAATGCCCTTGCTCCACAGTAAGAGTGGATTTCAGAGCAACCCAAACTCTTTTGTTGCAGTAAAATTTTGGTGAAAATGGTATTGTTTGGAAATAGGTGTGTATGAGTCTTAAAAGCTTTTCATGAGAGCTTCTTTTTACTTTATAAAACATATACACTTTGTTTTTGTCATAGTAAGCAAATGTTCAAACATTAGATGAATACACCTTACACTAGTTAATCTGTATTTCAACAATATCACGAAGAGCCTCTTGTGATAACAGAGAAGAGATGTTTCAGAAATAAGAAGTAATAAAGATCAATTCTGAATCTGGTAATATGTGTCAAGCTTTTGAAATGTGCGTATCTTCTGATCCAGTAATTCTATTTCTAGAAATTATTCAACATAATACATACAACACAATGGGTCTATGCCAAACTCTGGGAAACAAACTGAGTTACAGAAGGCAGGGTATTAAAGAGGGCATGTGTTGTGATGAGCACTGGATGTTATATGCAACTAATGAATCGTTGAACACTACATCAAAAACTAATGATGTGGGGTGCCTGGGTGGCTCAGTCGTTGAGCATCTGCCTTCGGCTCAGGTCATGGTCCCAGGGTCCTGGGATCGAGCCCCACATTGGGCTCCCTGCTTGGCGGGAAGCCTGCTTCTCCCTCCCCCACTCCCCCTGCTTGTGTTCCCTCTCTCACTATGTCTCTCTCTGTCAAATAAATAAAATCTTAAAAAAAAAACTAATGATGTACTATACGTTGGCTATCTGAACATAATAAAAAAATTATAATGATTTAAATGTATTTTTATTGTCACCAAATGATTATGTTCAGGATATATTAAGAAAAAATAATATTACAAAACAGAACTTATAATATGATTTAATTTCATTAAAATTATATATGTCTGTATGTTAATACGTATATTTAGATGAGGTGACTGGAATAATATACACCAAAATGTTCATAGTCATTATCTCTTGGTTGTAGGACTGTATTGTTACTTTAATTTTTATAGTCTACATTTTAGTTATTTTCTAATTATTGATGATAGAGTATAATTTTAAGTTATGTAGACATCAATTCTGTAAGAAAATCATAAGTCATGATCATCTGTGGTAGGAAAAGACACAAATAGTTTTGGAACATTTGGTCGAACCCAGCATTATTTTAAAGCATCATGCACAATAAAAAAAACTTGCATTTAGGAAACCATGTTTCCAGCTTGCAGTATTTAAAACAAGTTGAAGGTGCACATATAGATTTTATGAGGTATCTCTGAGCTAATTTCCTTGATCTGGTGAAAATATATTTGCCATTATTTTTACAACTGTTGCATTATAGCATAAAGATTAGAGAGCAATTCATTCACGGTGCATTCCATTTGGGGGGAAATATAGCATATAGGTAATCGATCAAATAAATAACCTAAAACCTTCTGAATACAGCCCTTCCATTTACTACCCATATGCACACTCACACCCCTCCCCCATATTTAAAGAGAGCAAGGGGCACCTAGGTGGCTCAGTTGGTTGGATGTCCAACTCTTGATTTGGCATGGGTTGTGATCTTGGGGTCCTGGGATTGAGCCAGGTGTCAGGCTCTGTGCTCAGCGGGGAGTCTGCTGGAAGATTCTCTCCCTCTCCCTCCGCCCCTCCCCCTGCTCACTCTCTCTTTCTCTCTCTCTCTCAAATGAATAAATAAGTCTTTAAAAAAATAAAGAGAGCAGATAACTTTCTTATCAGGAACTATTATATTTTTATATTTAAATCAGTCCATACAATTGGGACTAAAAGGGAAGGCTTTTCTTTTTCAACGGAATATAATATTATGTTGGATAATGTCACAATAGAGAACATATTTTAAAACATATTAATTAGCTTTTGACTTCGGCTTCAATTTCAAAAGAAAAATATTTATTATTTCAATATTGATCTTAATACATTTTGGAAGGCAGCTATGCTCACCACTATACCACCAATGCCCGCTTTAATACATTTTGACATGAATTAGACTTGTGAAATTCAAGACCTGAAAAATCCAGAATGGACTCATTATTATCACTAATGACATGTAACAAATTTTTGAGCATAGTGAAAACGTTTGTCAGTGTAAACAAGAAAATAAATACATTTGCTAATTCTTCCTATACAATCAGCATTCATCATAGTACTGGTTTTAGGTGCATAAGTCTGTGTGTGTATGTGTGTATATAAATCTGTAGGTTTATATGTGTGTAAATACCCACATTTAGATCTATCTGCCTATATGTTTGTGAAGATTGTGTGTGCATGCATACATATGTGTATGATTGCATGTGGGTGTGTTCATGCATGTGTGTATATATACATATATACGTATATCATGTTTATGTGTATATGTTGTGTACATATGCATATCAGTCCAAGGTGGAGAATACTTTAGGACCATTCAAAACCAACTTAAATGTCAATATACTCTGAAAGAATCCTATTAGTAATGGAAACATAAAGTTACTTCTGATTTTTGACAAGCAGGATAAATAAAATAATGAGTCCATTATAGTTATAGTATACTTGTGAGGCACTGAAGCTTTATAAACTTGCTTTGATCACCTTGCTAGACAGAGGAAAGTAGAATTAGTTCCTGTTTAAGCTGAAGTGTATTTATTCTTCATATCTCACATTAGAACTACTAGCTCTAATAGATTTGGGGGCCTTAAGTGTTTTTCTGTCTTCCTTTGGGCAGAACCAAGTCAGCCATTTGCAGATGGACTTGTCCTTTACAAATCAACAGGCGGATTTCATGTGTTAACGGCTGCAACATAAACATGAATGATAATAATAATCTGACACCTAAATAGGTACATGTTGGCTGGGTATCTTCCAGTACCAACAAGAAATTCCCAAAAGGAAAGCCATAAGTGACCTTTCAGAAGCCTAGGGCTAACAGGAATCTGGGGATATTGTACTGAATATTAATGGAGTTCAGGTGAGACTATACTACCCTCCAGGTTAATTTCCTCTGCCAGCTTCTTACATTGAAGGTGGTTGGGCAGGGCCCTGGAGGAATGATCAACGTTTTATCCCAGCCATTGACTTATTACAGGAGTCAACAACTGCTCCATTGTAGGAGCCATTATTGCCTCTCAAGAAACCAGCAAATTGCAGGAGGTTTTCAAACCTAGACCCCCAACCCTTAGGTGAGCTTGACAGGCTTAGGCTAAGACTTGAAAACAGTCAAGTTCTGTGCTACAAGATGCCATCTTTGCAGTCAGATGCTCTACCACTGAGCTATACCCCCAAGATGCCATCTTTGAAAGGGAAGCGAGCCAGTGGTTCTCTTGTGCTTGACTGGTCTGGAGAGATGGGAGAACCCAGAGTCATGTCTCTGGTGGGAGGAGCCCTCCAGGCCTTCTGCTGACCACATGCGAGCTTGTGGGTTCCTCGCAGGTGTGCTGGGTAGGATGCTCCTATCTTTGGTTCCTTTGGGAGCTGGTTTCTTCACTATCAACTCCCTTTCCTCCTCCAGAAGGACTGTGTTGGCTCAGCTCAGTTATTGGAAGAGCCTGGCTTCAGTTTCCCATTTTTTTTTTTCAGCATTTGTTATACTCTGATATCACTGGACTCATTGCCCACTTCACATTCCAAGAATCCTAGAGTTGGGAAAGGCCCCTTTGAGATCATCTAACCCCATCTCCCAGCCAGGGCAGATGTCTTTGTGAAAGTCAGGCAGACTATTCTTTTTTTGTGACACAGGGTAAAATAAGACTCTCATTCTCTCTCCAGTCTCTCTGTTCCCCTCTGCCCCCCAAATTACTGTCACTTGTACTGAACAGACTGTTCTCTCACTATATTTCATTATTTGGGAACCAACCCCCCTCCACTTCCCTAAACTGGACCATTGCAAACAGTCATAAAAAGTATCCTTTTCCCCCAAGGCGTCATTAGATCTAGACCTCTTCTGGGTAATTTCTATTCCCTATTGCTAGCCGTGTCTAGGCATTGTTACATTGCTAAGAAAGCCCTGAGGCTGTGGTTTCCCTCCCTGACCACACTGCTGCCAGAGTTTCCTAAAGCATAGGCCTCCTCTACTCAAAAGCTTTCAGGGGCGCCTGGGTGGCTCAGTCGTTAAGTGTCTGCCTTTGGCTCAGGTCATGATCCCAGAGTCCTGGAATCAAGCCCCGCATCGAGCCCCACATCGAGCCCCGCATCGAGCCCCGCATCGGGCTCCCTCTCCCACTCCCCCTGCTTGTGTTCCCTCTCTCGCTGTGTTTCTCTCTGTCAAATAAATAAATAAAATCTTTAAAAAAAAAAGCTTTCAGTCACTCTCCATTACCAAGAGAATGAAGACAAAATGTCTTAGCTAGGCATTCAAGGCCTCCTCAAAGTTGTGTTGTATGATAGTGTTATTTCTCAAATATTGCCCCCACCCCCAACTTTGCTCTCTTTTCTTCCCAAACATGCTCTGAACTGCTTTGCCTCTGTTCCTTTGTGCAGGCTGCTCCCACTGCCAGAAATTCTCAACCCACAGTCTTTGTCAGTTGAAATCCTATTATCCCTCAAGGTGCACGTAACTGTCTCCTCTACTCTGAAGCCTCCCCAAATCCCTCCATTCAAAGTAATCACTTCCTCCTCCCTACCTTCCAGTAACATTTTTCGGCAACCCTGGTGGCACTTGCCCAACATCTTGCTGGTTACTGTCTGCTACTGGAGGGCAGGGACTAAGTCTGAATTGTGTCTGTAGCCTCCATAGTGTCCAGCATGGTGTCATGGGACACTGGGCTCTCCATTTCAGGCCTGACAAGGCTCTGCATGATCTGGCTTTTGCCTGATACCTTAGCCATATCTCCAGCCACTTTCCTCCTTTCTGCAGGTGTACTGGCTTTCTGTTGATTCTTCAAAAGCACCAAGTGCTTTTCTACCTTAGGGCTTTTGCCCATGCTGTCCTCTGTGCCTGAAATGCTTTTCCATCCACTCTTCCTCTGGTTAACTCCTACTCATCCTTCTCTCTTCAACTTAAAACATCACTTCTCAAGGAAGCCTGCCCTGACCTCTCAGAGAAAAAACTGTACATTTATCACCCTCTCAGACATCCCATAAGCATGTAGTCATAGAGGGACATCTGGGTGGCTCAGTCGGCTAAGCGTCTGCCTTCAGCTCAGGTCATGATCCCGGGGTCCTGGGATTGAGTCCCGCATCGGGCTCCTTGCTCGGTGGGGAGCTGCTTCTCCCTCTGCCTGCCACTCCCCCTGCTTGTGCTGTCTCTCTCTCTGACAAATAAATAAATAAAATCTTAAAAAAAGCTTGTAGTCATAGAAAAAGAATTGAATGATGGAGAGTGGAGGTCTCAGAACAGACCCACCCTTTCCCTCTACCCCATGACCAGAAAATGCACACTAAATGCCTGCCCTGTGGGCTGTCAGTCAGGAGTGACTACTTTGGGTTTAAAGGATAACACAAGACCTACTCCTTCACTAGGGTGCCCTGCCCTTCCCAGCCTATTTCCTTGTCCCTTTGGGCATAATGTTTCTTAAGACTCTCCCAAGTTACCTGCTTATCATTGAGAAGAGCAGCAAAATGTGTCGGAAAGAAGGGTCAGGTCAGGTGGAATCTAAAGCTTCGTTTGTTATCATGAGGCCTCTTGTCTTGGAACCTCATGATATCTTGGTCCTCAGTGGTCACGGATTTGAGATCAGACCTATGTAATAAGAGTAAAGGATAAAGTTAGAGAACCTCAGGTAGGGATGGAAGGTGGAGAACAGAGCATATATGGAAGCAGGACTTATAATGAGGCAGATCAGGGCAGAATGATGGCATTCTAATTTTGTTGATTTTGGAAGGGCTTTCCATCTCTTTCTAGTGCTTCTGAGTTGTGAAAATTGCCTAAAATTAGCCTTTTAGGCAGAGGTTACAAATTGGCAGTTGCAGGCTGAATCTGGTCCTCAGACTTGTTTTAGTTGGCCACCGCAGTGTTGATAAAACATATTTGAATTAGTTGCCAACTTTTAAGGATTGGAAGATTTCATATAAAATTTTTTATTTTTGGCTTCTCTTGAAAAACTGGAAAATCTGGCAGCCCAGACCCATATCTCCATCCAGCAACAGTCAGCTGGAGCTGAGTATGGCCATCCCCTATGGACGAGACATATTCTTTCTTGGTTCTTCATGGTCCCCATCTGGTGCTTCCCTCATTTATGTTACCTGCCTGCCTCTGTAGGCATTTGAGTTTGCAACCCTTGATATTTTTTTAAAAGTTTTATTATGGAAAATATCAAACACATACAAAAGTAGAATCATGGGCGCCTGGGTGGCTCAGTTGGTTAAGCGACTGCCTTCGGCTCAGGTCATGATCCCGGAGTCCTGGGATCGAGTCCCACATCGGGCTCCCGGCTCAGCGGGGAGCTTGCTTCTCCCTCTGACCCTATCCCCTCTCATGCTGTTTCTCTCTCTCTCTCTCTCTCTCTCAACTAAATAAATAAATTTAAAAAAAAGATTTAAAAACAAAACAAAACAGGGCGCCTGGGTGGCTCAGTCGTTAAGCATCTGCCTTCGGCTCAGGTCATGGTCCCAGGGTCCTGGGATCGAGTCCCACATCGGGCTCCCTGCTCCGCGGGGAGCCTGCTTCTCCCTCTCCTGCTCCCCCTGCTTGTGTTCCTGTTCTCACTGTCTCTCTCTGTCATATAAATAAATAAAATCTTTAAAAAAACAAAAAAACAAAAAAACAAAACAAAACAAAACAAAAGTAGAATCATAAGAAGAACCCCATTCACACATCACCCAGTTTCAACAACTGTCATTCATAGCCAATCTTATTACATCAATGCCCTCACCCGTTATCCAACACTCCTACCTACCCCCACCCCTGGGTTATTTTGAAGCAAATCCACACATATCATTTTATCACTAAATATTTCAATATGTATCTCTAAAAGACAGTCTCTTTTTATAAACATAACCATAGTATCATTATCACAGCCAAAATATTACCAATTCTTTATTATCATCAAATATCCACTCTGCTAACTTTTTAATTCTTCTCTACGCCATTCACCTCATCTGATTTCCTCTCTCTTTCTTTGGGGGAGGAATAAGAATGGGGAGGGTTGGTCTGGGGAAGAGGGATGGGAGTAGAAATATGAATATGATATTCTGATCTCTAGAAAGTAATAGATGGAATGATTCCTTATGTCTGCATAACACATTTATCTCTTTATATAGGGTTTTGCTGCCATAATTTTATATGAAACAACGTAGATACAGAAGGTTAAGTGGCTTGATCAATTACAGAGATAGTCAAAGAGCTGTGACAAGAACTCAGACCACCTGACTCCTAGTCCTTTCTGTTGTGCTACATAAGAAAGGTGACTGGACAGGTTATAATGTGATGATAGGAGACAGTATGCAGTAAGAGCAGTGACCATTTTCTGAGTGCTTACTCTGAAGCTAGGGGTTGTACTAGGTACATAAGTTATATTATTATTATTTACTCCTCTCATCACTTCTCTATTCTTTCAGTCTTACAGAGAAAGATGCTAAAGAAATAGACATTAGGTAATTTCCCAGGAACAAACACTTGGAACAAACAATCGGCAAAGCTAGAATTGGAAGCCAGAACACTAGCATCCCAGTGCTTTACCACTGTATTCAAACTTGACAGAGCAAGGGCTTTGGAGTTGGACAAACCTGACTTTGAATGCTAGCTTTTATTCACTTTGTGACTGTGGGCAACAACTTCCTATCTTTAAGTAAGGATATCATTACCTAACTCTTAGGGTTAATGTGATGGCCAAATAAGATCATCCATTTAAATTATTTAGCACATCACTTGGCACAGAGTAAAGGCACAATAAATGAAAGCTACCAAGAGGGGGTGGTTTATAATAGTACTATCTCCACCAATGTGCCCCAGCAAAAGGAAATTTTATTTCCTCTCTGACCAGCCCCTTAGACTAGTTCCATTTTATGTAATCCCAGCCATATGTGGTTCATACATTGTGTTTTTGTACATTTTTATACATGAAATAGAATGAAAATTTACTTTATACTTTGAAATGAAAGAGCATTCTAATATTAGAGATTTTAGGGGCGGGCGCCTGGGTGGCTCAGTCGGTGAAGCTTCTGCCTTCAGCTCAGGTCATGATCCCGGGGTCCTGGGATTGAGCCCCGCATGGAGCTCCTTGCTCAGCAGGGAGCCTGCCTCTCCCTCTCCCTCTGCCTGCCGCTCCCCCTGCTTGTGCTCTCTGTCTCTGACCAATAAATAAAATCTTTTTTTAAAAAAGATTTTAATTGTCAGAGGCACAATAGGTTTGATGTGGAAATTCCAAATTCAGTCTGCCATGAGCTGGATGGACTCTGGGCTTTTCATCCTAAGAGCTCACTTATTACATACTTCAAAACAAGTGCCTAGTGATGCCAGGAAATCTTTTCTGGACTTTAAGGGAAGAATGTATGTTTGAGAAAGTCTTTGGATGGTGTGAAAATTTTACAAGTCTGATCGACCTGAGGTGAGGCTATAATGGGAGTGTGATTTCAAGCTCCCCTGTCCCCTTTCCCCCACTTCTGAGTACCTACAGGTTCCCAAGTGTTTCAGGCGTGAAGACAGAAGTGCAAAAGTGGGCAGACAGGACTAAACAAAGTGGTCCAGAATGTACCAAGCAGAAGCAACTGATTTCTGGAAAGATGTCTCCTATGTTCTGGGAGCCAGAAAAGGCAGGGGCCAGGGCCAGGCCTGCTAACTTTTACTGACCTCAAGGAAAGAAGGTTAAGGGCGGAGAGCACCAGGGTCAGTGTAAGGAGACTCACTCACAGAGCTTTCACTTCGCTAATGTTTTAGATTCCTATGGCTGTTATAATGTATTCTCACAAACCGTGGCTTAGAACACATATTTATTATTTTACAGCTCTGTAGGTTAGAAGTCCAGTATGAGTCTCACTAGGCTAAAATCAAGATGTCAGCAGGGCTGTGTTCCCCTGTGGAGGCTCTGGGGACTAGTGTGTTTCCTTCTTGTTTCCAGCCTACATTCTTTGACTCATGACTCCTTTCCTGCATCTTCAAAGCCAGCAATGGCCATTTGAGTCCTTTTCGCATCTCATCACTCTGATCTTCTCTTCTGCCTTCTTCTTTTACTTTTAAGGACCCTTGTGCTTACATTGGGCCCATCTGGATAAACCAGATCATCTCCCTATTTTAAAGTCAGCTGATTAACAACCTTAATCCTATCTTCTACCTTAATTCTCCTTTGCCATGTAACATAGCATATTCACAAATTCTGGGAAATAAGACATGGACATCCTTGAGTATGTATTACTCTGCTTACCACAGCTACTGAATGTTATAGAGAGAATTGACTCCCGTTATTAGAGACAAAATAGATTAGGGGGCAGTTGTGAGTTTTTGGCAATACTGACAGAATATTTAAGATTCGGGTGTTATTTGTAAAATGGCCCACTATGGATCTGTTCTTAAACGGGAAGACAACCTATTTGTAAATATGACAATTTGCTTCCAATGATTTTCAAAATTTAACACAATTTCAATTAAAAAGGAAATATATGCAAGAAAAAAAAGGATAGTCTGAAGACTAATAAGTAAAGATTTGTCTCATCACACATTAGAACAAGCTACAAAGCAGTAATCTTTAAGACTGTGATGCTGGGGGTGCCTGGGTGGCTCAGTTGGTTACACGTCTGCCTTCAGCTCACGTTATGATCTCAGAGTCCTGGGGATTGAGCCCCGCATCAGGCTGTTTGCTCAGCGGTGAGTCTGCTTCTCCTTCTGCCTCTGTGATCTCTCTCTCTCAAATAAATAAGATCTTTAAAAAAAAAGCTTTATTTAAAAAAAAAAGACTGTGATCCTGGCTCAAAAGTGAAATATTTATCAATGGAACAGAGGAGAGAGGTTGGAAGTAGCTTTTAGCATACATAACATAAATAGATGTCAAATATTCACCATAAAACAATGGGCAAAATATTTTATATTTGGTAAGCACTTTGAAACAACTAGATAGTGAAGGGAAAAATTAGCTTAGGATTGTGCATCTTCTACTATGGGGCACAATTGATCTTAGCTGGAATTTTAACTGAGTTAAAATCAGGTAAAATCAAATCTAAAAACTAGAATAGACTATTCTTCCTGAGCACAATTCTTTGATAAAATATAATCCCAACTGTGGGGAAGAGGACAGTTTGCAGAACAAGAAGCACATGGAATAAGTCAATACCTGTACAACATATAAACCTCATTATGTGTCAAGAAAATATGCATACAACAAAGTACCATTTTATACCCATTTAATCAACCAAAGATTGCTTTGAAAGATAAAACCCAAATATTCATGAGGCTGTGGGGAAATACATGTGTTGGCAGTGGTGATCATAATAATAAGAGTAGCCAACATATATTATGCCCACCTTCCCCATAACATTTCTGTGCAGAAAGAAATCTCCCATTTCAAAATTGAGGCAACTGTGATTCAGGAAGGTGGAGTAACTAGTCTATCCCCACATAGCTAGTATAGGCAGAACCAGCCTAACAATGTTTTGTTGAAGTCCAAACCCTGTGTTCTTAAAAAAAAAAAAAAAAAAGATTTTATTTATTTATTTGGCAGAGAGAGAGAGAAGCAGGCTCTCAGCTTAGCAGGGAGCCTGATGCGGGGCTTGATCCCAGGATCTGGGATCATGACCTGAGCCAAAGGCAGACATTTAACTGACTGAGCCACCCAGGCACTCCTAAGCACTGTGTTCTTAACCAAAACTCTGTGTACACTGCCTTCCATGCCAATATGTAGCCAGAGCAATGAAAAAATTTTTACCCTCTGACTATTGTATTCCAGGCCCAGAAATTTAGCTCGAGAAAAAAGTTTCAAAGAAAAAAGCTGTATCTCTATCTCTGCACGCAAAGATGCTTAGTTATTCAACAAACAGCTATTGATTGCTCATTATGTATTAGAAAAAACCTATAAACAAGTTACAAAATATGAACACAAACATTAAAACGATCAATGTGAAGAATATGATAAAATGTGGAAAAATACTTATGAAATATTGTTAAACCAAAAATAAAGCACACTATTAGCTATCCTCTATGTAGAAACAATTGGTTATAGGATGAGATTAAGAGGTAAATTAGGAGAGTATGAGATTTGGGATGGGAACTGGGGAAAATTTAGAGTAGGAACGTTTTCAGCTGGGAACCCTACCGCTCGACTTTTGTGAAACCAGGCTGGAAATTTTTGTATTGATTGCCTATTAACAGCCAACTTTGCAAAAGTGGTTGGTCTACGCGCCCCAAGGTTGGTAGGTAAACGCTTTAATCTCTGAGAGAACACCCCCTTTCCCCGCCCTCCGAGTGGCCCGATGCTACTCTTACCCGGTTTCCTGGGAGCCGCCCGTGCTGTTCGAATGGAAAGTTAGGGGAGGCCAGGGCTCACAGGCAGGCAGGTGCAAGCGGTCAGGGGCGTCGCGCTTGCGGAGGGCGGTTCCTGTGAAAGCTCAGCTCAGCCCAACCTGGAGGAAGGAATCATTTTCGTTTACAAGTCACTACACTGATTGATCCCTTTTATCCCGGCGTTAAAATCGTAGGTCATGGACTACTGGGGCATTTACCTTCCATTCACTACCCCCTCTTCGCAAGCATTGACCCTCTAGTGGCCGCCGCCGGTACTGAGAGCTGAGCCGGAGCTGGGTTCTAGGGAGATGAGGGTGGGACTGGGGGAGGAGGGGTTGGAGTGGCGGCGGTGGGGACATTTTTATAGTCTGTGTCCATTTGAATTTGTGGGCCCTTTCCAATTATGGCACTAATTGTTTAAGAGATTCAAGACTAAAAAAGGTTTTAATCACTAATTTGTTTTTTTTTTTTTTTAAGATATGTATTTATTTATTTGAAAGAGAGAGGGAGAGAGCGCCCGCGCGGGAGCAGGAGCTGGGGGAGAGGCAGGGGGAGAGAAGCAGACTCCCCGCTGAGCCGGGAGCCCAATCCGAGCTCCCGGGCTCCATCCGAGAACCCTGGGATCCTGACCTGAGCCAAAGGCAGACGCTTCACCGACTGAGCCACCCAGGTGCCCGTCACTAATTTGTTTTTGAAAGGATTTATTTCTTTTTATTTATTTATTTTATTATGTTATGTTAGTCAACATACAGTACATCATTAGTTTTTGATGTAGGATTTAAAAAAATTATTTTCTTCCTGAATACTTCTTAGTGCAGACTTGAGTCCTGAAACCTTCCTGGGGCACTGGCTTTGTCCATCTAACACCGGGATCACCAGGCTTTCTTCTCTGATGATGAATTGTTCTTGCTTTTTATGGGGAGGAGTTTCGTCAAATTATTAGGCCACTAGATTTACCAAATATTTCCGGAACTCCTGGGCTAACCAATTAGAATTCCACACTGGAAAAATTCTACCATAAGTGGACAACTGTTTCTTATTTGACCTCCACTGGGAGCAACTTGACAGCTAGTGGGGACAGTCTAATGTCCAAAAGAAGCACTGAATGAAATGGATTGATGTGACCACTCCAGGATATTTTCAATCTAAAGATCTCATGTGCGAGTGCTTGCAAAAGAGAGAGAGAGAAGAGCCAATAATGCAGAGCCCAGTGCATGACTTGGATAAAGCTGTACACCGGGCCCCTAGGGGAAGAGGTTACTTAGGTTTCTGATCCATTCTGAGGTAATTTTTGCATCTTGTGTAAGGTAAGGATCCACTTTCGTTCTTTTGTATGTAGATATACAGTTTTCCCATCACCATTTGTTGAAGAGGCTGCCCTTTCTGTATTGACTGGTCTTGGCACCCCTGTTGAAAACAATTTGACTATCCAATATATGTGATGCATGAACTACTTTTATAACTATTGTCAGATAAACTACACTAATAAACAAAAAAAACCCCACTAAAATGGGAACAATTTGAAAACATCAGATTCAAAGGAGGAGTTGGCCACATTCATGCTCTGACCTTGCCTTGCTTTTTAAAGTATGATACTTCCAGATTCCAATGATATCCTGTGTTCACAGACAGTTTATCATTCACCCAAAGAAAAGAAAAGCTTAAAACGGGAAAAAAAAGGGAACCCATTTGAATGGTGCAAGTGAAGAACAAATTTAAAAAAACAGGTCGATACCTAATAAATTTGTCTGATTAATTTTTATGCAGAAATATTGCATGATGATACATTAAAGTAAATCCTTAAAGCATCAGAATGCCCAAGAAATGGGGTTATTCTTCTTTTTTTAAGATTTTATTTATTTATTTGAAAGAGAGAGAGAAAGCAGGAGAGGTGGGAGGGTCAGAGGGAGAAGCAGACTCCCCGCTGAGCAGGGAGCCCAGTGTGGGGCTCCATCCCGGGACCCTGGGATCACGACCTGAGCCGAAGGCAGTTGCTTAACCAACTGAGCCACCCAGGCACCCCGGGGTTATTCTTCTTGATGAAACTGGCTGATGAGTTGAAATTTAACAAGAAACCCTTGTTTTTGTGTATTTCTGTTGAACAAAGTGTGAAAACATTCATTAGTCCATTTTATTCTCAAATTTAAAGGGGAATTCAATGAATTCAATATTCAATTCAATGATCATGTATACATCAAAGTGACAAAGACTTTTTGGTTTGAAGTCTATCATAGTCACTTTTCAGCTGTGTCATTTTGGGCAAGTTTTTAAATTACTTTTTAAATTTTTAATGTTTTTTTAATTTGAATTCCAGTTAGTTAACATATGGCATAATATTCGTTTCATTTGTACAATATAGTGATTCAAGGGGACCCCTGGCTGGCTCATTCGGATGAACATGCAACTCTTGATCTCAGGATTGTGATTCCGAGCCCATGAGCCTATCGGGTATAGAGATTACTTAAATAAAAACACAACAACAATATAGTGATTCAGCAAGTGCTCATCACAACAAGTGTCCTCCTTAATCCCCATCACGTATTTCACCTATCCCCACCACCACCTCCCCTCTGGTAACCAGCAGTTTGTTCTCTGTAGTTCAGAGTCTGTTTCTTGGTTTTAGGCAGGTTGTTTAACCTCTTTGTGTCTTAGTTTCCTCATCTGTAGAATAGCAATAATTGCAATCCATGTATATTGCTCAGCACAGTATTTGGCACATTGTAAACCCTCAGAAAATTCTAGCTGTTACCATTATCACCATTTATTATTGTTGAATGTAAAGCACTAGCCTGCGTGCAATGGGGGATCAAGAAAATAAAGGAGACCCAGTGGGAAACTCCGGGTACTACTGTGCACGTAAAGGCATCAAGAATTGCATCTACAAATGGTTAAGTTTCAGTAGGATGCCATAAGTTATGAAGGTTCTTGTCAAATGAGTGATCCATAACTCAGGCCCATAGAGATTTCGGGAGGGGAGGTGACAGCTGGGTAGGCAGGACTGAGAAAGGGAGGAACAATGAAAGGAGGAGGAAAAGGCAAGAGAGAAGTGGTCAAGCACTAAATGACTCAGCTAGAAGAGGAAGAGGCGTGGGGCGCCTGGGTGGCTCAGTCGGTTAAGCGTCTGCCTTCAGCTCAGGTCATGATCTCGGGGTCCTGGGATCGAGCCCCTCCCCCTCCCAAATTGGGCTCCCTGCTCAGTGGGAGGTCTGCTTCTCCCTCTCCCTCTCCCTCCTCCCCCCTTGCTCATGCTCTGTCTGTCTCTCTCTTTCAAATAAATAAAATCTTAAAAAAAAAATAGACGAAGAAGGGGTGCAAGAGCATGGCAGAAGCAAAGGTGTAGGGTCAGAAGTGAGCACGACAGGTTCTGGGTTTCTGCTGTGAGGTTGTAGTGCCTCGAAGTCATCATTCCGGAGATCCAAATTCCTTGCTAGGATGTTAAGCAATTACACTGAATGTGTGTGGATCCCTGGGACTTTCTCTAAATGGTTATACAAAGCACGACACAATGAAAACAACAGGAAAAAAAAAAAACCCTGAAATTCAAAAAAAGACTTTAAAAAGGAAAAAGAGAGGGAAAAAAAAGACTTTCCTGGCAGTTGGCTTTCTTCTGGCAATAAATATACAATCCCGATAAACTGAAGCTCCCTACGGATGTGATTTTATTTAATTGAGGTATTGGTGTATAATATTATAAAACTTATCAGTTATGTGGGAGGATAAGCTACACTTGTGCAGAGGTCCCTGAAATGTGGGGAAGCTATTAATAGAGTTATTAAAAATACCATTTGAATTTTGCCTTCGGATTGGAGCTTTCTCAGGGTTCGCAAGGGGAGGAGATGATAAGGAGGAGTAGGGTGATTGATTTCTGGCCTTGGCTTTGCTTGTTACTCTTTGACGGTGACCTCATGACTTGTAAAGATGACTTCCTCATCTTTTCATCCCACGTATTTACTAGAGTCACAGCTTGTAACCAGCCTCCTTACTTTCCATTTGGAATGAATGGATTGACCACTCTCTAAAAGAGTGTTAAGCGGAGTTATGAAGCTATAGGATATGTTCACCGAGGGAAGACCAGACTTGGCCATGGGATGCCTGAAGTCTAAGCCTCTGTGTTAAATAAACAGAAGAACCAGTTTAGCACCCTGCAATATCTTTATGACTCCCTGTTGGAGTTGAGGTTTCGAAATGGTAGGTGGGCCCATGGAATTCACGGGACATCTTTGGAAGTTCCCTCCGGTTAACATGAAGAAATAGAATCCTGGGTGTTTTTTGAGGTGCTGGGGCTGGGGACCTGGGTCGGGGCAATCACATAGTAGGACCCCCTCTCTGTCCTGCCTTTCCCTCTTTCCTCTTGAATATTTCAATCCTGGTGAGACCACTTAAGGTGACCAGTTGAGTTAAAGGAAAGTAGAGAGGAGAGGAAAAGACAGCAGCCCCATTGCTTTACCTTCTGATGGGGACTATGGAAGGAGATATTAGGGACTGATTTGCATATTAACCCGAGTTCGGTTTTTCCTTTCTTCTTTTTTTGTAAAGCCCAGCTGGCCAGGGCCACCACCTTGGGCCCCACTGGCTACCTCCCAGAGACTCTACCCAGTTGCCAGTGTCCACTCACTACCCAGCTTCCTACCCTGCAGCGACATCTTGGGGGCCCAGCCATGGACACGGGTTTCTTTCTCCCCCTGGGTCCCCATGGCCTCCTTTTCCACTCCTGACTTTAAAACTTTTTTTGCCTCATCTTTTTGTTTCTCCCTTGTTCAAGGGGAACTGGTCAGAGACTATTCCTTGGCCCCTACCCTGCCTCTTGTTTTTTTTCCCCAAACCAAGATTCTTGGGCCAAGAACAGAGGAATCGTGTTCCAAGTCTGTAGTTCTCAGAGGCCCTAGTTTCGTCTGGGTGCTGCACGTCAGAAGGATCCAGGTGTATCAATTATTCTGCCCATGCCTGTATGCTGCCTCTTCAATCACTTGTGTCCCCTTGTTTGTGAAGCACAACAGAGTGTGCTTTCAGAAGGAGCCTTTTGTCTTCCTAGAGTCTAAAAATATTTGCATGTAAATGTTGGGAATCCAGACAGTCTCCTTAAGATCTAACACTTTGCATGGGGAGGCATACAGACCACTGGGCACATTTGCAAACTGAATTTACACCCATTGCACCTTGTGTCCCTGCCTCATAGCATTTCGGTGGCATCTGAGAAAGAGTGTGACATTGATCCAGGCAAAGCATAAATAACCACATTTCAAAATGAATACTAATTGCATAATGACAGTTTCCAAACGATTAGCCTACTTTACAAAAAAAGTTAATTCAACACAAGCCCAGGGCTGGCTGTTTCTTATGTGTAGTGCTGCCAGTTGGCAGGCACTGCTTTGCAAGGGGATTGGGGGAAATGAGGGTTATTGTCGTGGAAGCACACTCGGCCTTTTGTGAGGAGGGTACAAACTGCATCACTCTCTCAAGTCCCTGCTGTTCAGCGTTCAGGAGTGGACACCACGATCCTGCATGCCTTCAGGGGGAGTTGCTTACTTTTCCTAGAGGTAAAATGGCTCGGTGCCGAGACGTGAGGAGGAGCCTTGAGTTTGTAGCCCCTTGAAGGAAAGAGTTCTGGGAAGATGGAGGTGAACAGCACTGAGGAGCGGAAACTGGGCTGGTGTGTGTCCCCCCGCCTCCCCCCCGCCAAGCTGGGAAATCCTGGGCCCCGGGGAGAGGGCATGGCCACACAGAACCTGGCCTTCTCTGGGATGAACTGGGCATGCTACCTCAGGCGGGCCATTCCACCGCTCCTGAAGGCCTGTGTTCCCCTCATTTGTAAAATGAAGGGAGTGGGCTGGATTATCGTGAAAGTCCCCTCCAGTGCAGGGAGAATACCAGCGTGTGTCTCTTCCTTTAAGCTGAGTGTCCCCCAGAAGAAAGGCCCTTTGCTTGGAAAAGTAGCATGACATGATGGGACTGGTTCCGCTGTCACTGCTGTCTTTTTACTGCAGGAATTACAAAGGAGTGTGTCTCCCTTGCCAAACTGACGGGATCTTGTGTGAAAATACTCATGAAGGAAAAAGTGCCTCTGAAGAAGCTGAGGCAAGGGTTCATTCTCTTTGGGACATCCTGTTGTATTGACTAAGTGGGAGGGAGCATGAGAAAAGCCCCCAAGAAGAATCATCTCGATCAGCATTCTTAGAAAGAAGGGCATGGGGTGAGGGTTATGCTATGATATCATTTGCCTCCAGCAAGGGTCCCCTCAAGGTTAGAGAAGCCCAGTTTATGTACCACTTTCTACTGACTCCCCCACCTCCTCCAATAGGAGGCCCTGATTTATGGGATTCAAATTAGACGGAGTTGAATTTATCAGTCAAGAGATTCAGGGAATAACTCTATTATTGTACACCATTATTTTACTTTCAGATTTTCACCAATTCCTAGAGTCACACCGGCACCAAGTGGTATATCCGTATGTGCTCAGAACGTGCCCGGTTTTAGGTATGACACCCCATGATCAGAATTTGGGCAAAAGTCTGATTTCTTTTGAAAACAACTCAGATCAAACTCCATTCCTTTATTTTTTACACATTTATAGTAATTCTTCTCTTTGCTTAAAAAGTCACTTTTCATACCTATTTCAAGGGAGAGTCCGTGTATGCTCAGCTAAAGAATTATTTTTAGTCCCTTCCTTCCTTGCCTTTTTTCCCTACTTGTTGTTTCAGTGATGGCTGAGATTTTGATTTCTCAGGCACTTCCAAGTTAGATCTCCAAGGTTCTGACTAGATTTGTTTGAAACAAGATCCAGGTCGCATAAATCTAGTTTTAATAAAAAGGCTTTATTTTCCCCCCAAATACTTCATATCTTGTTTTATTTGACCAAGTTACTATTGTGAAAGCTCCCTGTCATGTGTTCTTCAATAAGAAACAACTTTAGAAAGAGCACATCCAGAATGATTACTGTAAAATGCCAAACCTCCTGTACTCCTGAAATTGTGATTTTTACAGTTCAGCCCAAACTGCCATCTGTAAAGACTCTATCTCAGATCAACGTATTTGCTGATAGCCAGTTTCTAAAGATTTTTTTTTATCAAATAGTATCCTTATATTAGAAAAAATTAATTTCTGATCTATGCCTTAGCGATATTTGAAATGCACTTTAAGAGGAATGCTCTTTGTGGGATTATTTTAAAAGACCTCTCCCTTTAAAACCTAGACTGGAGGAACCTATTATCTGCAGAAATGTTTTGCGTATTTCCTCTGCTCACATCCCACCCCCCTTCCTTAAATCATCTGGCACCTGAAAGAAGTAGATATAATTTTAAAAATAGTACATATCACTCTTTTTTTAAAAAAGATTTTATTTATTTTTTTATTTGACAGAGAGAGAGAGAGAGAGAGAGAGAAAACACAAGCAGGGGGAACGGCAGGCAGAGGGAGAAGCAGGCTCCCCAAGGAGCAGAGAGCCTGACTCGGAGCTCCATCCCAGGACCCTGGGAAGGCAGACAATCGACTGAGCCACCCAGGTGCCCCCAAAATAGTACATATGACTCTTGAAGACCCCATCTACTTAAGGGAAAGCATGTTCACTTTTTTGCTTTTGCTTTTTTCAGGCAGCCTGAGGGGGAAAAAAAGTTCTATGTTTTCATGTGTCAGACCTGATGTGAGAGTTAACAGCAGGATTTGTGTCCTGGGTACTTACTGTTTGACTTCGAATCTTAGCGTGGCAGGGCTGGATGGGGTCCTGGAACTTCGATTTATTTGTACAGACCCTGTATTTCCAAGAGGACTTAAAGCATTCAGGGACCTGATGTTTAACGAGAAGGAAAGTGGTCGACAATGGGAGAGAAGAATGGTTGTTTCAAAACTAGCCAGTGAGCTTGGGAAAGGGCATGCAGATGCATTTCTGGATGTTCTTCCCTCCCAATGACCTCCTCACTGCAGGAGTCCCACATTAGATACAACTTCTTTGCTGTGTGAAGGGAGGGAAGAAAGGAATGAAAAGTATTGGACAACACTGCAAAAAATCGTACGCTTTCCCAAGAAAATAAAGCCTCCTTTCAAACTAGGAACATAGAACCGCTGCGAAACTCATCTTCGGGGCCTCCCCCTCCCCAACCCACCTTCGGGGAGAGGAAATTCTGGTGTCACTGTGACACCCTTACCTGAAGTCACTGTAGTCATTTCAGACCATATTGTGGTCAGAAAATGACCGTGCGTTGATTGATCAAAAGCAAAAGTCCTACTGAAAAGAAAGTGTTTTAAGAATAGTGGGCCTGGCCTCCTCCTTCTCCCTTCCATTTTAGGTTTTGTTTTCATCCCTTGGCAGCTTTGCATGAAGACAGCATGAAAAAGCAAAGATGTGCTTCTTTTCAGTGAGTGCTAATTCTGGAACATTGTCCAGGGGATCATTTGTTGGATGTTGAAGGTGACAAAATATACCTGAAGGTGGGACTGTCTACCTCTGAGCTGGGGAAACTACAATAATAGGCTCTCTTGGGCTGGGGGTGGGGATGAGAAAACAGAGAAGAGCCCTTTTCTGATCTTCCTGGAGCCCCTTCTTCTGTCTTTGAACCACAATGATTCCTATTTCCGCGATCACTTCCACAAAATGGAGAGCAGTGAACAGAATTCGGACTTTGGCTGTCACATTCCCTTAACAGCCCTGTGAATAGCCTCTTAGGAAGTTTCTCTCAGAGTCCATGGCTGTTGAGCTCCTTGGCATGAATGGAACATGGCCCTGCCTGGAAACACACTGCTCTCTCATTAGAGACTCACCCCTTCCATCTTGCACAGGGCTGTGCTCCAAACTGGGGCGGGGGGGCACAACAGGGTGGGAATGAGGATTGTTGAGGACGGGGAGAGGGGGGGTGTGGAAGATTGTGTGGTCCTATAAACCAGCATGGGCACTTGGAAAACTGCGGTGTACATGGCCTATTGATGGTGACTCGGGACTCAGGGCTACTATGTTATGAAAGGAGGCCTCTTTGACATTCTGTTTGGATGCCATTCCCTTAGCAATTCGCATGCATGCCCCACTTATCACATTAGGCACTCAAAACCAATAGTTTATTTATTTGCAACTTTACTGAAAATACAACATGCCCTACAAGAACAACAGGCACTGATTTTGTCCAGTTATTCAATTCATTTAACAACTATTTGAAGAATTACTCGATGTGCTATGCACAATTTATATCAGGCAGAAAAATACTTTGGAAAAATTGTCATAAAGACCATGCTTCAGAAAATGGGACCTGCGAAATGACCATTGATGACAGGGGCCCATGCCATGCCTACAGGGGCCAGAGCAAAGGGAGGTACCGGTGGTAGAGGTGGCATAGGCATCAGGGGTGGTCCCGGGGGCAGAGGTGGCCCAGGGAGCACAGGTGGCAGGGGTGGCCCAGGAGGCATGAGCACCCGGGGCACCAGAGGAACACATCTCCACCCGGCCTCTAGAATGGGGATCGCATGATAGGGCCCATCAAAGATCACTCCCACAGGAGGCCCCAAGGCAACGGGGGCCAGATTTCTAAGCATCAGGGCCCTCTGGTGTCTTCTCCACTTGGCCCTTCTGTTCTGAAACCAGACCTTCAATCAGAGGGAAAAAAGGGATTGGCTTAGTACATTGAACAGTTAATGTCATAATAAGAAAACACACAACATGCAATGCTGCCATTGAACTATTAAATTGTAGCAGGAGAAAGTATTTCCTTATCACTAAAATACCTTGAGAAAGCAAACCACATACCTCCCCTCTCAGCTAACCCTTAGTGAGCCATGGCTAGTCCACACTTGGGCACATTGATTGGTCTCTCTTCCCACTTTTAATATTCTTTAGTGATGCCCCCACCCCAGGTCTTGGATGTAAGTCTAAGTGATAAAGTGCACCGGCTCCCTGACGTTTACGCCTATGCCTGGCACCAGGGTAAAGAGAGAGTGGATCATCAGCCGTCGGGGGAAGTGTCACCCTGGTTAGGGGGGAGGTCGAGCATGGTATAAAGGTGGCCTGACGTGAAGTCATGCTGATGGGACCACCCCCTTTTCGAAACACTCCTCTTCAGTCTGAAGTTACTAATCCGTAGGAGCACACTGCAGTTTTAGACAGAAAATTTCCTTCAGTGATGTTGAAGGGACCATTCTTCTAAACCTCGTGAGAATTAAACAGGTGATATGTCAAAGGAGGCCTGATCACGGGGTCCCAAGGACTGCCCTGGACATCAGAGTTGCTGAGGCCCCTCGACGCTGCTTTGCTATTTTAGCCTTTAGTGTTCAGGAAAAGTTTAACTTAACTGAATCCGAATTCAATAGACTTAAAATTTTTTCCCCAGATAAGAGAGTGGGTACCCCATTGTCATGACTATCAATTTTGCATGCTCCCATCTACCTTACCCTCCAAACCTCCCTGGGCTCAGGAGCAGGTCAGCTCATTCAGCTCTAGCTACAGTTCTAGGATCCCGGACAGAAGCTACTGTTACCCACAGAGGTGGGGCACCTTAGGCCCTGACAGCTCCACTCCTTAACCAAGGAGACTCCAATCCCATCACTCATTCCTGAGGCCGGAAGGTCCAATTACACATTTAAGGAAGATGTGCAACAACAATGGGGGGGGTAAGGCTCACAAAAGAGGCTCCTCTCTGAGTGTTTGCCAACTATTAACAAACAAACAGACGAAAAAGTTGTCAATTAGACTTTACTGTCCTCTTGGTATACTAGTTAATAGGGTTTACATTGTATTTAATCCTTTTGGAAGTTCCCAAACTGCAGTATTTTAATTGAGACAAAGGGCCTCTTCTCTCTGTGGGCAGCTACCTTTTCTCCCTTCCATCTTAGGATTTGGGGTCCTGCTGCATGGATATACAGTCTGAAAAAAAGCCAGTGTAGTAGAGCTCATTTGGGAGAGATTCGAACGTATCAGTGGTGAAATCTCCCTAAACATAAATAAAGCCCATATCTGGCAAATTTTGCTATGGGCCAATATTAGGTCCATATTCCCAATACTGGTTTCATAAAAGAGGTCTACTATATTTGCAAAAGGTGGGGGGAAGCATCTATTATAAAGTTTCTTGGGGGGAAATTCATGCTGCAGAGCTTGAAAATATGTGAGAGCATAGTCTTCTTCCCTGTTTGGATTTTCTGGCTCATTTCCCCTTCAGAAATCAATTGACAGGACTACATAAACCCAGGGAGGGGGAAAAGCAACTCAGCAAACCTTGTTTTTATTTTCCTCTGAGATTACTTTGCCTGCCTGAGAAAGTAGAGGACTTGTCCTATTTCTCTGATGTACCTATGATTTTCTATGACCTCAAATAGTCACCTATTTGAGCCCATAACCAACAAATTAATAATCACTTCCTGAATAGTGCTTTAAATTAACACACGTGGGGCGCCTGGGTGGCTCAGTCGGTAAAGCGTCTGCCGTTGGCTCAGGTCATGATCCCAGGGTCCTGGGATCGAGCCCCACATTGAACTCCCTGCTCTGGGAGAGCCTGCTTCTCCCTCTCCCTTTGCCTGCTGCTCCCCCTGCTTGTGCTCTCTCTCTTTCTGTCAAATAAATAAGGGTTGCCTGGGTGGCTCAGTGTTAAGCGTCTGCCTTCCGCTCAGGTGGTGATCCCAGGGTCCTGGGATCAAGCCCTACATCGGGCTCCCTGCTCCGTGGGAAGCCTGCTTCTCCCTCTCCCATTCCCCCTGCTTGTGTTCCCTCTCTCGCTCAAATAAATAAATAAAATCTTTAAAATAAATAAATAAAATCTTAAAAAAAAATTAACACAAGAATCTGGCCTGAAATGAGAACACCCTCAAAATCAGATTCCAGAAAACCCACCTTTTCAAAATATTACCACCAAAAAGGGAAAAAAAAGTCTTAGAGTATTAAAGATTCCTCATGGGAATATTCATTTATACACTTGGTGGTTTCATAAAGTTGAATTTGTATGACATGTACAATGCATATATTTGAATGTATACAATACTTCTCTAAACTTTCGCCTCTTCTTAGGTCAGTGGAACTTTATTAAAATTGGTTCCCTTTTTTGGTTCCATTCTTTAAGACAATTTTCCTTTCCCCATTACTACCATAATCCTAAATATTTTAGTAATGTTTCAGGCAGACATCAAAGTCTTCCAAAAAATTAAAATTTAAGGCTGTCACTCTCTATGCTGCTTTACAAAAACACTTACAAAATGGCAGTAGGTCCAGGCACTTGGGACTTTTAAACTACCCTCCCACCCCAGTTTCAGTTTACTAAACATACATTAGTTACTCATGCACTGTGTTCTGTGTGTGAATTACTCCTTCACCCCAGTGTCTGAGTATTTATAAATTCACTCATTTAGCCAAGAGCTTATACCTGGTTTTAAATATTTCAAATAATTTAGTATGGTTAAACCTTCTTTTAACCAAGCTCTTCAGTGCATTAATTTGTAACTTCCCAGGTGGGATTGAGCCCCAACATGATCCTATGTAGAAATATTCCTTTAGGGAGGACTAACATCCTTCCTGAAAGATACCAGCGTTAAAAGGAGGTGAACTTGGGCGCCTGGGTGGCTCAGTTGGTTAAGTGACTGCCTTCGGCTCAGGTCATGATCCTGGAGTCCCGGGATCGAGTCCGCATCGGGCTCCCTGCTCTGTGGGGGGTCTGCTTCTCCCTCTGACCCTCCCCCCCCATGTGCTCTCTCTCTCTCATTCTCTCTCTCAAATAAATAAATAAAATCTTTAAAAAAAAAAGGAGGTGAACTTTATTGGGGGAAAAGTGTGTGTGTGTGTGTATATGGGTGAGGGAGAAGTGTGTTCGATTTTTTTTTCTGTTAGGAAATCATATTTCCTCTGGTAATGGGAAATTTCCAGAATCTCCAGCTTACCTCTCCCATTTCCCACCCCCAAGGCACCCAATGTTCAAAACTTATTTGTGAAACATGGAAAGGCAGCAAACCACACCAATTTCACAATGTCCAGGACAAAACCTCAAGTATGTTTTAGACTGGCTGCCCTGTGTCATGTGCTCTTTTAAGATTTACTGACCTGCACTCTGGCTTCAGTCAAATTCAGACGTCCAGCGATCTCTTCTCTGAGGGAGGAAAATTGCACATGTTCAGTATTTGGAGTTGTGGATAAAATGAAATATGTCATGTACATTATTTCTACCCCCCTCCCAGTGCAGTTTTCTGTAATACAGCTTGAGGCTTGCTTTAGGGAGTTTTGCCACGGACAACTTATCTGTATTAAATAGAATAGAAAAAGGGAATATATATGAAAGTTCCTGGTAGTGTGTCTGTTAGTTGAATATGACTCCATCAATTTTTCTCTTTGTGGACCAGCAGAGAACAACCCTGGAAATCTTTTCTTGGGAGGTCCCTCTGTGAAAATAAATAAAATGCCAAAAGCCTTTAAAGCGGAGTTTTGAACCAGAGTATTTGTTGTAAAGGAAGGGTTTATTGTAAAGGAAGAGGGGAACTCTCAAGGAGGAACTCCGAACCATCGGCCAAGCGCTCAAGGGAGATTTTTTTTTTTTTCTCTTTGGCTGGCGAAGGCTGAATACAGCAGAACCAGAAAAAGTGCCCCGAAACCTCACACCGATACGTCCTGGTCCCCCATTCCTGCCGGGCAAGAATAGGCCTGCCCCTCCGTACACTCCCGCGATCCGACAACTGTTCCTTGCTCGCTGGCTTTTAAACGCTCGAAACTCCGCCGCCAGGAAATAGCGCCCCACGTGGCAGGGCCGAAACTCTACGGTGAGGCAAGTGAGCTCGCCTCGTGTGCAAAATTTTAAATGCGCGAAAAAAATGAGCAATCACGATGAATATTCTAATGCAATATTCAAAATACAAAAATTAACGCAAAAAACTCAGGATGAGCAAATTACCAAAATTTTAAATAAAAGCGGGATCAATCCGCACTCCCTTACTCGCTTCACCCTAGTTCCGCTACTATCTCACCGCCCCGCAAGCTCTCTTAAGCACTGCCTCAAGCCCTGGGAGCAAGGACGGACCCTGGCGCCCTCGAACCCCCTAAGCGGCTTTTGGGTCAGGGGAGGAGGAAAAGGGTCCCGGGAAAAAGCCCAGGACTCCCGAGGCCCCTGGAGAACTGCGCGCCGGAGGGACCAGCCACTTACCTTGCGAACACGTCGGGGTACTGAGTGCGATGGAAAACGCCCTCCAGCTCCTGCAGCTGCAGCTGGGTGAATGCGGTGCGGTTGCGGCGCTGCTTCCTCTCAGCGATCAGTGGCCCCTGCACGGCCAGGGGGGCCGGCTCCTCCTGCTGCTGCGGGGGCTCCAAGCCGCCCCCAAAGCCGCCCTCCTGGTTTTCGTCGTTCGAGGAGCTCGGTTCTTCCGCGCCAACGCAGTTTGCCGCCGCCGCTTCGCCCTCAGGTTCGGACCGCGTATCCTCCTCTCCTCCCGTCAGAATCAGTGAGGTCAAGTTTGGCTTCGCATCTGGGAAAAGAAAAAAGCAAAAGAGAGACCGGAGCGTCGGAGCCCACGCTGCGTGGGCTGCGGAGGCATGGGGTCGCGATGGAAGATAGAGGGCGACAGCCGCGCAGCGGCGCATCCACCCGATCCTCCCAGGGAAGTTTCTCTCCTGGAGTCCGCCAAAGCACCTGTGCCCGTCTAGGCACTGACCATACTCTTCCTCCTCCTCGTCGACCCCCAGGTTGCGGTAGCTGGCGCTGTAGGGGTTGCACCCGAAATCACGCTCCATGCCCACAGTGCTGTCGATGAAGCCTAGCGCATCCACAAATTCTTCGCTAGGGTCGCTGGCGACCCCTGCGTGGCGGCGGCAGGAGCTGGGACTAACTGCCCGGTGAGTTGCTCTTCTGGCGCCGGGACCTCTTCTGGCGCCGAAACTGAGACTTGCGCGCTTATATACGGGATACGTTGCGTTCCGCGGGCTCAAAGTGTACGCGCTCGCGTCGGTTAGACGCCCTCTATTAGCGTTCACATTACCCCTAGTTGGTGTCGGTGGGACCTGACGGGGGCGCACTGGCGGCAGGGGCGTGTAAGTAAAATAGGGCGAGTGTTTGCGAGAATGGGCATGCCTGTGTGGGGAACTGTGACTCCAAATTGCAATTTAACTGACTACTCCCAACTCGGACGAAATATGTGATTGGAGGATGGGGCTGTGCTGGATCGAGAAAGTCATTTTGGGGGGTGCGGGGGGGCAAGACTTCACTCTAGATCCTGGAGTTCGTGGAGGAATGTTTGTAACATATTCCTCCGCGCAACCTTCGATGTTCCCCAGACCGCAGAGGAAGCGGTGTCACTTGCTTCCTCCGGGGAAAAGACGGAGAGATAGGGATGCAGAAAGTGCGGAGCCCTCAGCCGCCCGAGCACGCTAAAGCGAAGTTAGTCTACCCTGCGTTGGGCTCTGAGCGCCGCTCTCCCCTCCTAGAACTTGGTGCCTGATGGATGGGATTATTTGGTTCTGTTCTATTTGCACTCGAAGTCCGGGTATCAGGCTAGTGATTAAGACGAAACGATAAGCTTGGAGCCTGCTTGCCCCGGGTTTTTGCGACCAGATCCCCGGTGTACTCCGGAAGCGGTGGTTTGTAGTTAGGTTTGCTGAGCAGTCCGGGTGCTCACATGCACGCTGCGAGAAACCCAACCCGCCTCTTGAGAAAGCTCCAAGGACTTCAGATTTTTAGTAATGAACCCATGTCAGAGTGTAAGTGTAGAACCCTGCCAAGTGCTTAGTGCATCCAAGAATGCCTATGCTGCACGGGCTCCTTCCTTCAGTGCCTGGCAATTGCAAGATTTGCTGTGCTTCTTATTGCAACCCCGCTCTGCAAGGCGCCTAGAGCGCGCCTTATTCCCGGGCAAGTACTGTAGCAGGCGCCTAAAGCGCGCCTTATTCCCAGGCCAGTGTTGCAAACCCGGGAAGAGTTCCCGCCTTATCCACTACTTCTCCCCGTCCCTTTTCTACAGTTATCTTCCTGAGCTGGTTTTCTCCACGAATGTGCCAAATAAAAAAGGACCGCGCCACGATTGAAGGCTCTATGGTTCTTTCTCCAAGAAGTGTTTGCAGGTGCTCCAGGACGTGTTAATGTCCTTTATATTTAAGAATAACTTCTAATAATGGGCGCTCTGCTTGGCACTGTACACAATTTATCCTACTCTTACCTTTACAACCACCATTATTATCATACCCATTTTTTTACAGAAAACCGAGCCCTAGGGAAGCCAGGCACCGTGCCCATCCATGGTCATACCAGCAAGTTTGACTACAAAGTCCGTGCGCTTTTCACCGTATTACTGTCGTCTTATTTCAAAAGAGTATATAATGGTGAGGTTCCAGGCAGGAGGGGAGGGGGAAGGTATTTTGGGCAAGAAGATCATTGGGCAGAGTCTTAAGAAATCCTGAGTGCCAGGGGTCTCCCCCTCTTCCTCCTGCTCTGCTTCAGGCCTCTTTCTCCTTGCTGAGTCTCCCAAAGCCAGAAGTTTGGGATTCAGGAGTGCTGGGTTTCCCAGCCTGTCTCTTCACTTTTGCTCAACACTACGGGGACACTGGCGGGGGCAGGATGCTACATGCATTGGCTGCTGAGCTGGTTACGTGCAGACACAGGAGGGAGAGGTGAGAAGACCCACCCTTGCATTGGGGCCACATTAGGACTTTTCTGGACCCTAGGCATTTTTGCCTTCCTGGGCCCCTTCCTCCATAAATATATATATTTTATACATAAAACTCTCTCTAACTATGGACCTGAGAAACAAACAGGGTTTTAGAGGGGCGGGGGGAGGGGGGATTGGTTAGCCCGGTGATGGGTATTAAGGAGGGCACGTACTGCATGGAGCACTGGGTGTTATATGAAAACAATGGATCGTGGATCACTGCATCAAAAACTAATGATGTATTGTATGGTGACTAACATAACATAATAAAATTTAAAAAAATAAAAATAAATAAATAAGAAAATAAAAAAATAAGAAAAAATAAAACTATATATACATAAAACTATATATATACATAAAACTATGTATACACATAAATATATATAAAATATATTTCACATATATAAAAATATATATAACTATATATATAAATATATATAAAATATTTCACATATATAAATATATATTTCACATATATTTAATATATATTTCAAAGCTGTATTGGTATAAAGATAAATGTAATGTGGCTTGGATTATATTAATTTTTTCTTTTGATTTCAAAAGCAATGAAAACATTTTCCTGGGCTCCTAAAATTATGGTGGGCAGTGGGTACTGTGACTACTGTGACTAATGTAGAAATTCCCCTGCCTCATGTTCCCAGAGGTGGCAGGTGAGAAACCAGCTAATAGGTGGTTGGCTGACCAGTTCATTTTCAAAAAGAGGTCAAGGGATGGCAACGCCACAGCCCCTCTCTGACTTTAATCACAATATTTCTTGCTCAGGTTGGCTCTTGCTGAGTTCTGCTGGCCTCCCTCTCTTTTGGCCAGATGCCTGGTGAAAAATTTTGGCCTGGGATGAGTTACCACACAAGAGATCCGTACAGGTTTTCATCATGGTGTGCAGTAGCTTACCTAGTTCATTGGTAACAGCTCAGGTGTGTTCTCTCGCATCTTAGATTTCCATGGTTTACCCCAGCGTTTTCTAAACCTCATTCATGTGCCCCTCGCTCGTTTTGCCATACCTGGGTACCAGCCATGGTAGTATTTAATTAACATGTTTACTTAAATTGATTCACCTTTTGAAAACCTTAAATACCTAATTGGACCTCATGCTAGGCAAAAATAGCTGTGACTTCAAGGCTTCGATATATCAGATTTATGGGAGGTAGAATGTGACAGTCGTTGAGAGAAGGGACCCTGAAACCAGAATGCTGGTGTCTGAATCCTAGTTTTGATTGCTACTTGTTAGCTGGGTAACGGGGTGAGTTGCTTATTCTTGTGCCTTTGTTTTTCTCATCTGTGAAATAGGAATAACTAATAATACCTACTTCATGGGGTTGTTGTGAGGATTAGTGGAAATAATCACAATAGCTAACACTTAGCTAATTCTTGCTATGTGGCAAACACTGTTCAAAGTGCTTTCTGTATATTAACACATTTAATTCTCCTTACAACCCTATGGAGGTAGTTGCTGCTATTATCTTCATTTTACGTATAATGCTATTGAGTCACAGAGAGGTTAAGTAACTTGTCTAAAGGCACCCAGCTGGTAAGGTTTTGGATCTTAGATCTGAATTTTCTTAATATGATGCTTTATAGAGAAAACATGTTCAATAATGGTACTATTATGATTTTTTTTAAAAAAATACTATCCAGTCATTTCTAGTATATTCAGTGCTTTGCAACTATCACCACTGTCTAATTCCAGAACATTTTCATCACTCTGTAAAGAAAGTTGGTACCCATTAGCAGTCATTTCCCAGTCCTTACCTCCCTGCAGCCCCTGATAAACACTAATGTACTTTCTTTCTTTTTTTTTTTTAAGATTTTATTTATTTATTTGCCAGAAAGAGAGAGAGAGAGAGTACAAGCAGTGGGAGCAGCAGACAGAGGGAGAGGCAGGCTCCCCGCTGAGCAAGGAGCCCGATGTGGGACTCGATCCCAGGACCCTGAGATCATGACCCGAGCTGAAGGCAGACGCTTAACCATCTGAGCCACCCAGGTGCCCTAATGTACTTTCTTTCTATCTCTATGGATTTTCCTATTCTGAGTATTTCATACCAACGGAGTCATGCAAAATGTGACCATTTGTGCCTGGCTTCTTTCACTTAGCATCATGTTTTTGAGGTTCATGCATTTGTAGCCTGTGTCAGTACCTCATTTCTTTTTATGGTTGAATAATATTCCATTCTATAGATAGACTACATTTTGTTTATTCATCTGTTGATGGACATTTGAGTTGTTTCCAGCTTTTGGTGATTATGTATAGCGCTGCCATGATTGCTATGAACACTTGTGTACAAGTTTTGTTTGAATATGAATTTTCAGGGTTTTTTTGGATATATACTTAGGAGTGGAGTTACTGGGTCATATAGTAATTTTATGTTTAACTTTTGGAGGAGCAATCAAAGTGTTTTCTACAGCAGTTGCACCATTGTACATTTCTACTGGTAGTGTAGGAGGGTTCCAGTTTATCCACATCCTTGCCAACACTTGGTATGTTCTGCTTCTTTTTTTTTTTTTTTTTAATAGCCATCCTTGTAGGTGTGAAGTGGCATCATTGTGGTTTTGATTTGCATTTTTCTAATGACTACTGATATCTAGCATCTTTTAATTTGCTTGTTAGACATTCATATATCTTCTTTGGAGAAATGTCTGTCTTTTGCCTATGTATTGCTTGTCTTTTTATTGTAGAGTTCTAAGAGTCTTTATATATTCTGGATACTAGACTCCTTATGATGTAAATGATATTTAATAAAAACAGACATTACTTCATCAAAGCTACCCCATTCTTCTTTAAGAAGAAGTTTTCTTTTAAGTTTTCTTTTCAGTTTCTTGATAGTGTTCCTCGATGTTTGCAATCACAAGCCTGCCCTTATGTGGCTTTAGAGTTCAAATGAACATTATAAGCACAGTCTAACTCATTCCTGGTAGCAAATCCAGACATGTGGCAAAAGCAAATCTAATTTTTTTTCTGGAGGAGTCTACCCTTAACTGAGGCTTTAACAAGATTCTCACAGACAAAATCTAGACACACACTTTTTTTTTTTAAAGCCACCATCAGCACAAATAAACCAAAGATGTAGATCTCCAAAGACTTATTATCATGTGCAAACTATTTAAAAACGTGTTTATCATGTTTAAATAAATGAGAGAATATAAAAACACAAGGGAGAAAGAACCAAATATAAAAAAAGAAGCAAATAGAAGTTCTAGAACAGGAACTAAAAGATTAATGTATTTTTTCTTTTTTATTGTAGTAAAATACACATAGTGTAAAATTTCCCATCTTAACCATTTGGAAGTGTGCAGTTCAGTAGTACCTAGTACATTCACAATGCTGTGCAGTCTTCATTACTATCTAGTTCCAGAACATTGTCATCACTCCAAAAGGGAACTGGTACCCATTAAGTCCTCACTCCCCATTCCCACTTCCCCCAGCCTTGGCAACCATAAATCTACTGTCTGTCTCTATAGATTTGCCTATTTGGACATTTTATATAAAGGGAATCATACAATATGTGGCCTTTTGTGTCTGGCTTCTTTCACTTTGCATAATGTTACCTACATTCATCCACGTGGTGGCATGAATCAGGACTTCATTCCTCTTACTTGGAGGCATCAGATACTAGCCTCCAGAAGCTAAGCGTCAGGATAATCTGGAGCTGATGTCCCATACAGAGGCTTGGGGTGCCTCAGTTGTGGCTTTGGCACTGCCACACCAAGATGCCTTCCCCTTGCTGAAGGGTGGCTGGCTGATGCAAGCTTAGACTCCCAAGAGGAGTCCGTCTGCCAGGCAATAATCCCTTTTTGAAGGAGCTAATGATCCTTAAATAAAGACTAGAGGTCTTTATTCTGGTCTGTAAACCAGATAGTTTTTAAGGACCTTTGCAGTCAGGAAGCTGTAATATTATGGAAGTTTCATGCTCATAGATTATGTTTCTGCTGCAGGTGAGGTCACCTGTCCCGGGATGGATGGGCTTTCTGTTCGTTAAGGCCTGCAGGAGCCCATTCGTAGCACTGTGTGGTTTCTAATTCTTACTTCTCCCTACAAGGGGACTCTGTAGTTAGGGATTTAAAATGTTTTCAGTCTCTGACCAAAAGGTCTACAGACCACCCGTGATAATCTACCACAGAAAGACTTGATGGGAAGAATGGGGTAGCTTTGATGAAGTAATGTCTGTTTTTATTAAATATCATTTCTTTGGAGTACAAAAATACTTAATAAAAGTTTTTTTTTGTTTTTTTGTTTTTTTGTTTTTTTTTTAAAGAAACCTTTGGCTTTTTTTAAAAAAAAAGGCATTACTTCTTAGAGATGTAAGGGTCATATGGAGGCTTCTCATACCTACCTTTGGGGGAAGCACAGTTTTCTGTAATTTCTTCAGACTATTGAGACTGTGTCTCTATTCACAAAATGAGAGGAAAACTCACTGAGGCTATTTGCATATATGGTCCTAGCCCTTAGAGAGGACAGGAGGGAAGGAAAGACAGCCTGGAGATACCTGGTACTGTGGGAGATTTTATGTGGCAGTAAAAGTGATTGAGTTTCGCATTTCCTATCCTATTTGGAACATCCGGGCCCTTCAGGTTTCTTTCATGAAACGGAATCATTTACACACAAAACCCCAGTCCAGACACCAGGCTTCTTTGCTGTAACTAAGAGTCAAGGATAAAAATTCCATGATTTTTCTTTAAATTCTGCCTAATTTCTTCAGCCATTGTGACCAGAAACGTAGAAATGACTGTGGCTACAAGCCTTGATGCATGAATCAGACACCCCTCCTAAGGACTTCTTTACCTAGGACATCGCAGGGCTCAAGCCTCAAAAGACCTGCTCCCTACAGCTGCATTCTCAGTGGGGATCCTTCAGAAGGAAGCCTTTCATGGCCTTCTTGAGCCTTGTTGGGATCTGGGAGAGTAATTTGCATTCAGTCTACCTTATGGTGAAAGAAAAATACAGTGTGCTGATTACCATGGCTTTTAGCTATTTCCATTTCTAGCTCAGTTCTCATCTCTGGCAGGGCATTTTCCGGTCTTCCCGGTCCACCCAGCCCACAGTGCTCTTGTCTTATGAGGTCACACAGCACCTGCAGTCGGAACTCTTCATTTGATTCTTATCAAATGAAACCCGCTGAGTGTGAGTTACCTCTAAATGTATGTAGACAGGAACGCACGAATGTGTGGGTATGTATGTATATTGATGTATGTTTCGATTTCTCCGTTAGATTGTCAACTCCTTACACTTCACACTTCTTAGTGTTCCCCAAAGCAGTGCTGAGAATATAGCAGGCAATAACCAGTAATCAGTAAGGATTGGTTGGCAAATACGGAGAATATGAGTGGGGTGGCTAGGCCAAGGCCAAGGCTGCAAACTTTTCTTGCTGAGCTTATCCAGAGTTGCCTCTATCCTCTCATTTTCCTCCCAGCTCAGCTGGCATTCCCGAGAGACAAACCGAGGTGGCAAAGTTCTTCCCAGGAAGGGTCTGGGATTTACTTGATGGCTTTAGATGTAGTTTGAGAAACTAGTTAGTATTACATTCTCTTCCCTGTCTGAGGAAGCCTTTGGAACTCCTTTCTGCTTTGAGAAGGCTCTTCTGTCCTGTCCCTTTATCCTTCTTCACTGTTATCCTCCTTTTCCTCCCTATTGTGTGTGCGCACGAACATGTGTGTCTGTATTCCAGCTCACTGTCATGTACTGTGTATAAGGACCACAGAAGTGAGCAAGACATGGAAAGAAAGACATGAGGTTTTTTTTTTTTTTTTTTTTCTTTCTTTTTTTTTTTTTTTTTAATTTATTTATTTGAGAGAGAGAATGAGAGAGAGCACATGAGAGGGGGGAGGGTCAGAGGGAGAAGCAGACTCCCCGCCGAGCAGGGAGCCCGATGCGGGACTCGATCCCGGGACTCCAGGATCATGACCTGAGCAGAAGGCAGTCGCTTAACCAACTGAGCCACCCAGGCACCCCATTAGGTTTTTTTTCAAAAAAATTTTATTTACTTATTTTACAGAGAGAGCACAAGCAGGGAGAGCGGCAGGCAGAGGGAGAGGAACAAGCAGGCTCCCCACTGAGCAGGGAGCCCGATGTGGGGCTCGATCCCAGACCCTGGGATCATGACCTGAGCTGAAGGCAGACGCTTAACTGTCTGAGCCACCCAGGCGCCCCAAGACATGAGATTTTAAGATAAAGTGGGACAAGGCAAATGCCACAAGAGAGGAGCAAGGCAATCTTATGGAAGTTCAAAGGAGGGAGAGGTCACATTCAGTAGAAATCTGGAAATATATGGAAGAGATAAAATCTAAGACAAATCTTGAAGTATGGTTGGGAGTTCTTTTTTACTTTTAAAAAATAAGTATCTTTTTCCTTCTAATTATAAAAATAATGACTGACTGCTGTGATAAATTTGGAAAGTATAAAGAAGCCAAAAATAATATAAAATAAAATAAGTTCACCCATAACCTTGTCTATCATGCAGAAATGATAGTGACAAATTTCATTTTTTTAAAGATTTTATTATTTATTTTTTTTGAGAGAGAGTGAGCATGAGTGGGGGGAAAGGGGAAGGGCAGGGGGAGAAGCAGGCTCCCTGCCCCCAGCAGGGATCCTGATGCGGGGCTCGATCCCAGGACCCTGAGACCACCACCTGAGCCCAAGGCAGACGCTTAACTGACTGAGCCACCCAGGCGCCCCAAATGTTATTTTTTCCTATACATTTTTATCAGTACAATTTTCCATTTAACTATCTGATATTCTATCTTAGTTGTCTAACATTATATCACAAGTATTTCTTATACCTTAAAAAAATTTGAAGCTTTGAATAAATAATTGCATAATAGTCTGTTATTCAGGGGTGCCTGAGTGGCTCAGTCAGTTAAGCGTCTGCCTTTGGCTCAGGTCGTGATCCTAGGGTCCTGGGATCGAGTCCCGCATCGGGCTCCCTGCTCCACGGAGAGCCTGCTTCTCCCTCTGCCTCTCTCTCTCTCTGTGCCTCTCATGAGTAAATAAATAAAATCTTTTTTTTTTTTTTAAAGATTTTATTTATTTATTTGAGAGAGAGAGACACAGCAAGAGAGGGAACACAAGCAGGGGGAGTGGGAGAGGGAGAAGCAGGCTTCCCACTGAGCAGGGAGCCCGATGCGGGGCTCGATCCCAGGACCCTGGGATCATGACCTGAGCCGAAGGCAGACGCTTAACGACTGAGCCACCCAGGCGACCCAATAAATAAAATCTTTAAAAAAATATTCGTTCATCTGTTTTCTTGCTCATTCTATCAATATTTATTGCCAGCCATGCACACTATTGTATTTCAGTGGCAAACAAAGTGCCTGACACTTGTGGGATGCTAAATAAATATTTGTTAAATCAATGAATAAATGAATAGGTTTCAGCTCTATTCTAGATCTGTAACAACTTTTTTTTTTTTTTTTTGGCTTTTTAAGTTTTTATTTGAATTCCAGTTAGTTAATATGCAGTGTTCTATTAGTTTTGGGTGTACAATATGGTGATTCAACAATTCTCTACATTATTCAGTGCTCATCATGATAAGTGTAATCTTAATCTCCACCACCTATTTCACCCATCCTGCCACCTACCTCCCCTGTGGTAAACCATCTGTTTGTTCTCTATAGTTAAGAGTCTTTTCCTTGGTTTGCCTCTCTCTCTTTTTTTCCCCTTTGCTTGTTTGTGTTGTAACAACTTTCTTTACCATTTTCTCTCATCTGGAACATTTAAGATTTCCCGCCCGCCATTTTCTAACTAGTACATTTTCTGCATGAATTATTTGTGAGTAGGATTTCAATGGGTAGAGTTCAGAGATGGGGGAGAGAGCTAGGCAGATAGCTCAAAATGAAGATGACACAGAAAGAATGTATTCAGTTCAGTTTGGCTGGAGATGATTTAGAGGGGGACATGGGAGCCAGGGCTGAAAAATGATAATCATTCTTCACATGTGTATAGCAGTTCCTAATTTAAAGAGTGCTTTTGTGACCATTAATTTACATAATCCTTACAGAATTATTATTTCCACTTTATAAAGTAGAAAACTGGGAGTTAGTTGCCTAAGTTTGCACAGCTAGTAAGTGGTAGAGATAGAATTGGGTTTTGAAATATATGTTTAGTGGGACCAACTGAGCCACCCAGGCGTCCCACAAGCCCTGCTTGTGTTCCCTCTCTGGCTGTGTCTCTATCACTTAAATAAATAAATAAAATCTTTAAAGAAAATAAATATATGTTGAGGGGTTTAGGTTTTATTTTAAGAACAATGAGGTGTCATTGGAGGGTTTTATTATTAGTAGTATTAGTATTAGTATTAGTATTAGTATTAGTATTAGTAGCAGTAGTGTAGTTGTAGTAGTACTAATTAGTCTAACTTTTTGTTCTGAAATAGTTTGACTCACAAGAATTTGCAAAGGGCGCCTGGGTGGCTCAGTTGGTTAAGCGACTGCCTTCTGCTCAGGTCATGATCCTGGAGTCACGGGATTGAGTCCCGCATCGGGCTCCCTGCTCAGCGGGGGGTCTGCTTCTCCCTCTGATCCTCTTCCCTCTCGTGCTTTCTGTCTCTCATTCTCTCTCTCTCAAATAAATAAATAAAATCTTTAAAAAAAAAGAATTTGCAAAAATACCGTACATTTCATCCAGCTTTTCCCAATGATAATAACTTCTGTGACTGTAGTACTTTGTCAAAATAAAAAATTGATATTGGTACAATGCTATTAATGCAGGGTTTGTCACCCTTGGCACTATTGTCATTTTGAAGTGAAAAATTCCTTTTTGTGGGGGTCTGTCCTATGCATTGTAGGGTGTTTAGCAACATCTCTGATCTCTACCACTGGATGACAAAAGCAACCCCTCTCCCCACATCAGTTTTCACAACCAAAAATATCTCCAGAAATTGCCAAATGTCCCCTGGGGATGGGGGACACCATGGCCTATAGTTGAGGACCACTGCATAAACTCAAGTACAGAACTAAATCGGATTTAGTTTGTGTGTGTGTGTGTGTGTGTGTAGTTCTATGACATTTTATTGCTTGTATAGATCCATGTAACCATCATGACGATCAGAATATAGAACTGTTCTTTCAGCCCCAAAGAAACTCCTTGGTATTATGCTTCATAATTCTCTAACTTCTGGCACCCACTGATTTATTGTCCATCTCTATAATTTTGTCGCTTTGAGAAGGCTATGTGAATAGAATCATATGTATATAATATTTGACACTGGCTTTTTATCTTCACTCAGCATAATTCCCTTGAGATCTATTTCAGGTTGTTGCTTGTATCAATAGTTTGTTCCCTTTTATGCCTTAGTAGTGTTAGCTGCTGTGAACATGCATGTGTAAGTTTTTGTGTGAATATCAGTTTCATTTCTTTGCTATTAATCCCCAAGTATGTGAGTTCTGGGTCTTATGGTAGTATATGTTTAATTTTTAAATAAACTGACAAACAATTTTTTCAGGGTTTTTGTACAATTTTACATTTCTACCAATACCATTAATAGAGTTTGTTTGCATCTTCATCAACATTTGATATTGTCACTTTTTTTTTCTTAGCCATTCTAATAGTTGTGCAGTGATATCTCATTGTGGATATCTCATTAAGAAAATTTGCATTTGTATAACGGCTGATGATATTGAACATCTTTTCATGTGCTTACTTGCCATCTGTATTTCATCTTTGGTGCATATCTGTGCATGTCTTTTACCCATACTGTAAATGGGTTCCTTGTTTTTACTGTTGAGTTTTGAGAGCTCTTTATATATTGTAGATTCTTTGTCAGTTATTTGGTTTGCAAATGTTTTCTCTTAGTCTGTAGTATGTCTTTTAATCCTCTTAGCAGGGTCTTTGGAAGGGCAAAAGTTGTTTTAAAACTTCATTTTATTTTTTCCAGTTTTCTTGAGATATAATTGATATACAGGCTTGTATAAGTTTAAGGTGTACCACATAATGACTTGCATACATATATTGCATAATGATTACCACAGTATTAGCATCTATCTCCTCATATAGTAACAAAATTTTTTTTTCCTTGGAGAACTTTTAGGATCTACTTTCTTAGCAACTTCGAATATGTCAGATAGCTGTGTTAATAATAGTCATCATGTGTGTAATACATCTCCAGTACTTACGTATCTTATAGTTGGAAATTTGTACTTTTTGACCACCTTCATCCCAATTAAAAGCTTTTAATTTTGATGAGGCCCAATTCATCAATGTTTCCCTGTATGGACCATGTCATATGTAAGAACTCTGCTTATCTCCAGATCCTGAAGACTTTCTCCTATTTTTGTCTAAAAGTTTTATAGTTTCATGGTATACATTTAAGTCAGTGATCCATTTTGAGTAAATTTTTAAAATATTTTAAAAAGATTTTATATATTTATTTGAGAGAGAGAGTGCAAGAGAGAGAGAGCAAGCACGAGTGTGTGGGGAGGGCAGAGGGAGAGTGAGAAGCAGGCTCCCGCTGAGCAGGGAGCTGATGAGGGGCTGGATCCCAGGACCCTGGGATCAGGACCTGAGCTGAAGGCAGATGCTTAATTGACTGAGCCACCCAGGTGTTCCATTTTGAGTTAATTTTTAAAACATTTTTTAAAAAGATTTTATTATTTATTTGAGAGAGAGAGGGATAGAGCACAAGCAGGGGGAGCAGCAGAGAGAGAGGGAGAAGCAGGCTGCCCGCTGAGCAGGGAGCCCGATGCGGGGCTCAATCCCAGGACCCTGGGATCATGACCTGAGCCAAAGGCAGACGCTTAACTGACTGAGCCACCCAGGTGCCTCTTGAGTTAATTTTTATATGAAGTGTGAGGTTTAAGTTGAGGTTCATCATTTTGCCTGTGAACGTCCGGTTGCTCCAGCACCATTTGAATTATTTTGCACCTTTGTCAAAAATCACTTGTGCATATTTGTGTGGGTCTATTTCTGGATTCTTTACTCAGTTTCTCTTATCCATACACGTTCGTCCCTCTGCTAATACCATATAATCCCGATTACTGTAGTTATGTCTTAAATTCAAGTAGATTGATTCCTCCCACTTTATTCTCTTTTTTTTTTTTTAAGATTTTATTTATTTATTTGAAAGAGAGAGCACGAGAGGGGGGAGGGTCAGAGGGAGAAGCAGACTCCCTGCTGAGCAGGGAGCCCGATGTGGGACTCGATCCCGGGACTCCAGGATCATGACCTGAGCCGAAAGCAGTCGCTTAACCAACTGAGCCACCCAGGCGCCCTCCTCCCACTTTATTCTTGTTTTGCAAATTTGTTTAACATATTACAGTTCCTTTTCTATATTTACAAAAAATCTTGTGTGAATCTTGATAAGAATTGTATTAAACCTCTATATCAATCTGGGGAGAATTAGCATCTCTACCATGTTGAATCTTCCAACTTAGGAATACTATAGGTCTCTCATTGGGGAGTTTGGAGTAGGGTTGGAACATGATTTGGTAAGCATTTTCTGAAAATCACTCTGGCTGAGATATGGAGAAGGAATTCTTGAAGGTGGAAACTGTAGATTCACGGAGATCAGTTAGGAGGCCGTCTCAGTCATTTAGGTGAGAGGTGATGATGGCTTGGAGCAGGGGATGGAGATGGAGAGAAGAAACTAGCTTTGGGAATATTTTTGTGGAAGTAATAGAATTTACTGATGGGATGAATGTAGAGCTTGAGGAAGAGGGAATGTTAGGGATAATTCTGGGGTTCCTGGCTTTGGCCGAAAGATGATACCACTTATTAAGAGGAATAGGGGAAAGACCAAATTTCAGAGAAAGAGGATGAATTCAATTGTGGATGTTGTGAGTTTGGGTGTTGGTGGGTCTTCTAGATGTTTGTTATAGCTAATAGGTAGCTGAATTTAGAATCAGAAGCTAAGGGTAAATTAGTACTCTAGATACTGATACTTGTATTCAAACTTGCCCTTTTTATAATTTGAATTAAAATTAGCTAACCTTGCCACTCAAGGGTAGAAACTTAACTTCACGGGCCCCGACAATCTGCAGAGGTTCCTGTCCCTATCACTTAGCTCATAAGTGGGGGTGCAAGAGGAAAGGGATTTGTAACCTGGTTTCTTGAGGGCTGGGCATATATGATGGCTGATGCAGATGAACATGAAGAAGGCATACAGAGGATGAACTCAAAATGTACGTGCAACCCTTTTAAAATCTATCACTGAAGTATTTACATTGCTTTTGCTTAATGGATAGATAGAGCTAGTTTTTATTTCTGGTGAGAACAACAAGAAATCCGTGAACCAGAGTTCTGTTGACGCTTTTGGGGATGGTGGTGTTTTGGGGAAGTTAGGGTGGAAATGAGAACTGTAACTCATTTTAGCTCTGCTCTTATTTACCCCAAAGGGAAAGATGTGGGAGCTATATTCCTATTCCAAGGAGTTGGGTATAGGCTTCTGCTAAGGAGGAGCCAGAGCCGTGAGCTGAGGTCTATGGATGGTTTGTCCCAGGCAGGATGAATTATAGGTTTGGGACTTCTATAATATGTTCTCTGGTATAGTCCAAGTGCACATTTGTTCAGCTGGAACCATTTTAGAATGCTGCCAACTCTGGGGCACTTCTCTAGTGGTGGGAGGGGACCTGTCTGGCATACTAGGATCAGATGGAAGCTTCTCACGTTCTGGCAGCGTTCCCTGGAGTATGTTCATCATACCTGTTGGCACTAATGGGAGGGGTTAGCCTCCATTTCGGGGCTATAATTCCTCCTATTACTGTCTCCTTGTACCACCCCAAGTCTGTTAAATATGGTAGTCTTATTGGGAGGTTAGCAAGAAGCATCTCCTCTTCCATTCACTAGTGTTTTACCCATACCATTAAAGAAAGCATTTCTTAAGTTAACTAGGCAATTAGTTTATTTTAAGCCTTTGTGTTGTGCGATCCAGGGATCCCCTAGTGCTAATTCAAATACATTATCTGGTTAGCTTTGCAAGGTTGGATATTTTATTTTACTTTTATTTTTATTTTTTAAAGATTTTATTTATTTGAGAGAGAGTGAGAGAGAGAGCACAAGCAGGGGGAGAGCCACAGACAGAGGGAGAAGCAGGCTCCCTGCTGAGCAAGGAGCCCGGTGCGGGTCTCAATCCCAGGACCCTGGGATCATGACCTGAGCCGAAGGCAGACACTGAGCCGACTGAGCCACCCAGATGCCCCAAGGTTGGAGATTTTATAGGAAGGATAAAATGGGGGAAAATAGAAAAGAAAAAAATAAAGATTTGCTTCAACACTTTAGTGAAACCCATCACGCTATCTCTGGGCTGTGGGACATCCAGCCCCAAAGCCCTGCTTAGGGCAGGGAGAATTTGGCTCTAGTCCCCCAGTAAGGGTGAGACACCTTTCCCCTCTTCCTGGCTTCGGAGTATGTGTGTAGTGTTGTCCTCCATTACAGGCAGGCGAGGTTGACTTCTAGGCAGTAAAGGGTGCAGGACTAAGTCTGCCCTAAGAGCCTCCCCTGCCCCAGCAGGCCTGCCCAGGTAGCTGGGATTTCCACTGTTGCAGTACTCCTCTGGAAGTGTGGGGTCCCCACATATGAGTCACTTGAGGGCCTCTTTCATCAACTCTTGCCATTTAGAATACTGTCAATACCATTATTTTATAAATGTTTTCCTTTAAATTGATTTTAAACTGAGTCATCTTTTAACTGCAGCCTTGTGCTAACCCATAATTATCCATGGGGTCTTAGGTTCAATGTCCTAGTTATATACTCTTGCCAAGGCAGGCCTTCGAAGCAGTAACGGTGGGCTTGGCCCGAGGGCCCAAAAGTCAGGCTCCCTCCTTTTTCACCAACAGTGATGGACACAGGGGTCCCTGGAATATGTCTTCCTAGGCAAGGTCTGCTATGGAGACTTCATCGCAGGCTCCACTCTGGGAGAGTGTATCTGGCAGGAATTTGTGCTTCTGTGACATATCTCCAGTCACTCTGAAACAGAAGGTTATACCATCCGCATAAACGTTTGTGACCCCAGTTAGGTTGGCAAATGCCTCGACTGGCAACTTTCCACTCTGTTGGGTTGCCACATGTCTGCTGGAGTGGGTATGCAAAGCTCACAAGTCGCCTCCACAGGGGCTCTGCTTGGGCACATATGGGGTCCTCCTTGTTGGCTTTTTCCTCCATAAGGGGTTGATCTTGAATGGGAACCCGATCTCCTTGGGGTGACACAAACAGGCATATGGCTACCCTTAGAGACCAGCCAGATGACCAGTATCATAAGGCGATAGCTCACTCAGGGCACTTTTCCCTCATGGTATTGTAAAGGCTTCACTTGGTCTTTGACACCTGCCCTGTGTCCTGTCCTCTCAAAGCTCCATTCATGAAAGCCCATTCGTTCAATAAACACTCAGCTCTGTCATAGTTATGGGTGCTAAGTTTATATATTTTCAATGGAACCAGGGGCCTTCTGGAGGCAATGCTTTTTTTTTTCAGCTCAGTGTTTCCTAAAGAGTGGTATGAGAGATAATTTTGGGTGGTGCATTGAATAACTTTCTAAAAAAAAATCAACTGTCCAGTGACCAATTCATGTTCTTGTTTCCTATTTGAGCACATTTCCTGGTCTCAATTTCTTCCCTGAGTTATGGCTTTTGGTATCTCCCTATAAAAGGCAGTGGAGTGGATGGGGGTGGGGGGATGGGGTAGCCGGGGGATGGGCATTAAGGAGGGCACGTGATGTGATGAGCACTGGGTGTTATATGCAACTAAGGAATCATTGAACACTACATCAAAAACTAATAAACGCTGGCTAACTGACCATAATAAAAAAATAATAATAATAAAGAAGAAGGTCATAGAGTGCACTAGATACGGGTGGGGGTTCTGCATTAAGCAAACTGGATTTTGAATTTTGGCTCCACCACTTACTCTTGAGATGAAGAGGAAAGTTCCATTAATCTCTTTAAGCCCTAGGTTCTTTATCTGTGAAGTGGAGATGATAATGGTCTCTATCTCATAAGGTTATTTTGAAGATTAAGTCATAGGCAAAGCACTTAGCATAGTTCCTCGGCACATAGTCAGCACTCACATCATGTTATCTGTAACAACAACAAAACAATACTTTTTATTCTTGGGATTTTTTTTTTTTAAGATTTTATTTATTTGACAGAGAGAGAGACAGTGAGAGAGGGAACACAAGCAGGGGGAGTGGGAGAGGGAGAAGCAGGCTTCCCGCCGAGCAGGGAGCCCGATGTGGGCCTCGATCCCAGGACCCTGGGATCATGAGCTGAGCCGAAGGCGGATGCTTAATGACTGAGCCACCCAGGCGCCCCTATTCTTGGGATTTTTTTAAAGATTGATTTATTTATTTGGCAGAGAGAGAGAGAGAGAGAGAGAGGGAGAGAGGACACACACACAAGCAGGGGGAGCGGCCGGCAGAGGGAGAGGGAGAAGTAGGCTCTCCGCTGAGCAGAGAGCCTGACATGGGGCTTGATCCCAGACCCTGGGATCATGACCCGAGCTGAAGGCATACGCTTAACCCACTGGGCCACCCAGGCGCCCCTATTCTTGAGATTTTTGTGCCTCATTGAGTGCTCATTGCTGATGCTGCTATCCATCTGCTGTTTTAGCTTCCTAAATTACAAACCGAACACCTCTTTTGTTGGAAGGACCCCTGTGGCTGGCCCTGTACTTCCAACTTCTATGTTGGAACAACTTCTATGTTGGAACAACTTCTATGTTGAGACATTGAGTTGTCCTCGGCTTGATAATAGACAAGTTTCCTGTGCAGGGAGAAGGGGGCGTTGGAAAAGGTTGACACCAAGCTGCAGTTTGAAGAGGTGATCTTCCAGGCCATCCCAACACTGGCCAGGGCTTTGGGTCTCCCTCTGCTGACAGCCAAGCTTCTGTCCTAGGACTGGACTCGTGCTTAGTCTGCTCCAACTGTAGAAGCAATTCCAAGGTTAGAAGGAAAGGAGCCGACAAGTGGGAGTGTATAATGCATAATTATGAAAACATACAAATATATGGACACATACTGAGGGCTTATGGAACACCAGGTGCTGCGCTACAGACAAATGCAGCCTGATTTTTGGCAAAGGAGACAGGACTAGATAAATCTACTGGCAGCGGGGGAACGTACAAAGGAAAGGCTCCATAGAGGGTGGTGACCCTTGAGCTCAGTCCTGAAAAACAAGCAGTGTCCTCCTGGCAGATGGGAGGAAGAGGGCAAGAAAAAGGACAGGAACCTCCCAGCTTGGCTTAGTATAAATGCTGTGATAATTTACATCCAGTTCTGAGGTACATTGTGGGTGTTTTTGTTTGTTAACATTGCACTACTCTTAGGCATAAAAGAATATTCATGCTGTGAATCTTAAGGGCCTGCCTGTTGTTTGAAGTTAATTGTCAGTTAATTGGAAGGTATGAGGTATGTAATATGGAAGATTTTAGTACAGAAGCAAGTACATTCCCAGAGGTGGACTTTGGCGGTATTTTAGCTCTTTGCCTTCCTGTATTTTTAGAAAAGTGGTTTGGACTGGGACCTCAATAATAAGATGATGTTATAGAGTTGAGCGTGTGATAGGCTTTTGCTAGCTTCAGGTGGTGTGTTACTTCATAACTCCTTTAAAAAACATCACAAACTCACAAAAATGTATTTTCTCATTCACTTATTTAAAATACACAATGTCAGAGAGGTACGAAGTACAGGGACCCCAGTGACAAGGTACAGGCTCCTTAATGAAAGAGGACACCTCCCGCTTTCCAGGAGTTGGCGGTCTCAAACATTTCACCATATAGCTTCACCATTTGGGGTGAACAAAGGCATTGGTATGCCTCACGGGAGGGAAATCTCAACAGATCGTGGTAGAGTGGCCTAGGAAGTGGGATTTGGAGCAGAGGCAGACCGGCCTGGGGCACACAATTTGATGGCTAATTTCTGAAGCTTATTCACAGAGACAACAGGTTAAAACAGACTGGCCTAAACTGAACTTTTTAAAAGACATCTAAGATTCAGGTGTATAATTATTGAGTGACTAAATGGATAAGTCTACAAGTTTCTAAACTGGTGATTTCAGATATGTCTCAGTAATCAATAGCTCTTAAAACAGATGGTGGACCCTAGATGTTTTAAAAGAACATTATTCTAGGAAATGAATGTTCCCTTTGATAGACTTCATTTCACGACACCACCGATTTCTCCAGAAATCTTTACTGCCAGGATTGCTCTATCACACCCAGATTTCCTCTCTGCTTTAAAATAAAGGAGGTTTCTGCTTTTAGGACGTAGAAGAAGGGCAACTACAAAAGGGTCAACAATCTTTGCTTTACAGTTGTGTCACACAATTTTTTTTAGATTGTGATAACCCTCGGGATTTGCCAAGTTCCCTAGAGGTGACTGTTCTCCTACACTCCAACCGCCTTTCTGCCTTCCAGCACCCTTCTAGAATCCAGTTTTCAGTCCTCAAGCTCAAATGTTCCCCCCCAATTCGCACAAATCCCAGGCACCCTGTTTCCTTGCCTAGCTGGATGATAGCCAGACTCCCTTTTAGGCACTCAAGGTACGATTTTTGGCGAGTAATAAAGACTCCTCTAGTCCCCCCAGCCCCATTCTCTTCCACCAGCTTTAAGGCTTGAATTTCTTTTTTTTTTTTTTTTTTTTTTTTTTTTTAAAGATTTTATTTATTTATTTGAGAGAGAGAGAATGAGAGAGAACACATGAGAGGGGGGAGGGTCGGAGGGAGAAGCAGACCCCCTGCAGAGCAGGGAGCCCGATGCGGGACTCGATCCAGGGACTCCAGGATCATGACCTGAGCCGAAGGCAGTCGCTTAACCAACTGAGCCACCCAGGCGCCCAAGGCTTGAATTTCTAATCAGAGCCTAATGCTCTAGTTTAAGGCATGGATTCCTGCCAGCGTTCAAATCTCTCTTGAGAGGGGCCCCATTCTGCTATCATGATTATCATCACCATTATCAGTTTCTTAGGAAGTGACATTCTGCTACGGTGATTCCCATCATTATCAGTCTTAACACTGAGTGGGAATGAGTGGTTTGGGCAAAACTTTTGGAGTAAGGTGAAAGAGACCAAGAAAGCTCTGGATTATCTAGAGAAACGAAAGGGGTTAGGGGTATAGAAAGCACTCTGACAGTAAGTCAAAAGGGAGCCGGTAATGCAGGCAGAAGACAACGAAACTGAATTCTGAGGACAACGCGGTTTTGCTAAGGTCAGAACTACCCCGTCTTCTCTTTTCCGCCCCATCAGTAGTCCGCAGGGGGACCTGAAGACACCCGGGACGCACACCTCCCACACACTTCCCTCCTCTGTGCCTGTCAATCCCAGGGTTAGAAAAAGTAATTTTAGTACGCCCTCAGGTGGCCAAATGAAATACTGCGGCAATGGCTTTCGATGGAAGTTGGCGCCGCGGACGAACATCCCCCTGGAATAGGCGCTGGTGCTTGGCAAGTTCGGAGGCACCCGGCAGGGCATCCTGTGCGGAGATGGCACTCTTCCCTTTAGGGTGCCAGTTCTCAAGCTTATTGGCGTAGCAGCCCAGGAATAATCTTGCCAGGTTAATTTTGGACTGCCTTCATCGCCTCCTCCTCACGTGCTGCGGGGTGTGGGTCTATTTTTGAAATTAAAGCGAACTTAAATTATTTCTTAGCTTTAAATATTATTATATGTTCCTTAAATTAACTGGAGCTACCTACAGAGGCACAGAAGATGATTTGTGTATGGGTTTTCCGTCCAAAACAGACCGGAGCAACGAGGATTAATGACCACGGATATTGTGAACATTTTTCTTTTGGAAAAATTTCAGATTTATAGAAAAGTTGCAAAAATAGTACGAATAATTTCCATAGGCTCGTCACCCAGATGCTCTCAAAGTTAGCATTTTAGCACATTTGCTCTATCATTCTCTAATTATAAATATCTATATTTTTTCTGATCTGTTTGAGAATGTGTTACAGACATGATGCTCCTTTATCCTTAAATATTTCAGTGTGTATTTTCTAAAAACAAGAACATTTGCTTATATAACCACAATACAGTGATCAAAACCAGGAAATTAACATTGATACAATACTGTGTTCTAATCTTCAGACTTGATTCCCATTTGCAAATTGTCCCACTAACGTCCTGTATAGAAAACATATGGTATCCAATCCATATCACTCATGGCATTGCATTTAGTTGTGTCTGTTTAGTGTTCTGTAATCTGAAATAGTTCCTTAGTCTTTCTTTGTCTTTCACGACCTTGGCATTTTTAGAGTACAAACCAATTATTTTATAGAGTGTCCCTGAATTTGAATTTGTCTGATGTTTCTTCATGATGAGGTTCAGGTTATGCGTTTGTGGCAGGAATATCATAGAAATGGTGTTATATCCTTCTCAATGCACATGATGTTCCTTTGTTTTGCCCACAGGTTTTGACACACAGATGTCAGAATAATTAATGTTGAAAACTACACATACAAATAAGGTCAGTTTTCCTACAGGCTCATGGGAACTTCACTTATGGGGTGAGAAAAAAATCAAGGAACCCGGAGAAGCCATCCCCTCTCCTCTTATCAATCTAGGAATGTTTTATGGAGGGGCTGGGATTTCAGGAACTTGGGGCTCAGACAAGATGGCATGTTTTTTTTCCCCAGGGGAGTATTTTGATACATGAGGATCTTGATTATAGAGTGCCCAGGTTTTTTTTTTTTCTTTCTTTCTTTCAAATCCTCTTTTTAGAATCAGAAGCCAGGGCTACTGGGTTTTAGTCTCAACTGTAGTTTAGTTGCTGTGTCACCCCGGGGACCAGCCAAGTGATCCCTTTTTGAGTTGCCTAACCTGTGAATGATAGTCACTCACATGCAAGGAGAGTGGGTTGAAAGCTCTGGCTGGAGAAAGGGGTAGAGGACATGAGTTCATGAGCCAGATTCACGTGGCACCTAACTGAGCTCCTTGTTTCTCTGGAATCTTTTTGGCTACTGCAGTCAGACTTAACATGTTTCCATAGAGTTCTTGACTTTGGATAGGGGACGCACAAATACTGGAGAGAAAAAAAACCCATTAATATTATAGTCATTTATAATGGAAATGTAGATTTGAAACCAATCACTGAATATCAGCCACTTATAAGCAAGCTTCAGTCTTCCACTGGGTAACTGAAGAAGTTCTATAGTACTAGATATTTACAGTTAGAAATGTGGAGAGAAGCCTTTTAAAATGACAGCAACAGTCATTACTTTCTAGGCTCCAGTGTGTGGCTGCACATGACATTTTTGTGTCTTTCTTGTTGAATTTTGTTGGCTGTTTGGGATCCTGTAAGTTTGAATTCCATTAAAATTTATTTCTAAAGTATTTTCTGAGCTGTGACTGGTGCTATGGAACTGCATTGACCATTACCTAAAGATGGGGAGTGCTTTTGGCCACTGACCTTTTAAATGTCATAACAGCTTGATTGAATATTTGATTTCTTATAAATGTGCTCCCTGGCACTATATTTATAGTCTTGAACTTTTAATTTTCTGACGTTGTGCAATGTTTAATCAGGTGCGACTGTCATGTCATAACGAGATGATGTAATTTTCCAGTCTTTGCTCAAATGTTTTCATAGTTTAAATGGAGGCTCTTATCATATCAATCTAGAAAGGAACTTTTTGCATCAAGGAACAAAATAAACCAACAACAGATTAAAAGAGATTTTCGCTGGATGGGCAGTGAATACTACCCTGATAAAAGACCTAGTTTATATATTTAGTAAATTTATTTGAGAATAATAAATATTAATATGAAATAAGTTTATTTCTTTAATAAATTTATTGAGTACCCATTCTGTTCCAAGCATTGTGCCATGGGTTCTGATGTAATGTGATAAGATACAGGTAAGACTAGTGAATGAATATTTGTAGTACAGGGTGTGTAGCAATAGAGTAAACATGGGGTACTGTGATGCTTAATCTAATACGGGGGGGGGGTAGTGTCCGGGAAAGACTTTGTGGAAGAAGTGATGTCCAATCTATCCTATCCATTATCTAGGTCTATCAAATCTACGTCCTCTCAAAACACATCCTAAGGGGCACCTGGGTGGCTCGGTCTGTTAAGTGTCTGCCTTTGGCTCAGGTCATGGTCCCGGGGTCCTGAGATTGAGCCCAGCGTCGAAGCCCAATGGGGAGTCTGCTTCTCCCTCTGCCCCTCCTCCCTGCTTATGCTCTCTTTCACTCACTTGCAACCTCTCTCTCTCAAATAAATAAAATCTTTAAAAACAAAAACAAAAACAAAACAACACATCCTAAAATCCAACCACTTCTCCCATCTCCACTGTCTCACCCCTAGTACAAGTCATCATCACTTGCAGTAGCTACGAAGCTGGTCCCCACCAAACCACAAGCTCCAAGAGGATAAAAATTTTAGCCCATTTTGTTTGCTGAGAAATCCCAAGCAAGTGCCTGATGTGTAGTGGATGGCCAATACATATTCTTGAACAAATAAATGGTCTCTCCTCTTACACTGTTGGCCCATGACAATTCAGCAGCCAATGTGGTATTTTATTTTATTTTATTTATTTTTTTTATTCTTATGTTAATCCCCATACATTACATCATTAGTTTTAGATGAAGTGTTCCATGATTCATTGTTTGTGCATAACACCCAGTGCTCCATGCAGAATGTGCCCTCCTCAATACCCACCACCAGGCTAACCCATCCTCCCACCCCCCTCCCCTCTAGAACCCTGTTTGTTTTTCAGAGTCCATCGTCTCTCATGGTTCGTCTACCCCTCCGATTTCCCCCGCTTCATTCTTCCCGTCCCGCTACCTTCTTCTTCTTCTTTTTTTTTTTCTTAACATATATTGCATTATTTGTTTCAGAGGTACAGATCTGAGATTCAACAGTCTTGCACAATTCACAGCGCTTACCAGAGCACATACCCTCCCCAGTGTCTATCCTACTTAAAGGATCTATCCAACAAGAAGATCTAACAATTGTAAATATCTATGCCCCTAACATGGGAGCAGCCAATTATATAAGGCAATTAATAACAAAAGCAAAGAAACACATCGACAACAATACAAGAATAGTGGGGGACTTTAACACCCCCCTCACTGAAATGGACAGATCGTCTAAGCAAAAGATCAACAAGGAAATAAAGACTTTAAATGACACACTGGACCAAATGGACTTCACAGACCCATTCAGAACATTCCACCCCAAAGCAACGGAATACACATTCTTCTCTAGTGCCCATGGAACATTCTCCAGAATAGATCACATCCTAGGTCATAAATCAGGTCTCAACCGGTACCAAAAGATTGGGATCATTCCCTGCCTATTTTCAGACCACAATGCTTTGAAACTAGAACTCAATCACAAGAGGAAAGTCGGAAAGAACTCAAATACATGGAGGCTAAAGAGCGTCCTACTGAAGAATGAATGGGTCAACCAGGAAATTAAAGAAGAATTAAAAAAATACATGGAAACCAATGAAAATGAAAACACAACTGTTCAAAATCTTTGGGATGCAGCAAAGGCAGTCCTAAGAGGAAAGTATATAGCAATACAAGCCTTTCTCAAGAAACAAGAAAGGTCTCAAGTACACAACCTAACCCTCCACCTAAAGGAGCTGGAGAAAGAACAGCAAAGAAAGCCTAAACCCAGCAGGAGAAGAGAAATAATAAAGATCAGAGCAGAAATCAATGAAATAGAAACTAAAAGAACAGTAGAACAGATCAACGAAACTAGGAGCTGGTTCTTTGAAAGAATTAACAAGATTGATAAACCCCTGGCCAGACTTATCAATGTGGTATTTTAAAAAGTACAATTGTTTCGTCCCCCATTGCTTCTCATTTTGCTCACCTTACCCTTTTTCTATATACTCCAACAGTTCTGAAGTAGTTAGTCTTTCAGTCCTGGGAACATTCCCCTTTCTCATGTATCCGTTAGGTAAACTTTTGTTTATTATTTTTTTAAAGATTTTATTTATTTATTTGACAGAGAGAGAGTACACAAGCAGGGGGAGCAGCAGAAGGGGAGGGAGAAGCAGGCTTCCCGCTGAGCAGGAAGCCTGATGTGATGTGGGGACTCGATCCCAGGACCCCGGGATCATGACCTGAGCCGAAGGCAGACGCTTAACTGACTGAGCCACCCAGGCACCCCAGTAAACTCCTTTTAATCCTAAAAGTACAGTTCAAATACTCTTGCCTACACGAAACTTGCAATCACATGAGTAAGATAGACATCAAACAACTAAGGAGATTTATAAAATATTTTCAAAAGTGATGAATGACATGAAATAATAACACAGGGTTAATTGAAAGAATAATTGGTTGTGAAGTAGACTCCTCTGAGAGGTGACATGTGAGCTGACACCTCAATCATTTGAAGGAGCCAGGGAAGCAGAGATCTGGGAGAACATTCCAGGATAGAGGAAACAGAAAATGCAAAGACTCTGAAGGAAGGAATAATTTGGCTTATTGAAAAGAATATGTGAGAATGGAACGAAGTTAGCAAGAAAGGTAGTGGTTGGTATAGGCCAAATCTTGGAGGGTCTTTTAGTTATAGTAAAGAATTGGGATTTTATTCTAAATGTGATGGAAAGCTTGAAACCATTCCATCATGTATAGAACCAAACCCCAGTTCTTTTCTTTTCTTTTTTTCCCAGTTCTTTTCTGTGGCCTGCCAACCCTGCACGATCTTCTTCCTCATCCACTTCTCTTCCTCCCTGCTGTCTCTGTTTAGCCATCTGGTGTTATTTCTGTTCCTTAAACATGTCAAGATTGTCCCTGCCTCAGGACCTTTGCACTTGCTGTTCTCTGTCTGGAGTATACTTTCCCCAGATCTTCCCATGCTTGGCTACTTCTCATTGCTCGAGGTTCAGCCTAAAAATTATCTCCTAAGGGAAGCCTTCCCTGGCTCTCTTAGTTTCCTAGGGCTGCCATAACAAATTACCGTAATTGGCTTAAAACAACAGAAAATTAGTTTCATAGTACTGGGGGCTCAAAGTCCAAAATCTAGGTGTCAGCAGGGAAGTCCCCCTAAGTGCTCTAGTGGAGAATCTTTCCTTTCCTTTTTTCAGTTTGTGGTGGCTCCAGGTGTTCCTTGGCTTGTGGCAGCATCACCCCAATATCTGCCTTCATCTTCACATGACCTTCTTCTGGATCTTTATGTCTGTATCTTCTCCTTTTCTGTTTCTTATAAGGAAGCTCATCTTTGGGTTTAGGGCCCACCCTAATCCAGGACGATCTCATCTTGAGGTGTTTACCTAAATTATATCTGCAAAGACTTATTCCAAATAAGGTCACATTCTGAAATTCTGGGTGGACATCTCTTTTTGGGGGCCACCATTCACTCCATTACACTCACCTTTCAATTTAAGTCAACCATCTAGGCACTTCCTAGTACATCATGTTGCTTGATTCATTATCTAAATTATCTTATTTATTTTCCTTACTTATTGTCTTTCTCCCCTAGACTGTAAACTCTATGAAGGAAGGCACCTCATTTGTCTTGTCCACTGTTACGTCTCCAGTGCCAAGCACATGGCAGACTCTCAGGAAATATTTGTTGAATGAATGAAGGAAGGGATGACAAATTGAAATCTGAAGAGTGAATGGTGTTGGTCACACAGAGAAGGGTGGGAAACAGGGAAGTGTATAAGAGTATTTCCAAGCAGAATGGGCAGAGGCTAAGAGGTGATAAGAGAGTATGACTGGAACATACAATTTCCTGGAGAGGGGGGTAGGGGACAACCAGAACCCAAAGGGCCTTTTAAGTCATGTTGAGTGGTCTTTCTGAAGTCCACCAGACTGGGTGACTCCAAGGTCTCTGCCCTGGATACATACAGGTGGGACTCTCTCTGGGCACACCCCTCCTCACATGGATCCTCACCTTTTCTGTATGCCTATATGATCTGGCTCCTTAGCAGACTCTTTACGTGTTGGAACTGGAAGCTGAGAAAGTTCTTTTTGCGGGCCTCTGAAGGTGTTAGTCTCACAGGGCTTCTTGTCGTCCCCTTACAGAGGCTATTGTAAAACTTCAGTGGTTTTGTCAAGGAAACCCCGTGACCTCTACCATCATTTTCAGCACATGATTTCATAACCAAATAGAGAATGGAAGCCTGCAGGAGAGAATTTCCTACCTGGAGTTGTGAGACAATTCAGCTAGCTAAGGGATGTGCAAAATTTCCTGATTCCCAGGGCTTAGAGTTTGAAAAATGGAAGTGGCAGAAATGAGGCTGGAGAGGTAAGCAGGGGCCAGATCATATAGGCACGTTACAATATGTTCACCCTTCTTATCAAAAGTGTATAGGTCCTATGCAAAGTTAGGCAGATGTGGTGCCTGTCTCCTGGCAGTTTTACCTGAGATTTGTCTCCTGGGAAGTTTTGCATTGTAAGATTAAGACTGCACTTGATGAATAGTACTTTTCCCCCTGTTTTTATTTGACCTAACGATAGGTGAGAATCAATAGTGCAGTTTAATGAATATTTATTGTGTACTTAGTAAGAACCAGGGATTTTTCCAATGTGCTACCTTAAACCAGTGCACATTTACTTTGAATTCTCATGCTTGATCTTTAAGAAAATCATGAGAATTTTTCATTTTACTCTATAATATTGCTGAGTTTTTTTTTTTTTTTTTTAAGATTTTATTTACTACAGAGAGAGAGAGCGAGAGCACAAGCAGGGGGAGCTGCAGGCAGAGGGAGAGGGAGAAGCAGGCTTCCTGCTGAGCAGGGAGCCCTGGACCCTCGCTGAGCCCAGGACCCTGGGATCATGACCTCAGCTGAAGGCAGATACTTAATAGACTGTGCCACCCAGGTGCCCAAGTTTGTTTTGATACACAAAGAATTTTGTCCCCTCCCTTCTCCCTCTTTGTGTAAAATGAATACTTCAGGGAGTTCCATATGCATCTTGTGGCTTCTTGCATCCCATTTACTCCCTCAAGTTCTAGAATATTCCTGTCCTTATAAAAGCACCTCTCTTACACAGATGAGCCACCCGGAGTCCAGAGATATCCTGAAGCTGAGTCAGTGTCATATACCTACCTTGTGCCGAGCCAAGATTTGAACTCAGCTCTCTCAAGAATTGTTTCCAATGTATCACAGCCATTCAGGTTTTGGGGACTTCTTTTTTAAAAAAATTTTATTTAAATTTAATTTAGTTAACATAGAGTGTATTATTAGTTTCAGGGGTAGAATGTAGTGATTCATGAGTTGCATATAACACCCAGTGCTCATTCCCTCCAGTGACCCACAGCTGTTTTTTTCCTAGAGTTAAGTGTCTCTTATGATTTACCTCCCTGTTTTTATCTTTTTTAAATTTTTCTTTCCCTTCCCCTATGTTCATCTGTTTTGTTTCTTAAATTCCACATGTGAGTGAAATCATATGGTATTTGTCTTTCTCTGACTGACTAATTTCACTTAGCATAATACCCTCTAGTTTTATCCACATTGTTGCAAATGGAAAGATTTCATTCCTTTTGATGGCTGAGTAATATTTCTCTATCTATCTATCTATCTATCTATCTATCTATCTATCTATCTATCTACCCACCTACCTACCTACCTACCTACCACATCTTCTTTATCCATTCATCTGGCAGTGGACATCTGGGCTCTTTCCATAGTTTGGCTATTGTGGACATTGCTGCTATAAACACTGGGGTGCAGGTGCCCCTTCAAATCAAATGGTTTATATGTGGTCCAGCTAATTGGTAATATTGGGCTGAGAAAACTGTTCTGTCACCATAAATATTTGCTTGGGGGAAACAGCCCCCAATTTTCACAAATCACTGTGAGATGAAAGAAAAATATGACCAGTATCTTGTTGGGTAAAATATTTTGAGTTGACAAAGCATTCTTTCACTTCAGGAAATTGGTTTTAGTAGAGATTTTTTTCTATTTTTTAAAAGTAGGCTCCACACCCAGCTTGGAGCCCAACGTGGAGCTTGAACTCACGACCCTGAGATCAAAACCTGAGCTGAGATCAAGAGTCAGATGCTTAACCAACTGAGCCACCCAGACGCCCCAGGAAGTTGGTTTTAAATGATCCATATACTTGAGCCCTTTCTTAGGCCTAAGGCAGTACTGTGTCACTGCTGTTTGGGATTACATTTCTTACCCTTCCCTCTCCTCCTAGGCTCAGGTCATGCCTCAGCATTTTATGGCTTCCTGATAGATTTTTTGCGATCCAGAAAGACACCAGGTTAAAGGAACCAAGTGCTCAACAACTCTGTCTTGGTAGCCGCCAAGAGATGCCGCTGAGCTAGGGGAAGGATGCATTTGCCTTGGCGCCTTTATTTGCATGCCAAGCCTAGCTGCCAGTGGGGGTGGGGGGTGGTAGTGGTGGTGGGGAGGGGTGGGGGAAATGGTGGGGCTATTTGATGGCCTCTTGAGAGCAGTACAGAAAGGTGGTGGTAAGTGGCCCAGGCTCAGGGTTTGGAGGAGACAAGTAGGCATTTCCAGCTTCTCACAGCTATGTTCTTGTTTTTGTTAAGCCTGTGTGCCCCCTTTCCACATGACCAGTATGCTTGAGAAGTCATTCAGCTTTGACTGGCAAGGGCTTGCCATTTCTGGATTTAAATAGATTTAAATAGAGTCTAACAGGGGCAGTTGCATTTCCTTACTTTGGAGAGCTATATTTTCCTTTCGCAGGTTAAAAAAAAATGCACATGAAAAAGCCCTAACTTCATTATGCTTCGGTCACAGCAGGGAATTTATAGCAAGAGCCCAGCTGTTTGCAGCTCATGCCAGCGTTTTTGATCCTAACGTAATTGAGCTCACATTTTTGAATCGGGAAATAATATTCAGAGGAGCAGACTTTGGAGTTTTCAGGTTTCCAGGCCAAGCAACGGATTCCTGAATCTATTTTGGGTTGTTTTTCCCTTGTACCTTTCCCTCTTCACCCTTAGAGCTCTTTGCTCCTTTCCTGGAACTAGGCCTATGCCTGTGCAAATCTCTTTTCTGTACACATGCTGTTCTAACCGTCTTTTTGATGGGAAAAGAACCCCCATGATTTTATACCTTACCTCTTGCCTTCACTACTTAAAACTCCTTTCTATTAATTGGGCCTCCATACATTCAAGCAATACCCAGTATAACTTGTGTTTTTTGGGCATGGGGGCCAGACAGTGTGCTAAGGGCTTTATATGCATTATCTCTTCTGATCCTTCCAACAGCTCTCTGAGGAAGGCCCTGTTATTGCTCCCGTTCTATGGATGAGATCTCTGAGGCTCAGAGAGGTGAACTAACTTCTCAAGGACACACAGTGGTGGAGTTGGGCTTCAAGTCCAGGTCATGGGGATCCAGAGCCAGTAGTGTCAGCCCTGCTGCTGTATTGAACTGACCACTTGAAACAGCCTGCCAAGTGTTAGATTCTGCAGGCGGTGATAAGGGCAAAAACACATAGGTTTTTTAAAAAGATTTTTATTTATTTGACAGAGAGAGAGAGAGAGAGAGCAGGAGCAGGGTGAGGAGCAGAGGCAGAGGGGGAAGCAGGCTCCCAGCTGAGCAAGGAGCCCGATGCAGGGCTCCATCCCAGGACCCCGGGATCATGACCTGAGCAGAAGGCAAATGCCCAACCGACTGAGCCATCCAGGTGCCCCCAAAACACATAGTTTTTGTCCCCACAGAGCCTGAGTTGGAGCATAGGAAAGAGCCAGCACCTCATTTCTACCAGCTTGGTGGGGTTCTTGTTAGAGTCAGATGAAATGGCAGGTAGAAGCACTTGGTTCAAGGTAGAGTGGTATATGGATGCTGGTTATTGGTATCATACCCATCACAGCCCAGTCCTGAGCCAGTTACCTGCATGTCTGGGAGGGCAGGCATATGGGAGAGTGGCGCAGTGCACACCGGTAACGTCACAGACTTGTAGCATCTCTTCTTGAATATGGAACTTCTGCCGCATCCTGGTTAGCCTGGCATTACACACTTCCCGTTCAGCTGGGAAGATATTATATAGCTCTTCTCATGTAGCAGGTGTTGTTCTAAGCCCTTTACAACTATGAACTCACTTGCTTTCATTTGCAGGATTGTGTGTTAACGTCACAGTCCTAGATTCCCCGTTCTCCATCAGTAACCAAGTCCTGTTGATTCTACTTCCTCAGTAGCTTTTAGACTTGTCCACTCTTGTCCAGCTGTGCTGCCTTTGCTACTGTTTTCGTTCATGTTTACATCATCTTTCCCCTCCAGGATCCTAGTAGCAGCCTTCCTGGGCTTTGGCACTACTGCTCTTAAGCCCTCACCCTTCCCAAGAGAAGAGAGGGCTTTTAAAAAAAATTTTTTTAAAAATTATGTTATTTTATTGTTGCTATTCTTGCTGGTTTGGTTCTTATTCTCTCTCTTATCCTATTGTGCTTAACAGAGTCATTCCTCCTCTTTTAAACCCCCAATCTGGTTTAATCTCTGAAACTTTGCTTTCTGCTGTTACTGATCATACGGAAGGGGGTTATTAATGACTGGGAGGGGAGGATGTAGGTTGGAACTCTCAGTGTGCTGTGAATTATTTCCCCTATTGCAGCGCAGGAACGATTCCTGGGTTTCCCATGCCTCTTCAAAGTCCTCTTCTCCTTGAAATGAGGCTCAGGGCTGCATTCAGCCCCCACCGGTGGGGTTCAGGGCAGTTTCAGTTTCTGTGCATTTGTTAGCCTATCCCTGCTGCTCGGTAAAGGGGAGATGGGGCATGAGGAAACAATGCTGGCTGTGGATGATACTCTGCTTTTTCTCAAGAAGAGCCCAGTGAGTAATGCATCAGGCCCTGAACATCCTGGAACACTAACCTCAATGTCATTGTCAGCTTCTCCCCAATCACAGTCATTTCCAGGTAATGGCTCAGTCTAGACATGGGTCCCCCAAACCATCCAAATGGAGAGGGGGAGGGGGAAGGGAAACTGTCCCCAACACCCAGAGTACAATTTAGCCAAGGAGATTTATTTTCACTTTGATTTGGAACATAAATACTGTAAATATCCTCCACTCTGTTAGCCCCCCCCCTTTTTTTTCCAGAGCTATAGTTAATGGGCTAACTTTCTGGCTTGGCACTTTATCAAGTTGATAGAACTGTTTAATGAAACCCACGGAGATTGGACAATTTAGTCTAATGGTCAGTTGCAACCCTTGATGTAAGTAATTTCCAGCAATACTGTATGCATCAAATGTCCAACCTGCCAGTGGTTATCAATATCCATTATGCTTTTGGTTGGCTTGAACCATTAATAACCTGTCAGATTAAGCAATTAGGCTGTCTCCACTTGCCAGAGGAAATTGTTTTCCCCTAACTGATGATATTGGTTTTGTGGTTGTGCAGATAAGTACTTGGTCAAAATGTTTGGCGCATTCCTAGCTGGGGAGTGAGTCTTTTTGATAGATAAGGAGCAGGAGCTGAAATTCAAGGGCCTGAGAGGAACCCTGCAGACAATCCCTGGGAAAATGTCATTCCAGTGTACATTATAAAAGTAGCTTAATTATTACTGGTGCTCTCCAGTGGGGGATTTCATTTGATGTGTCACCCAGGTGGGACCACATGTCTCCACGGAGCCCTAAGCCACAGAATTCAAGTTTGATTAGATAGGTGAGCTATCCTGGGTTCTTTGGAAAGCACATCAGGGGCACTCTTGGGGCTTTGCCGTTTTGTACACTTTCAAAAGCAAGATGAAGAAGAGAAAAGAGAGGGGAAAAATTCAGTGGAAACAATTAACCCTCCTCTATGCTGTTTGCTTCTGGTATCTCCTGTATTTTTTGGTTTTGTGATTTTCCATTTCCATTTTCATGTAGCGGTACAGGAGTGCATGTTACTTTCTACCTTTGTGTTTTTGCACATTCTAGTAACCTCGCCTGCTGTGCCCTCTTTCTCCCTTTAACTAGTTTTCATACAACCAGCAACTTGAAGACCTGGCTTGAAAACCCCTTCTGGGGAGACCTTCCAGAGGAACTTTACCCATTCTGATCACACGTTTACTCAAAGTCTTATTCCTGTGTCATCATTTCACATTTATCGATGCATTGCTTTTATGTTGTTTTTAAAACTTTGCATTTTTATTTTTCCTAATTACAAAAGCAATATGAGTGCAGCTCAGAAAACAGAAAACACATTTAAGCACAAAGGAGAAAACCAAAAATCACCCATAATCCTACCACCTGTAGATCACCAGCTGTATGTCATTCATTCATTCATTCATTCAGTTAGGATTTATTGAGCAAGGATTTTTTGGCTGTCTTGGAAGTTTTGGAGATATCATCGTACACAACATGGTCACTGTCCTTGTCTCCATGGAGGTTGGAATCTAATGAGGATTTTTCCCATCATCACAAATTAAATATGCACTTACAAACCGTGTTAAATGTTATGATAAAAAAGGAGTGTGTTGTGAGCATGTACGGGAGGGGGACTGATCCTGGTCTAGACATTAAGGAAGGGCTTCCTGCGGAAGTGACCTTTGAGGTGAAATCTGAAAGTTGATCAGGAAATAGTTGGCCAGGGAGGTTTGAGTGGTGGGGGAGTGGGGAGGGGAGGAGAGGGGAGGGTGAGATGGTAAGATCTTTTCTTTTTTTTTTTTTTTTTAAGATTTTATTTATTTTTTGGAGAGAGAGAGAATGAGAGAGAGCAAGTGCACAAGTGGGGTGGGGGCCAGAGGGAGAAGCAGACTCCCTGCTGAGCAGGGAGCCTGATGCGGGACTCAATCCCGGGACCCCAGGATCATGACCTGAGCCGAAGGCAGACACTTAACCAACCGAGCTACCTAGGCGCCCAGGAAGATCTTTTCAAGCTAAGGTGATAGCACGTGGGAAAAAATATCAGTGACTAGAGGGAATATGGGATGTTCTAGGACAGGGGTGGGCAAACTAGACTTGCCAGAACACTACCTGTTTTTGGAAATCAAGTTTTATGTGCAGACAGTACGCCCATTCATATACATATTATCTATGGTTGCTTTTGTGCTACAACTGTGGAGTTGAATAGTTCTGACAGATACTGTCTGGCCCCCTGTAAAGTCTAAAATATTTGCTCTCTGTCCCTTTACAGAAAAAGCTTGCCAACTCCTGTTCTGGGATCTAAAAGAAGGCTGAGGTAACAGGAAAGGAGGAATGTGGGGCATGATGAGGCTGGATCTAAGGCAAGGACCAGACAGAACCTACAGGTTAAGGGTTTTTTTTTCTTATTATGTTAATCACTATACATTACATCATTAGTTTTTGATGTAGTGTTCCATGATTCATTGTTTGCGTATAACACCCAGTGCTCCATTCAATATGTGCCCTCTTTAATACCCATAACCAGACTAACCCATCCCCCCACCCCCCTCCCTTCAAAAACCCTGTTTGTTTCTCAGAGTCCATAGTCTCTCATGGTTCGTCTCCCCCTCAGGTTAAGGGTTTTAAACTTCACTCTAAGAATAATGGAAAAGCACTGAACCATTTTTAAAAATATTTTACTTTATTTGTCAGAGAGAGAGAGTACAAACCTGGAGAGGGAGAGGGAGAAGCAGGCTCCCTGCGGGGGACTCCATCCCAGGACCCTGGGATCATGACCTAAGCTGAAGGCAGGTGCTTAACCGACTGAACCACCCAGGCGCCCCAGCACTGAACCATTTTAAGCAGGGGCTTGAAAAGTCCTGTCCTTCTAACACATACTGGTTTTTAATAGTTTGTAATTTGGCAGTTCATCTTGTATATTTTCCCACTCTTCAGTTATATAATCTTTAATGGTGTGTCTACAGCTTCATCATATGGATCGTGAAATTATGTGTACTCAGCAGTGAACATCCTGTGCATACTGTTGCTAATTTCCTAATAATTTCTTAGAAATGGAATTGTTAGGTCAATGGGTATGTAGATTTTAAAGGCTTTTGCTTCTCCTCTATTTCCATTGTTCTAGAAGTGATGCTTATTATGACCAGCAAGGTAGAATACCTGGTGCCCCACTCTAGTTAGACATTTAATATATTTGGCAGTTTACACAAGAAAAACGATATCGTAGTATTGCTTTTATGTGCATTTCTGTGATTACTGGAGAGGGTAATATTTATTTCCCATAAGTGTTACATTTCATCTTTTGTGAAATGCTTATTGATATAATTTGCTTATATCTCTATTAGGATATTTATCTTTTATTATTGATTTTTTATGAACTCATTATATATTGGGTACATTAACTCTTTGGCATCCATATTGTAAATATTTTTTTTCAAGCTTGTCTTTTGCCTTTCCATTTTACTTATGGCATTTTGAGGACAATTTATGAATATTTAGTTAGTTAATAAGCCAATTTTTTCTTTTGGATTTTCTGCTCTTCGGGTTATGTTTGGAAACACTTTCTCCACACTGAGATTATATAACATGCACACATACTTTCTGCTAATTTTAAACTAGTTTTTCTTTATATTTCAATCTGTAATCCATTTGGTATTTATTTTGGTAGTGGCATGAGATAGATATTTAACAGATTTTTAAGGAGGGGAAACTCATTTTGGGGGAGAAGAAGAAATACCTCTTAGAAAAATTGGGAACTCTGTGATTAGGAATCTCAAACACTGTATCTGGAGGAAAAATCTGTTTTTAAAGATTTTATTTAGAGAGAGAGAGAGCACAAGCAGGGGGAGTGGCAGAGGGAGAGGGAGAAGCAGACTCCCCGCTGAGCAGGGAGCTCTACCCAAGGCTAGATCCCAGGACCCTGGGATCATGACCTGAGCCAAAGGTAGACGCTTAACTGACTGAGCCACCCAGGTGCCCCAGAAATAGGGTTTTTGGATGAGATTCAGGCATTTGAGATATTCCAAAACCAAACAAGTTTACTTAGTGTAGAACAGAATTGTTAAGTACGTTTTCTGAAAAAATCACTCCCCCGACTCCAAAGTTGATATCCTCAAACCACTTCCACCTCTAAACACCTACTACCCTAAAGCCTCAAGCCTCATTACATCAAGAAGGACTCTTAAAAATGTCTTTTTTGTGTGGAAGGTGTTTATGCAATCTTTTGCTCATTTATCTTGTGTGCATTATGAGGCATGCCTTTCAAAGTAGAACTGTATTTGTGACTTTAAATGTTTCCCTTACTTTTATTTATTCTTTGTCTTGTAGAGGACTCATTGTTTTTTTATTTTTTATTTTTTCATTGTTTTAATTATTTCACAAACACATATAATATCTACTATTTCATAGACAATGTTTTAAGTGTCTTAAAAATATTAACCTGTTTACTTCTCATAACAGCCCTATGTCTTCATTTTGCATATGAGGGAACTGAGGAACACTGAGGTTCAGTGACTTGTTCAAGATCACACAAGTAGCAAGTCACCACCATATTCTGTTTCCTTTATGGTGGTGGGAAGTATTAGGGAGGAGGGAAGGATTATTTTAGGGGATAGAAAATTCCCTCTGTGGGGCAGAAACAAATGCTACCATAGGAACAAACTGAAGTCTGAATTCATAGACACCATTATTCCATCTCGAAACATGAATCACATAAACCTTTTCAGTTCTATTCTATGTCTACTTTAACAGTCCTATCAATGCCTATGTATATATTGGATGTGTGCTTTCATTGTAAGTCATCTAGAATCTCTTTAGATGCAGGCAGCATATAAATTAGATTAAAAGTCTGAAATGTGCTCAGAGCATTTCAACTGAAATAATCTTCAGACAAGAGAAATTAGTTTTTAACCTTAAAACAAATGAAAGTAATTTGTACAAATGTTCATGGGAGTTCTGTAACCATTAAAAGCTGGAAACAACTGAGTAGTGAGAGGTGGGTGGCTAAAGAAAACCATGCGTTCCATCAATGAGATGGAATACCCCGTGGATATTAACAATAACAAATATGGGGACAATATTGATATATGGACACTTGTATTTGAAGAAATATTCTGCAAAAGGCAGAATAAAAATAGTAGGTACACACATAAATATGTGACGATATATGAATACATATGACACTAATGGGAATATAATTTGGATTAATTTTTGTAGCTAAACACAGCACTGTTAGGGGTTTGGGGATAGGGTACTTAAAGTCATAATTAAAAAACACACTTTTTTCAGGCAGAAAGGAGTTGCCCCCTGATAATCACTGTTGTACTTTGGGCCTAGGAAGGGGTCTCAAGGATATTTCTGGGTGGTCTGGAAGGGGATTTCTTCTCTAACATTTTCTTGTAAGGTCTTGCTGTCGTCTGTGTTCAGGAGCTGCATAGTGAGCTGCTATTTGGAAAGGATCCAGTCCAGTATCTTGTCATCGTCAGCTGGGCACGAGGAGGCCAATTTAGTGGAAAGCTTGGCAAGAATGGCTTTAGGGGAAAGGCCAAGGTAAGAAAAGTGGCTCTGATGGAGGCTGTGCAGTTAGAAATGAAGTCCAAACTGAAGCATGGTGAATCCCATCCAGTTCTGGCAGGTGTGGGGAATATGGTAAGGCAGCCGAATGCTTATTCATTCTACTACACAAGTGCAGGATAAATATAACAAGATAGAATGGGGTGGTATATCGGCAGCCGAATGCTTATTCATTCTACTACACAAGTGCAGGATAAATATAACAAAACCTCAGATGGAGATCAGGTGAATCCAGGGGACACTCTTAGACTAGGGAGTGGCAGAACCAGGGCCAACCTATGGGGAGCGGTGCCAACAGCAAATGAGGCAGGTAGCTGGAACCCACAATTTGGCTGAAATGCAGGGCAAGGCTTTCCTTACCACTGGGCACCAAAGCTCTGAGGAGAATGGAGCTGCCCTGAGAAGTGGGCAGAAGGGGGCCAGAGAAATTCTTGTTCTCTCTTCCAGAGGTGTTTGGTGGTTGTGGTGGTTTTAATTATATGTGCTCCAATTCTTGGATATTCCTCCCTTCAGGAGGTGGAGCCTGATTTCCTTCCCTTGAATGTGGCTGGTCTTAGTGTCTTGCTTCTAATGAACAGAAATGATGGAATATCACTTCCAAGATCAGGATATGAAAAGATTGTGGCTTCCATCTCGGGGACCCTCCTAGACCACTTACTCTGGGGCAATCCAGCTGTCATGTCATTGAACAGCCTTGTGGAGAGGCCCCTGTGGGGAGGAACTGAAGCCTCCTTCCAGAAGCCACATTCTTCTTCAACTTCTCCAGCTCCCTTGGATGACTGTAGCCTTGGCCTACAGTTGCAGTCTCCTCACAGACCCTAAGCCAGAACCATCCAGCTAAGCTGCTCCAGGATTCTTGACCCTCAAACTTGCTATGTTTATTGTTTAAGCTGCTAAGAGTTTGGATTATTTGTTATGCAGCAGTAGATAATTAATAGAGTGGTGGCCTCGTGCCTGATTATATTGTGGAAATGTCTGGCACCTCGTGCTAGTGCTAGGGAATAGCCAAGATAGAATGGGGTGGTATATCGGCAGCCGAATGCTTATTCTGAACATCTGGGATGGAGCTGAGATGGGGCAGCTACTGACAGTACTGGATGGTAAGTGTTCAGTGAGATACTGGTCTGTGTATGCTGATGAGAGGTACCTATTTTTCTTCTCTGTGTGGGGAAGTGGCGCAGGAAACATCTCAGCTGGTTGGTCCCAGAGTACCAGGGTCAGGAGCCCCAAAGTGTGCTGCATGATGCTTAGTGCCAAGTGAAGAACTGTGGTTGGGGCTGGAGGGAACAGAGGGAGAATGCCGTTGAGCTAAAAAGGCAAGTCCAGAACAGACTGTTAAGTGAGGGAGCCTAAGGGAGTTGAATCTGGAGGCAAAGCTGAGCTAAAGGACCAGAAATGCTAGCGTGAAGAGCAGAGTGACCCAGCAAGAGGTGGATTATCCTGCATTCCGTCCACACATGTTGGGGCAGAGGGCACACACAGTGGCACACACCAGGAGCAAGGCTCTTATAGTTCTGACTCAAGGTTATATGGGTGAACTAGATCCAATTGGGCCAGGCAGGTTGGGAAACGGAACTTGACTCTTCTTCTTTCAGTGACTTGAGGGGAGTTGGGGGTGGTTGTTGAGTCTGGGTTGATAGTCCATTTCTATTTCACCCCTCTGCTTCAAACATTGTTCATTAACTGGACTTTGGAGGAGTGAGGATCTATAATAAGGGCTCCGTTGTGTCCTGCAACATTGGAAATATGTCACATGTCGCTAGGCTATCCTTGGCTCTGGCTTCTGTTGAGGCTCTGATGGTCCTTCCTGAGAAACTTACATCTGGATATGTTAAATATCTCTAGAGGGCCTCACAGCTGGTGCTAAAATACGTGTTCAAGTGTCTGCTAATTCTGTTGACTAAATGCTGCATGGTCCTCTCAGCAGAATGACATTTCACAGCTTTCAGCTGCCATTAATCATTGACCTCAAGAGCCTCAGGGTTCGGTACCTAATCCATCAAGCTAGCCAGGCACTTGAGGCACTTTAAGACTTTGAATAGAAATAGACTCAAAGACATGCTGTCCCCAAAAGCCATTCCATTCCAGAATGATTAAATGTCTGTGCCCCCAGAGGTTTTCTATGATAGTTTAGAAGATTGGCACAAATATACCCAAACAAATTTTTTTTTTTTTAACCTGTGTGTTCAGGCAGCAAAACCTTGATGGAGATGAATTTGTGCCATTGCAGCTTTCTGGGGTATCTCTGAGATGCAAACTCTTTGTCTTAGCTGAACTGTCATTTGGGCATTTAAATCCCCCCCTCCAGAGGAGGGATTTGGAACTTTGAGGTCAAAAGCAGATATTTGAAAATAATGGTACTTTGTGTTTTAGGTGAGTTTGCCAGTAAGGAGATGCAGAGCAAACTAGGAGACGTGAGCCAGTTGGCACCTTTAGCTCATCTGGCTCTTGGGTCCACTCCTAGCTAAGCTCCTCAGGGACATTCTCTGCTATAAAACAACCCTGTATTCCTTCTGGCATAGTTGAACAGTGTAGCCAATCTCTGAAAATTATTTTGTAATTTGTCTCTAAGGTTAAAGTTCAATTAAATATACTGGCTAAGTGGATTTGCAGAGTCAGCTTACCAGCTTATATGGTATGACAAACAGGGCTACTTAATCACCAAGAAATTCATATTCCTCATCTCTATGGAGTTGTCACTGGGATTGTGTTTCTGAGCTCCCTTTGCATCTAGATGGTGCCATAGGACTAATGCTTGCTGATGGAATGTGAGCAGAAGTGATTTGTGTCACTTTTAGAAGAAGGTGTTCATTCTAAAATCTCTTTCCATTTCAGACAACATACTGGCCTTGGCATTAAGTGTGTTTAAGATGGATGAGTCAAAAGATGTAAGGAGGCTGGGTCCCTATATTTCCATCTGAAAAGTCAACTGCTGACTGGGATCATCCACATTGGACTGCTAGGTGAGCAAGAAGTATATTTCTATTGTGTTGAGCCCTAGGTTTATTTGTTATGACAATTAGCATTACCTTAATCAACATACATGGAGTTTTTAGATTCTTGGGTAAAACGTGTTTTGTAGGGTTATGATTAGATAAGTTGTATCCTTGGCTAAACTGATTTTTTTAACTCAGTGTCAATAAGGTATGAACAACTCTGTCCTAAATATTTAATGCTACCTCCTCATCCTAGTTCATTCATTTATTCCACAAAAATGTATGGAGGGCTTAGACTGTGCCAGGTGCCATGCTAGGTAGGCACTGGGGATATAATACTGATCAAGACAGACATAGTCCCTACCCCTGTGAACCTTAAAGTCTATAGATGAGAGATGATGAATTCTTGAACTAGGACAATGGAAGGGGGCCTGGAGAGGAGGGGATAGACTAGAACAGTGATTCTCAAAGCGTGATCCTTGGGCCGTCAGCCTTCTAATCACCTGGGGAGCTTATAAAAATGTAGACTTCAGGTCCTGTCCCTATAAAATCTGAGTTAGTAGGACTGGAATGAAGTCCAAGCAATTACATTTTTAACAATCTCTCCCCAGGTGATTCTGGTACAGAATTCCATTTGAGAGCAGGGGAGGGAAAGAGAGTAGAGGTGGGGGGAAGGGAGGGAGAGGGAGGAAGTGAGAGAGAGAGAGACTGAGATTTAGAAGGTAAAGTTGACAGGCCTTTAATGACTACTTGGAAGTGGTAGTTTCGAAAGAGAAGGAACACTCCAAGGTTTCTGGCATGAACCACCGGGATGGGGTGATGGTATGTGCTTGGGATAGGCAATATAAGAAGAGGGGCTGGTCTCTCTAGGGGCGGAGATACAAGTTCAGCTTTATACTTGATGAGTTTGAAGCACCCATGTGCTGTTCAGGTGGAGATGCAGTATGTTTGGCATGTATGGTGGGAGTTGAAAGTGAGATTGTTAGAAAGACAGGAGAGCAGAACTGAGCCTGGTAGCTGTTAGGTATGAATTGAGATGCAGTCCCTGCTTTCAAGGAGCTCACAGTCAAGTGATGATGTATAAGGCTGATCTCAAGGTATACTGGGTGGCTTAGTGTGATTCCATCTCTCTACTATAGACACAACATTCTGGGTTGCTGAATATAACGGAAAAAGTGGGGGTGAATTTAACAAAAAAACATCTGGCCATTTATCTATCTATCTATCTATCTATCTATCTATCTATCTATCTATCTATTTATTTATTTGACAGACTGAGAGAGAGAAAGATAGCAAGAGAGAGCACAGGCAGGGGCAGCTGCAGGCAGAGGGAAAGGGAGAAGCAGGGAGAAGCAGGCTCCCCGCTGAGCAGGGAGCCCAATGCAGGGCTCCATCCCAGGACCCTGAGATCATGACCCGAGCCGAAGGCAAACCCTTCACTGACTGAGTCACCCAGGCACGTGGCTCTGGCCCTTTAAACCCAGCCATGAATATAGCACTTTTCCTAGTCATTCATTGATATAATCCAGTTAAGTACTGTGCCTGTGTCCTCCCGAGCATGTATGTGTGTGTGTGTGTGCATGTATGTTGGTAATTGTGCCCTTGTTTTTGTTTCATTTCTGCAGATCCATCCCTGTCGGTTGATTACATCACTCGGCACTTAGGTAAATGCACCTTTAGGACATGTCTCGGTGTTCCTCTTTTCTTCTCATAGTCTTTTATTATAGGAATTATGGGGTTGCCATGCTATTTCATTCAGTCTTCAGGTTATTATAATTAATAGTTATACACATATATAATTAATATAAAGATGTATCAATAGTGAAAAGAAATTACTAGCAAAAAGGTGCTTAAGACTACCATACACTGATACCCAAGACATTATTACTTAAGTAGTCTCTGCTCTTACCCCATATCCTGTGTCCCTGTCGAAGCCCAAATGCTACCACCAATGTATGTATACATCCATTCAGGTTATGCTTGTGCCTTTGTCATTGTTTTGGATCTCTGGAGATCAGTTTTAGCCTCAGAATTCAAGGTGTGTAGACATACACCTCACAATCGAAGCTGCCAGTTGACTTCTGTTTGGGATCTCTTTCTTATATGGAACATTTAACATGTTGACCTACTACCCTAACCCATCTTGCTCTATCCTGTAGACATCCATGATCTGGACATGCTGAATGGGCAAGCTCTGACAACTCAGGACACAATTGGTCATGGCTCAGTTAACTGTTGCAGCAGTATCAGCCTAGCAAGGGCAAAAACCTGGGGCTAGATCTAAACACTGGTTGCATGGCCACAGAATGGTGTTGAGAGTAGGAAGCAAATAGTCAGCAGACCCAGGTTCTGGTCCAGGCAAAAGGTTGGTGGCAGGAATGAATGTATCTCAAACATATACTTTCAGCTCAGACCTCTCTTTTCTGAGTTCCATCCCTTTATATTCAGCTATATTCTTGGAGTCCCATAGTCACCTCAAACTCAACATGTTCCAGATTGTACTTGTGATATACATCTGCCCCAGCCTGTTTCCCTTCTAGTGTCCTCTATATCAGTAGAACACCTCATGATCTATCCAGTTGCACCAAGAAAGTCGAGGGTGCTGGTGGGGTTATTCTTGGTCTCTTTCCTCTCCCACCCACATTAAACCCCTTACCAAGTCTTGCCAGTTTTAGCTTCTAGATGATCTCTCAAATCTTTCCATCCTCACTGATGTCACTGTAGACCACAACACCAGCATCTGTCACCTGGACAACTGCAGCAGGCTACCAACTGGTCCTGCTACCTCTACTCTTCCCTCCCTTCAATCCATTTTCATTATAGCAGCCAGAGTAAATCAAACCATGTCATTACCATCCTTCTCTGCCATTCAGATTAAGACCCAGCAATAGCTTCCATTGCCCTTAGGATAAAGACATTCATTTCTGTGATATGCAAGGGCCTGAATGGTCTCCTCTGGCCCCTGCCTACATTTTTAGCCATGTTTCATAGCACTTTTTGCCCCACTCAGGGTTGGTACAAAGCTTCCTGTCCAGCTTTCAATAAATGAGACTGAAGCTCTGGCTTGATTAGGTTTTTAATTAAGAAGTCCCTGAAATGCAACATAAGATGAGTTGCAAGTCAACATAGAAACTTGTCATCTTAAGATGATTGATGGAGTTAATGGGGCGGTGGTGCTGATTCATGCTGGGTTGACTGTTTTATTAAATTATTTGTCATGACAATAATGACTGTTAGACACCAAGCAACAATACTCCTTACAATCTGACATTCAGATTGGCTCTTACTTTTTTTTTTCAAAGCATATGCACAATTAGTTTTGCTCTCACTATATACTGGTGAGGTGAGTAGAGCAGGGATTTGTATTCCTTGCTTAAGAAAAAGCAACTGAAACCCAGAGTAGTAAGGTGTATATCACCTAGCAAGTCAGGGGTCCATTTCAGTTGAAAAGCACTAAGAAATAATAATAAGAGTAGTAACAGATACCACTTGCAAAGCCCTCACTATGGTAGATTCAGCTAAGTATTTTTACTTTTTTAAAATTTTTTTCTTTCTTTTGTTTTGCAATTTATTTATTTTTAAAAAATTTTTATTGTTATGTTAATCACCCTACATTACATCATTAGTTTTTGATGTAGTGTTCCATGATTCATTGTTTGCGTATAACACCCAGTGCTCCATGAAGAATGTGCCCTCTTTATCACCCATCACCAGGCTAACCCATCCTCCCAGCCCCTCCCCTCTAGAACCCTCAGTTTGTTTTTCAGAGTCCATCGTCTCTCATGGTTTGTCTCCCCCTCCGATTTCCCTCCCTTCATTCTTCCCCTCCTGCTATCTTTTTTTTTTTTTTAACATATATTGTATTATTTGTTTCAGAGGTACAGATCTGTGATTCAATAGTCTTGCACAATTCACAGCACTCACCATAGCATGTACCCTCCCCACTGTCTATCACCCAGCCACCCCATCCCTCCCACCCCCCACCACTCCAGAAATCCTCAGTTTATTTCCTGAGATTAAGAATTCCTCATATCAGTGAGATCATATGATACATGTCTTTCTCTGATTGACTTATTTCACTCAGCATAACACCCTCCAGTTCCATCCACGTCATTGCAAATGGCAAGATTTCATTCCTTTTGATGGCTGCATAATATTCCATTGTATATGTATACCACATCTTCTTTATCCATTCATCTGTCAATGGACATCTTGACTCTTTCCACAGTTTGGCTATTGTGGGCATTGCTGCTATAAACATTGGGGTGCACGTACCCCTTTGGATCACTACATTTGTATCTTTGGGGTAAATACCCAGTAGTGCAATTGCTGGGTCGTGCAGTACTCTATTTTCAACTTTTTGAGGAACCTCCATACTGTTTTCCAGAGTGGCTGCACCAGCTTGCATTCCCACCAACAGTGTAGGAGGGTTCCCCTTTCTCCGCATACCCGCCAACATCTGTTGTTGTTCCTGACTTGTTAATTTTAGCCATTCTGACTGGTGTGAGCTGGTATCTCCTTGAGGTTTTGATTTGGATGTCCCCGATGCCGAGCGATGTTGAGCACTTTTTCATGTGTCTGTTGGCCATTTGGATGTCTTCTTTGGGAAAATGTCTCTCCATGTCTTCTGCCCATTTCTTGGTTGGATCATTTGTTCTTTGGGTGTTGAGTTTGATAAGTTCTTTATAGATTTTGGATACTAGCCCTTTATCTGATATGTCATTTGCAAATATCTGCTCCCATTCTGTCAGCTGTCTTTTGGTTTTGTTGACTGTTTCTTTTGCTGTGCAAAAGCTTTTTATCTTGATGAAGTCCCAATAGTTCATTTTTGCCCTTGCTTCCCTTGCCTTTGGTGATGTTTCTAGGAAGAAGTTGCTGCAGCTGAGGTCGAAGAGGTTGCTGCCTGTGTTCTCCTTTAGGATTTTGATGGACTCCTGTCTCACATTGAGGTCTTTCAACCATTTGGAGTCTATTTTTGTGTGTTGTATAAGGAAATGGTCCAGTTTCATTCTTCTGCATGTGGCTGTCCAATTTTCCCAACACCATTTGTTGAAGAGACTGCCTTTTTTCCATTGAACGTTCTTTCCTGCTTTGTCGAAGATTAGTTGGCCATAGAGTTGAGGGTCCATTTCTGGGCTCTCTATTCTGTTCCATTGATCGATGTGTCTGTTTTTGTGCCAGTACCATGCTGTCTTGATGATTGCAGCTTTGTAATAGAGCTGGAAGTCCGGAATTGTGATGCTGCCAGCTTTGCTTTTCTTTTTCAACATTCCTCTGGCTATTTGGGGTCTTTTCTGGTTCCATACAAATTTTAGGATTATTTGTTCCATTTTATTGAAAAAAGTGGATGGTATTTTGATGGGGATTGCATTGAATGTGTAGATTGCTCTAGGTGGCATTGACATCTTCACAATATTTGTTCTTCCAATCCATGAGCATGGAAGGTTTTTCATTTCTTTGTGTCTTCCTCCATTTCTTTCATGAGTATTTTATAGTTTTCTGAGTACAGATCCTTTACCTCTTTGGTTAGACTTATTCCTAGGTATCTTATGGTTTTGGGTGCAATTGTAAATGGGATCGACTCCTTAATTTCTCTTTCTTCTGTCTTGGTGTATAAAAATGCCACTGATTTCTGTGCATTGATTTTATATCCTGCCACTTTACTGAATTCCTGTATGAGTTCTAGCAGTTTTGGGGTGGAGTCTTTTGGGTTTTCCACATAAAGTATCATATCATCTGCAAAGAGTGAGAGTTTGACTTCTTCTTTGCAGATTTGGATGCCTTTTATTTCTTTTTGTTGTCTGATTGCTGTGGCTAGGACTTCTAATACTATGTTGAATAGCAGTGGTATTAGTGGACATCCCTGCCGTGTTCCTGACCTTAGGGGGAAAGCTCTCAGTTTTTCCCCATTGAGAATGATATTCCCTGTGGGTTTTTCATAGATGGCTTTTATGATATTGAGATACGTACCCTCTATCCCTATACTCTGAAGAGTTTTGATCAAGAAAGGATGCTGTACTTTGTCAAATGCTTTTTCTGCATCTATTGAGAGGATCATATGATTCTTGTTCTTTCTTTTGTTAATGTATTATATCACGTTGATTGATTTGTGGATGTTGAACCAACCTTGCAGCCCAGGGATAAATCCCACTTGGTTGTGGTGAATAATCCTTTTAATGTACTGTTGGATCCTATTGGCTAGTATTTTGATGAGAATTTTTGCATTCATGTTCATCAAGGATATTGGTCTGTAATTCTCCTTTTTGTTGGGGTCTTTGTCTGGTTTGGGGATCAGGTAATGGTGGCCTCATAATACGATTTGGAAGTTTTCCTTCCATTTCTATTTTTTGGAACAGTTTCAGAAGAATAGGTATTAATTCTTCTTTAAATGTTTGGTAGAATTCCCCTGGGAAGCCGTCTGTCTCTGGGCTATTGTTTATTGGGAGATTTTTGATGACTGCTTCAATTTCCTTAGTGGTTATAGGTGGGTTTTCTATTTCTTCCTGGTTCAGTTTTGGTAGTTGATACATCTCTAGGAATGCATCCATTTCTTCCAGGTTATCTAATTTGTTGGCATATAGTTGCTCATAATATGTTCTTATAATTGTTTGTATTTCTTTGGTGTTGGTTGTGATCTCTCCTCTTTCATTCATGATTTTGTTGATTTGGGTCATTTCTCTTTTCTTTTTCATAAGTCTGGCCAGGGGTTTATCAATCTTGTTAATTCTTTCAAAGAACCAGCTTGTTTTGTTGATCTGTTCTACTGTTCTTTTGGTTTCTATTTCATTGATTTATGCTCTGATCTTTATTATTTCTCTTCTCCTGCTGGGTTTAGGCTTTATTTGCTGTTCTTTCTCCAGCTCCTTTAGGTGTAGGGTTAGGTTGCGTATTTGAGACCTTTCTTGTTTCTTGTGAAAGGCTTGTATTGCTATATACTTTCCTCTTAGGACTGCCTTTGCTGCATCCCAAAGATTTTGAACAGTTGTGTTTTCATTTTCATTGGTTTCCATGAATTTTTTTAATTCTTCTTTAATTTCCTGGTTGACCCATTCATTCTTCAGTAGGATGCTCTTTAGCCTCCATGTATCTGAGTTCTTTCCGACTTTCTCTTGTGATTGAGTTCTAGTTTCAAAGCATTGTGGTCTGAAAATAGGCAGGGAATGATCCTAAAATTTTGGTACCGGTTGAGACATGATTTGTGACCTAGGATGTGATCTATTCTGGAGAATGTTCCATGGGCACTAGAGAAGAATGTGTATTCTGTTGCTTTGGGATGGAATGTTCTGAATATATCTGTGAAGTCCATTTGGTCCAGTGTGTCATTTAAAGTCTTTATTTCCTTGTTGATCTTTTGCTTAGACGATCTGTCCATTTCAGTGAGGGGGGTGTTAAAGTCCCCCACTATTCTTGTATTGTTGTCAATGTGTTTCTTTGCTTTTGTTATTAATTGGCTTATATAATTGGCTGCTTCCATGTTAGGGGCACAGATATTTATAATTGTTAGATCTTCTTGTTGGATAGACCCTTTAAGTAGGATATAGTGTCCTTCCTCCTCTCTTATTACAGTCTTTTGTTTAAAATCTAATTTGTCTGATAGAAGGATTGTCACCCAGCTTTCTTTTGGTGTCCATTAGCATGGTAAATCGTTTTCCACCCCTTCACTTTCAATCTGGGTGTCTTTGGGTCTAAAATGAGTCTCTTGCAGATAGCATATCGATGGGTCTTGTTTTTTTTTTTTAAAGATTTCATCCATTTGAGAGAGAGAATGAGATAGAGAGAGAGAGAGAGAGAGCATGAGAGGGGGAGGGTCAGAGGGAGAAGCAGACTCCCCACTGAGCAGGGAGCCTGTTGCGGGACTCGATCCCAGGACTCCAGGATCATGACCCGAGCCAAAGGCAGTCGCTTCACCAACTGAGCCATTCAGGCGCCCTTCTTGTTTTTTAATCCAATCTAATACCTTGTGTCTTTTGATTGGGGCATTTAGCCCATTTACATTCAGGGTAACTATTGAAAGATAGGAATTTAGTGCCATTGTATTGCCTGTAAGGTGACTGTTACTGTATATTGTCTGTGTTCCTTTCTGGTCTATGTTGCTTTTAGGCTCTCTCTTTGCTTAGAGGACCCCTTTCAAGATTTCCTGTAGGGCTGGTTTTGTGTTTGCAAATTCCTTTAGTTTCTGTTTGTCCTGGAAGCTTTTTATCTCTCCTTCTATTTTCAATGACAGCCTAGCTGGATATAGTATTCTTGGCTGCATATTTTTCTCATTTAGTGCTCTGAATATATCCTGCCAGTCCTTTCTGGCCTGCTAGGTCTCTGTGGATAGGTCTGTTGCCAATCTAATGTTTCTACCATTGTAGGTTACAGATCTCTTGTCCCGAGCTGCTTTCAGGATTTTCTGTTTGTCTCTGAGACTCGTAAGTTTTACTATTAGATATCGGGGTGTTGACCTATTTTTATTGATTTTGAGGGGGGTTCTCTGTGCCTCCTGGATTTTGATGCCTGTTTCCTTCCCCAAATTAGGGAAGTTCTCTGCTATAATTTGCTCCAATATACCTTCTGCCCCTCTCTCTCTTTCTTCTTCTTCGGGATCCCAATTATTCTAATGTTGTTTTGTCTTATGGTATTGCTTATCTCTCGAATTCTGCCCTCGTGATCCAGTATTTGTTTATCTCTCTTTTTCTCAGCTTCTTTATTTTCCATCATTTGGTGTTCTATATCACTGATTCTCTCTTCTGCCTCATTTATCCTAGCAGTTAGCGCCCTCATTTTTGATTGCACCTCATTAATAGCCTTTTTGATTTCAACTTGGTTAGAGTTTAGTTCTTTTATTTCTCCAGAAAGCATTTCTCTAATAACTTCCATGCTTTTTTGAAGCCCAGCTAGTATCTTTAAAATCATCATTCTGAACTCTAGTTCCGACATCGTACTAATGTCTGTATTGAGTAGGTCCCTGGTAGTCGGTACTGCCTCTTGTTCTTTTTGTTGAGGTGATTTTTTCCATCTTGTCATTTTGTCCAGAGGGGAATAGATGAATGAGAGAACAAAATGCTAACAGATTAACAATGTCTCCAGAAAATATACTCTAAACAAATCAGAAAAGACCTGAAACCAGGGGAAAAGACAGGGAAAGAAAGAAAAAAGAAAAAGAAAAAAAAAGAAAAAGATAAAAACAAACAAAAACAGAACAAAACAAAAAAAAAGAATATGATCAAATATGATCAGGCTGGTACATAGATCAGTGCCACACACTAGATTTTGGGCGTATTTTGGTCTGTTAGAAGAGAGTGCCTCCCAAAATTTTAAAGAAAGAAAAACTTATATATGTACAACAATAAGGGTTAATACGATGAAGGGATGGAATATGAATGTAAAGATGAAAATTATAAAAAATTTTATAAAAGGAATTGATAAGAAGTTGTTTGAAAAAAGAAAGAAGAGGATTTAAAAAAAAAAGGAAAAAAAAGGGAGAGAATGTGATCAGGCAGGAGACTAGAACAAAGCCATACAGTAGAGATTTAGGGTATATTTTGATCTGTTAGAAGAAACTGTATCTCAAAATTTTAAAGAGAGAACAACTTATAAATGTATGCCAAAAATAAGGGTAACTACTATGAAGGGATAGAATATGACTCTAAAAATGAAAAATAAAAATGTTTTTTAAAAAACGGATTGACAAGATGTTAGTTGAAAAAGGGAAAAAGAAAAATTCAAGAAAAAAAGACGGTTAAAAAAAATTAACTTTGAAAGACTAAAGAATCATGGGGAAAAAGCCATGAATTCTATGTGCAGTGTTCCCCTAGTGCTGGAGTTCTGCCGTTCTCATTGATCGGTAAACTTGGTCTTGACCGGCTGTTCTTGCTGATCTTCTGGGGGCGGGGCCTGTTGCCGTGGTTCCCAAATGTCTTTGCCGGAGGCGGAATTGCCCCGCCCTTGCCCCCTCCCGGCTAAGTAATCTGCTCGGGTTTGCTCTCAGGAGCTTTTGTTCCCTGCGAGCTTTCCGTACAGCTTTGGAGGCGGAGAGTGAAAATGGCGGCCTCCCAATCTCCGCCCCGGAGGAGCCGAGAACTCGGGGCCCTGCTTCTCAGTGAGCCCCCAGAGAAAAGCCGTCAGTCACTCCCGTCTCCCCGGTCTCTGGCTGCACTCCGTGCTCACCCGGCCTGTGACCCAGCGTTTCTATCTCTGGCTCACGACCCCGTGTGGAGTCCCCAAACCCAGCAGATCCCTGCGGTGCGCTTCCGCGCCGCTTCTCCTGTGGGAGGAAGGTGAGTCTCCCGGATCTGCTGCTTGTTGGGTCCCTGTTGGAGGAGCAGTGGCCCGACTGTGCCGCGGATCACGGTTTATGGCAACCCCGAGCTGAGAGCCGGCGCCTTGGCTCCGTCTCTGCAGCCGGCTTCCCCACTCCGATACCTGGGAGCTCTGTCGCACTCAGGCACCCCCGGTCTTTCTGTGACCCCGAGGGTCCTGAGACCACCCTGTCCCACAAGGGTTCCACCCCTGCTTAGCCACTGGAGCGATGTCCCTCAGCGGAGCCGACTTCTAAAAGTTCTGATTTTGTGCTCCGCGGCTCTATCACTTCCCAGAAGCGGCCGACGGAGGCCCCTTCCCCGCCGTCTATCCTCCTGAATATCGCCTCGGATTCACTTCTCCGCACGTCCTACCTTCCAGAAAGTGGTCGCTTTTCTGTTCAGAGAGTTGCTGCTATTCTTTTCTTTGATCTCCTGTTGAGTTTATAGGTGTTCAGAATGGTTTGATCCCTATCCAGCTGAATTCCTGAGACCAGACGAAATCCAGGTCTCCTACTCCTCCGCCATCTTGCTCCACCGGAAATTCAGCTAAGTATTTTTATATACTTATCTTATTTAATCCTCTCAACAACTCTGTGAAGTAGGGAATAGAACTATATTTATTTGTGAAGTTAGGAAACTGAAGCTAGGGATGTCACTCAGGTGGTCAGTGCTATTTTGACTTCGACATATCTTGAATCTATCTAGTTTTCAAGTCACTTCTGGTCACCTACTGCTTTTGTTCTGCTAGGGCCCTACGTGACATAAAGCACAGAGGGGACACCATAGGCAAATGCATGTCCTTCACTAATTGCTGCGGTTTTGGTCCCCAAATTCCTGTACTCTATGACTCTAGGAAGGCTGGCCTGAACCATTCATGGGCCTTGAGAACTCTTCTATCGCTTGATTATGAGACTAGAGACAGAGTACTCTGGGTCTCTTTTTCCCTTTAACATTCACTTGATCCTGTCCATTTAACATTTTGGTTCCTTTTCATTCCAGAATGAGCGGAGGGAAGAGAGAAAGAAAACAAGTGTGAGAGAGAGAAAGAGACATTGATATTCTTCTGAAGGTTAAGAACAGAGAAAATGTAAGCCACTTATGCCTTTCTTCCTTTCTCTTGGGCCCTACCCTCTTCCTCTTGGCCTTCTAAAAGCCTCCAGCAGGATTGCCTAGGCTCAGTCTTCCCATAATAACCACATGAGACTTAAAAGAAAAGGTGAATACTAATCCCCTTCACACTTCTCACCAGACATTTTTGCATTTGGGAATTCTGCTAAATAGATTTCTGTGGTGCTGAGAACACCTTGATATACTAGGGATTCTTTTCCTTGGTAGGGGAAAAAGTAGCCCCGAGTGCCCCTAGAAGTTAAAGTGTTTGACTCACAGTCAGCACTGGGCATGCCAGATAGCAGGTAGCAACACATCAGTTACTGAGCTGCAGATCAGAGGCAGAAGCCTCAGTCCTTGGATGGGTCTGACATCAGCAAAGCAGGACTTCCTTTATACATGGTTGGGATATTAGATTTCAAGGATCAGGAATGGAGACTAAGACAAAAACTGATTCCTCGGTGCAACTTAGAGGTAATGCCCAGTCTACTGATGTGGGAAGTGCTTTAATTATGTCCTTGTTGCTCATAGTCAAGATTTGTCATTTAAATAGGAGTAGGACTGAGCCTGCAGGTATGAAGTAGAGAGGCCACGAAGCAGGTAGGGCCCCCAGCCCATGCACGATGTCAGGATAAACTTTAGCTAGAGCCTTCTCACATTCTCCATCTCTTCTAACTAGAAGTTGGCAGTTCTCTCACATCGTCATGGATAGACCAGAGCTTTGTCTCTTATCTGGAATCTCCCAGGGCATTGGTTCTCAAAGTGGTTCCAGGACCTTCAGTATAGGCATCACTGGGGAACTGGTTGGAAATGCAAATTCTTGGGTGCCACCCGAGACCTAGTGAATCAGAGATTCTGGGGTCTGGACCCAGCAAACTGTGCTGTGTGACACATCTCCCAGGGGATTCTGAGGCCCACTAAAGTTTGAGAACCACTGATCTCTGTTGCTCTGCTGGTCCAGGCCATGGGTTCACACTACCATCCATTCATTTGTCCCAGAATCCTGATGTGCTATGAGCTCTGACTTTTAGTGACTGCATAGCTCTTGTCTCTTCTGGTCCCCTGTCTGGTGATCTTGTCTCTACAGCTGTTCAGAGCGGCAAATAATACTGAGACTCTCTTGTCTGATATAAGTACAACCAGTTTAGTGTGCAAACATGAGCCTGAATCATCTGTGCCTACATAAAACCAAATCACAAGTATAGCATAGTGCTTAAGGGCCCTGGCTTTGGGGGTGGGCACATCTGCGTTAATATCAGTCTCTACCTCTTAACTAGCTCTGTATCTTGGACTCTGTAAGCCTCTATTTCCTCAGCTAAACATGGAGATAATAACACAACCTCACAGGGTTGTTGTAAGGACTAAGAGAGATAATACACATGAGGTGCTCGGTACTTGGCATTTAACAAGTGCTCCCTAATGGCAGGACTCATTGCTAGACTCTCCCCTGCCCCTTTTCAGTTGTCGTGGCATCCTGTAGTCAAATTATAACTTCAGAGAATTGGTTTTTCTCATTTGTTTTACCACTGAAAATATTTTGTCTTACCCTTTGGAGGGTAGATGACATATATACCACTGAGGATCGATGTGAAGGTTGAGAGGCATGAGAGCAGAGTGGTTAAAAGTGTGGGCTCTAGAACCAGATAGCTTGGATTTGCGTCTTGATTCTGTCACTTATTAGCTGTGTGATCCTGCACAAGTTATTTACCACTCTGAGCCTCAGCTTTCCCATTTGTAAAATGGAGCTAATAGTTGGAACTGACTTAGTGTAGGGATTAAATGAATTAACATGTGTAAAGTGCTCAGAACGGAGCCCAGCACATTTCATTTTAAAACTGCTGACAAGCATTGCGTGGACAGAGTTTACAGAAGGGAACATCATGGGAGTGGGGGACGCTTGTATAAACGTGGCTGGAGACCCGGCCCCAGTATGCAAGGGCTATCCTGAGTGAGTACCTGATCGAATCACATGTGTTTTGGCATTGTGTACATGCAGCTTTCTGTTTAGCGCCACCCCAGTGTATTTGCTTTGATAATATGTATAGAAAAGCCAGTAAAGAAATAATGAACTTCTGCCAGGAGACTCTCAACGTAATGCCAGGGACTGTGGAAATACAAATGAAGAAGAAATGCTCCCTTGCCTTTGGAAACCTATAGTCTGGCTGGACAGATGAGATTAGCAGCATGAAACATTACAGAAGAGTACGAGAGAGTATTAAGTGCTAAATGGTGTAGTGGAGATGACAAGTGCGGCAAGAATCCAGATGAGAGGGAGGGGAGGGAGGCTGGAGAGAGGAAAGCTTTCTCAGAAGTGTTGTTTTGAGCTGCGCTTTTAAGGATAGGGAAGATCTGGCTGGGTAGAGAGAAGGATAAATGAGAGGTGTTTATCACATTGCAAAATGACTCATTAAGGATTCTTTTGAGTAGTTGACACCCTTAGGACATTTAATATCCACCTCAATTTACAAAGTTCTGTTTACACACAAATATTTTGACTCACACTGGACTGGGGGAGAAAGATCTGGGGTCTTGCTTCATCCTTCCACTAAGTAGTTGTGTCTATTTGCTCAAATGTCCTTCTATTTTCTAGACCTCTGTTTCCTTGTCTATAAAGCAAGAGGGCTGAGCACAATGACCTCTAAGATGCATTGCTACTCTGAATATAGCCATACTAATTGCTAATGTTCATTGAGTGCTTACTCTGGACCAGGCATCATAAGCCCTGTATACTTATTAATTCACTTAACACCTGTTTGAGTGGATGCTCTCATATCACCCCTTTTATGGATGAGAGAACCAAAGCACAGGAAGGTTCAGTAACGTGTTCGAGGTTTGTCATGCAGGTGGGGCATGGACACAGTATTAGGACCACGTGGTACAGATACAACATAGGGTTTCTGTGTGGGCAGTATTTACAAACAGAGAAGTAGCAGAGTGTATGCAGTCCCCTGAAGTCTCATCATGCCACAGCACAGGCCAGGTATAGATCTTCTGTATGCACCATGGCCAAGGTTCCAGCAGGGGCAGGGTCTGCCTGGGCCAGCACATTAGACTTGGGACAGAGAGCACTCCAAATATGCGAGTGAACCCTGTCCTTGACTCACATTACATATTTATAGGTGACCTTCAGAGGAGCTAGGGAACACCTAGTTTTTTTTAAGTGACAAGAAATAAAGGATCTCCCAGCCTAGGGGTCACACCAGGGAACAGGCATATGGAACACCAGGATCTGCACACTGAAGATGCTAGGAATAGCTTTGCCCAGTAGGAATGGTTACATTAGCCCACAGTCTCGTCTGTCTGCACTCAGGTTCTATGCACTCGATCTAGGTCTTGGTCAGACCACCAAAAGAGGGGAGGAAATGAGCCACCAGGGTCATCTGTATGTTTCCTGTCAAGGGCATCCAGCAGAACTGGAATCAAGCTCAAGTAGTGTAGCGCCAGGACCCGCACTTTTAACCAATGAACTATACAGTGTCAGTTATCATACTCCTGCTAAATATAGTGGTGGTTTTATAACACAAGGAAAGCAAGTTATCTTTCAAGCCAGTAAAGCTTAAATTTGAATTCTGGCTCTTCCACTTACCAGATGTGAGGTTTTGGATACGTTATTTAATCTCTCTGAGCCTCAGTTTCTCTGTCTGCATAATGAGAAAAAATAATCCCTACTTCCCGGGCTTACTCTGAGCATTAAGTGAGATAGTCAGTGTAAAGTTCCCAGGACTGCGCCTGGCATATAGGAAGTGCTTAGTTCCCAGGACTGCGCCTGGCATATAGGAAGTGCTTAGAACGGTGGCTGCAGTTATCATCCGTGGTGCCATTCCAATCACTGGCTTGCCTTCCCGAAACGCTCAGTTCTGAGATAGTCCACAAGATGTCCCCCTCTCAACAGAAAGTTCTGTAGCACTGGCATGTGTATAAATATGTGTATCAGAGGATCTGAGTTCTTGAAAAATGACTTTCACGTCCATGCCTGCTTGAGCAAAAACATATATTGAACCATGTGCCCAGGAGGAAATCATAGCTGGCTTTGCAGCCGATGCACATATGGCTCTCCAGGCAGTTCTAAGGCGAGCCGGTCGCTTCCCAGGCTGTGTGTGGGCGGTGACTACATCCCCACAGTATAGCCCAAGCATGATGCGGTGGAAGGAGTTTGAGGATCTGTAATTATGTTCCTTTATCAAGTCCTGAGGGAAGTAGATGGCTCTTGAGGAGTGTGTGTGTGTGTGTGTGTATGTGCCATGTGCATAGTGGGGGCATAGAGAGGCTGGGGACTTAGCCTTCCCCTCCGAAAATTCTGTACCAGACACGGAAGCATTCTTTCACTTGCTGCGATTTTGTGGATTTTATTTTTGGTAGGTCATTGTGGTACAGGACAGAAGTTCAGAAAGGTACTCTGCTGTTTGTGTGGAACAGATAACACCAGACCTAGAATAATTACATGTATTCAGGACGATGGAACAATAAGAAATCTAAGTGGAGGCTGCCTTTGCAGCAGGAGCAATATAGCTGTGGACTCATTATTTTTTTTAACCACTTGAAAAATAATTTCCTCCTGGTCAACACAGGAAGAAAGAAAACAGAACAGCTGTTTTTGATTCTTTCTTCCCTTCGATTCAACTCATTTGCATACTGAGTAAAAAGCCTACAGCCTGGCAGATATTTTGCCCATTAGTCTATTGTACACGGGCTTGCATCTCCTAAGGATAATTTCCTTTGTTGTTTCTGAATGAAGGACGACAGTGTCTCGGATGCTGTTGCCGCATTGCATCGCTTTGTTCCGGGAAGAGAAAATGGCCTATTTTTTTTTGCAAACTTCAGTATTCTGGATATTTTAGGCAAAGCTCGTGCCCTTGTTTGGGGCAGAGCAGGCTTGAATTGGAATGCTGAAAGATCTTTCTGCCCCAGGGAAACTTAGAAATTGGGAGTACCAAGAATGGTCTTCGGCACCCCCTCTGACCAATTCTCTCTTCCCAGGCACACTGTGCCCTTACCCGGCCTCCACCCTGCCCAGTTATTTTAGCTAGACTAGTCCTTTCTGGAAAATACTCCAAGATCCAGATTTTTCTTGGATTTCTTCCCTTTGCCCCAGTTTCTGTTCCTCAGTGTCTTTCCCTTTATTTCCCAAGGTTGTTCTTGGCTTCGTGCTTTTCAAACCATAGGTGTACATGGCGGTGTGGCAGTCGGTATGTGTAGCCTCCTCCTGGATTGTCACTTTTTCTTGGTGGCAACAAATTTGAATATATTCTGGAGTAGAATGCAAAATTCCCTCAAATCTTTAAGATAAAATACTAACTAGCACCCATCGAGTGCTTACTGTGTACTGAGCTCTGTTCTGGGTGTTTGGTACAGATTAATTACATTGATATTCACAACAACCCTAGGAAGTGGATTACTGTGTCTCACCGAGTTTTATGGATGGGAAAACTGAGGCATGGGGAGGTTAAATGACTTGTTCAAGGTCAAATATCTGGGCAAGCTGCAGTCTGGCTGAGAGTCCCTGTTCTTACTGTATTTCCTGTCGAGGAGAGTTTTCTATGCCACTAGGGGTAAAGTGCAGCTCTTCTGTTTATTGGATTTATAGTTTAACCTGGACCTTTTTAAAAAAAAATTTTATTGTTATGTTAATCACCATACATTACATCGTTAGTTTTTGATAACCTGGACCTTTGAGTGAGGTAATCTTCATTTAAAGGAATAATTCTGATACTGGGTTTGAGGGTGAGTGGCAGGTCAGTGGAGGAGATTGAGTGAGATAAAAGAACATTTTTATGTCCTCACATCAGGCCAGAAGTCAGTCATCTTTTCATATGATCAGGGATATAAATGGGTGTAGCGCATATAAGTTTTAGTCCACATCACTGAGGGCAATGTTATGGACTGAACTGTGCCCACCCCCCAATTCATATGTCAAAGTCCTAACCCTCAAACTCTGTATTTGGAGATAGAACCTATGAGGAAGCAATTAAGGTAAATGAGGTCATAATGGTGGGACCCTGGTTTGATAGATTAGTGTCCTTATAAGAAGAGACCCCAGAGAGTGCTCTTGCACTCCCCTGCTTGCTTACCAGTGCACTCTCTCTCTCTCTCTCTCTCCCCTCCTCTGCTCCCTCCCCTCTTTACAGGTGAGCACACAACCAAGATGGAGATTAGTCTACAAGCCAAGAGAAGAGGACTCAGCATAAAACCTACCTTTCTGGCACCTTGATCTTGGAGTTCCCAGTCTCCAGAACTGTGAGAAATGAATGTCTGTTGTTTAAACCACCTAGTCTAGGATATTTTGTTATAGCAGCCCTAGTAAACGAACACAGGCACGATATAGCTTGTTCCTTTCTTTCTTTTTTTTTTTTTTTAAGATTTTTATTTATTTGACAGAGAGAGAGAGCTAGAGAGGGAACACAAGCAGGGTGGGTAGGAGAGGGAGAAGCAGACTCCCCGCCGAGCAGGGAGCCTGATGCGGGGCTCGATCCCAGGATGCTGGGATCATGACCTGAGCCGAAGGCAGACGCTTAACGACTGAGCCACCCAGGCGCCCCTTGTTCCTTTATTTCTATAAATTAAATGTAATCTTTGGGTCCCCAGCATGTTGTATGGGCAGGAAATTAAATCTTGATGATTTTGGGGGGTTTCCTGTACTCCTCCATTCGATCACTGAAGAGTCCTGGCCTTTTGTTGTGCCAGAAAATCAGGCGAGGGCTGGGTACTTATTTCTTGGGTTCAGCTTCACTGTTGCTCCTTGGGCTCCCAGAGGTTGCCGTCAACAGGTTTCTGTTGACTGTCTTTGTCCGAGTGGGCCCTGAGATACTGTTCACTGAGGTCTTCCCTTTTGACTGCTGACATGGCTGGGGCCCTTAGCCCGCACTCAGTGCACTGGATTTGTCAGTTCTGACTTCTTCCAGTGTCCGTGGGAGGGACTACAATCTCTGTTTCAGACACACAGGTTTCCCTCCTTGCAACTCAAAGCCCTTCTCTCCATATGCAATGATACAGCATAATCCTCTTTATTAATCTTTCAGACCTGTGGTCACAGAACTTTTTCTGTAAAGGTCCAGATATTTTAGGTTATATGGGTTATATGGTCTCAGTTGAAATTACCTGAGCTGAAAGCAGTCATACACAATATGTAAATGAATGGACACGCTGTGTTCCAATAAAGCTTCATTTATGGACACTGAAATTTGCATTTAACATAATTTTCATGTGTCACAGAATATTCTTCTTTTGATTTTTTTTCCCCTCAACCATTTAAAAAAAATCTAAAAATCATTCTTAGCTCACAGCCTGTACAACGGCTGGCAGTGGGCCAGATTTGGTCTGTGGGCTCTAGGTTGCTGATCTCTGGTTTAGACTTTTGCTACTCCAGGTGTGGGTACATGGACCAGCAGTGTGTGTCACCTGCAAGCTTGTTAGAAATGCAGAACCTCAGGCCTCACCACAGACCTACCCAATTGGAATTGGAATTTTAAGAAGATCCCCAGGTGATGCACATTAAAGTTTGAGCAGTACCAATTTAGAAATCCAGTGCTGGCTTCTCTTTTTTGGACACTGGGGAGGGAAAAGCAGATGCTAACATTAGTTATCAGTTTTTTCCTTCTGAATACCATCCATTGCTATCTCAACGTTGACCTTCCTACCTGATTTTCACTGTTGCCCTTTCCTGAATGTGAGAGCACTTAATATGAGTTAAAGCCAACTTCCATTAGTCATGCTAATCCACAGATCATTAGCACCTGACCGCGAATGAATCATTTGATGATTGTGGCAGATCTACTTTCCAACTTCTGGTTTAGTTCTTTCAAAGTTAAAATTCCCACTTGCAGAGCAGAGCACCAATTGAGTATTAAGAAAGAGATGGCCTTGGGGCATTCTCAGAAACAAGGTCGAAAATAGCCTGGAATTAAAATTTTGTTGTGACAAACCAATTCCCTCAGCATATGCAAATTCAGTAATACAATGCATGGACCATTACTATGGAAAATATCAACAAAACTGGCAGAATTTTTTTTTTTAGAACTGAACACGGTTTTAGATACCGTATTAGTTTTTGTTTTGTAGGTTTTTTCTTTTTTTAAAAAATACTTGAGAGAGAGAGAGCACGCACGCATGTGCACATGCGTGTGAGTTGGGGGATGGGCAGAGGGAGAGAATCTCAAGCAGACTCCCCGCTGAGCGTGGAGCCCCATTCAGGCTCCATCTCACAACACATGAGATCGTGACCTGAGCCAAAACCAGGAGTCGGATGCTCAACTGGCTGAACCACCCAGGTGCCCCTGTAGGCTTTTTCTTAAATGTATTTTTTCTTAGGCTGATATTAAAATGACTTTGTATCCCATGGGCACACATCTGTGGATGTAGGAAGCTCAGAGGCATAGGTGGATGCTGTGGGGGAAAGTCTCCTTGAGATTAAAATTGTCCTTTAGATAATCCATGAGATGATGTGCAACAGCCTTGTGAGGTAAGAGTGTATCCATAATTAAGACATTCGGTAACCTGCCTTGGGCTCTTTACAATCACTCTTTCCCAGGCTTCCTTGGTGAATTGTAGACTAACCCTCTCATCACTAATTATCAGTGATTCCTGCCCGGGATTCCCAGGAGCCCAGTTTTGGGGAAGCAGAAGACAGACTCCTGCTTTTCTCTTCTTTCCAAATCTTGCGATCATTGAAGTTTGATTTCCATTAATGCATGAATGTCACCACCCCAGTGAAAATGCAACTCTACTGTGTGTGTTTTGATTACCTTGTCAGAGGCCAGGCAAGGAGAGCTTGAACAGCAGTGTTGCTCCTGCACTGTTATTTCTGCTTCCATTACTTGTCACATCTGTCAATTTCAGGAACATTCATATCTATGGAGCCATTATTTTTAGTACTTTAATTATCTTGGGTGTCTAAGGACACAATTAATGTATCATGTTGGTCACATTGTTGGTTTGCAAAGATGGTAGGTAGCCCTGCAAGGGATTTGGGCTTAGAGAGTGGGTTCCAAAGTGCTTGGGCATGTGGCAGATTAAGTGGGTAAATTCCCTTGGCTCTTAGTCTCTAGAGAGTCAGCCTCTGAAGCAAATCCCTAACGCTGGTTTTGGTCTTCAAAAATACTTTAAGATTTTCTTACTGTCTCTTGCTCCTCAGTCTTTTTAGTCTACACATCACCTAACTTGACTCTTACTTGATCTTCCTCACCAGGATCCTGCATGCCAATCTCCTTTTCCTGATAGATTGGAATAACAACGCTAGCTAACCTTTACTGAGTGTTTACTCTGTGCCAGGCAATGTCAAACAAGATCGCATTTATCCATACACAGCAGCCCTACAAGGTAGGTACTATTGTTACCCCCAATTTACAGATGAGGAAACTGAAGAATAGTGAGTGACTTGCTCAGGGCCACATGACTGGTATGCTCTGGAGCTGTGATCTTGTCCCAGTGCACATGCTCTTAACTACTGTGTTATACTGTACTCAACTCGTAACAATAACTAATGATTACCGAGTGCTTACCTTTTGGCCAGGCATGGTGCTAAGCTCTTCATACATATTAACTCACTTATTCTTAACAATTCTGTAAAGTAGGTTTTATTATTTTTATTTTTATTTTTAAAGATTTTTTATTTATTTATTTGACAGAGAGATTGACAGCGAGAGAGGGAACACAAGCAGGGGGGAGTGGGAGAGGGAGAAGCAGGCTTCCCACGGAGCAGGGAGCCCGATGTGGGGCTCGATCCCAGGACCCTGGGATCATGACCTGAGCCGAAGGCAGACGGCTAACAACTGAGCCGCCCAGGGGCCCAAGTAGGTTTTATTATTATTCCTGATTTTCAGAAGGAGAAACTGGGGCACAGATTTTAATTAACTTACCAAGTCACACCATTAAACAATCATAGACAGAAGCAGTCTTTGGACACAAAGCAGTTTGACTCTAGAGTCTATATTCTTTTTTCTTTTTCTGGGGGAGAAGCAAAATAGTGTCACCTCGTCTGGGCCCAATAAAAGAAAGGATGGACCTTCTTTTAGAGCCCAAGGCCAGCAGAGCCCAGTTGACTCCGGAGTCTATATTCTTAACCACTTTCCTATACTGCCTTCCAGATTCCTGCTCAGGCAAGGCAGAAGATGTCAAAGGGTGAAGCATGTCCATTTGGGGAGACAAGGAGGAGGAAGTGGGAGCCACTATTCACTTTCTGGTGATTGTTACCATGTGGAAAGGTAAGCACAGTGTCATCCAAGCTGCCAGTTTGTAGAAGAGAAGCCCCTGATCTGGATCTTTATATAAAATTTCCTTATTTTAAATATTGGCAACAAATGCCAATTTTTTACAAAGCACTTTGCTAGATTACAAAAAAAATCTGTTGATAGGAAGCATTAAATTATAGATAAGGATGTTTAATTCACATACTTACAAAATATTTATTTAGTGCTGCTTATGAACACTGCTAATTCTAGATACTGTTGTTCAATGTAAGTCTATGGAATCCCCATTTTCTATGTTGGTTCTCAGTGTTGTTAATAAGAAATCAACTCTTTCCCTGATTTCACTGGTAGTAAATCAGTTTAAATGATGGTTTGTGTATATTTTAGAGTTTAATTCCTCAGTGAAGTTATGACTATTGGAAGAAAAATGTGGACTTTAACTGTTTAATATGCCAAGGCTGCATTTTTTTCCCAAATATGAATAAGTTGTATATAAAAATATTTATTTATGTAAACTTTGCAAAGAACGGAACACACATATATGCTCTCTCACACACACACACACGTACACAAAACACCTGTGAGCCACATCTGACCCAGGGGCTGCCAGTTTGCAACCTCTGTCCTGGGGACTTATCTTTTTTTTTTTTTCCCTCCCTGCAGTTCCTAGCCTATTACCAGTTTTTATTTTTAAAGATTTTATTTATTTGAGGAGTGCCTGGGTGGCTCAGTCGGTTAAGCATTTGCCTTTGGCTCAGGTCATGATCCCAGAGTCCTGGGATCGAGGCCCACATCAGGCTCTCTGCTCTGCGGGAAGCCTGCTTCTCCTTCTCCCACTCCTCCTGCTTGTGTTCCCTCTCTCGCTGTCTCTCTGTCTCTCTGTCAAAATAAATAAATAAAATCTTAAAAAAAATTTATTTATTTGAGAGAGAGAGAGAGACAGAGCACAAGCAGGGGGAGTGGCAGGCAGAGGGAGAGGGAGAAGCAGACTCCCCGCTGAGCAAGGAGCCCGAAGCAGGGCTCCATCCCAGGACCCTGGGATCATGACCTGAGCCGAAGGCAGACGCTTAACTGACTGAGCCACCCAGGTGCCCCCTATTACCAGTTTTATAGCAGGCCCTGACTGAATACATATTGACTTTTGGTTGCTCTTGTTCTGACCCAGACATGTCTCAAACCTGATGCCCTCTCTCAGGTCACCTATGTCCGTTTCCACTAAGAGACTTCCCTTGCTGTTTTGCAAAGCTGGTGTCCAATTCCTTCTCCTTCACAGAGCATTTCCAAATCAGTTAGAAGGGGTTTTCAACCTATCCTAAGCAGAAACTGTTTCCATATAACATTTCTCAAAAAAGCAAGTGAGAGAGGAAGAATGGGCCAGCCTGGGGGTTTTCAATCCTGGCTGTCCATTAAAACCACCTAGAGATCTTTTTTAAAATGCTGATTCTAGAGCTCCAGTCTCAGAAATTCTGATTTCAATGGTCTGTGGTGGGACCCTGGGCATCAGTACTCTTTTTTTAAAAAGCTCCCTAGGCATTCTAATCTGCAGCCAGGTTTGAAAACTGGCCCAACTGATGAATATGTGTTTGTCAGAAGGTCCCAAATATCCACTTTGGGTCTTGATCAACTGCTTTCTCCTTTACTAAAATCAGACGTTCGTAAGGTAAAGAGTCAGACTAGGGTAATCATATCTTTATGCATTGTTTTCTTGTGAACCAGACTATTATTTCTGGTTCTTATGTAGTGACCGGGTAAATAGGCAAGAACACGGGCTAAAAGGTGTGTATTGATGTTGAAGAGGGAGTGCCAGGTGGCTTTTGAAATGGCTCCCGTGATTTCCCCACCTCTTGGTATTCACATGCTGTGTAATTCTCTCCCCTTTTATGTGGGCTGGACCTAGTGACTTCTTTCTAACAAGTGTAATTCAGCAAAAGTGATGAGATGTCCCTTTCATGATTAGGTTACAAAAGATTGTGACTTCTGTCTTGCTGGCTCTCTTCCTCTCTGGCTCTCTACGCTGGTTTGCTCCAATGAAACAAGGTGCTATGTTGTTAACTGACCTAGGAGAGGTCTGCCTGGCAAGAAAATGAGGACAGCTACTGGTCAACAGCCAGTGAGGAACGGAGGCCTTCTGTCCAACAGCCTGTGAGATACTAAATCCTGCCAGATGAGTGAACTCGGAAGCAGATCTTTCCTTAGGTGAATCCTGAGATAACTGTAGCCTTGACCCGTATCTTGATGGCAGCCTTTGGAGAGATTCTGAGCCAAAGGACCCGTCTAAGTTATGTCTGGGTTTCTGACCCACAGAAGCAGTGAGGTAATAAATGTGTGTTGTTTTAAGCCACTACATTTGGCGGTAATTTGTTACATAGCAATAGATAACATAGAGGGTGTGATGCTGGATTCTGTTTATGGTAGGAGGCTAGAGAAGTGGTTCCCCAACTTTAGCATGCATTGACTTTCCTTCGGAAACTTGATAAAATGAGGATTCCTGGGCTCCCCTTTCAGAGGCTTTAGATTTGGTAGGTCTGAGGCGGGACTCCGGATTATGCATCTTTATCACACATCCCAGGCACTTCTGATGCAGGTGTTCTTTGGGATTGCATTTCCACAACTGTCCGCTAGGAGGTGGACTCAGCCTTTGGAGAAGCAGAGAGTGTTGGAGGACCAGTGATTGTTGAGTTGTGCGGGCTCAGTGGGGCAGGATTTATGGAAGGCTTTTGGATTAATCAGGTGACCTGTTGGAAGGCATACCAAACTTTGAACTGGAAGAAGTCTTGGAGGTCAGAAGAGTAGCCTGGTGGCAGTGTGCTGGATGGGTTGGAAGGGAGAGAGACTGGAATCAGGGGCCAGGGTAGCAAGAGATGATAAAAGCCTGCACTAGAATGTTGGAATTGGAGACAGGAAGGAAAGGCATGAGAAACATTTCATTATTTTATTTTTACTTTATTTTTTAAAAGATTTTATTTATTTATTTGACAGAGATAACGAGAGCAGGAACACAAGCAGGGGGAGTGGGAGAGGGAGAAGCAGGCTTCCCACTGAGCAGGGAGCCTGACACGGGGCTCAATCCCAGGACCCTGGGATCATGACCTGAGCCGAAGGCAGACACTTAATGACTGAGCCACCCAGGCACCCCGAGATGAGTTATCTGATATGGAGGACTTTGAGAGTAGGAGGAGAGGCGAGTAGACCAGCTGTGTTGTGTACTGGATCCCCTGAACTTGGGTACAGAACATGGAGGGAGGTGGGGGTCCCACAGTGGCTGGGCTCTGTGCCCCGATCCCCTTACCTCCTAGCAGCTGGAGGAATGTAACAGAAATTATTCTTTGGGGATGGAGGGGGGTGGCTGTACCTCTAGGTTTTGTTGTTGTTTCCACCCTGACTCTGGCCATTATTCTTGGTGACTTCATTCATGTGGATGACCCATCTCTCATCATGGCTTTTCATTTCCTTCATCCCTTTGCTTCAGTGATCTTTCCCTCTACACACCTCAACTACCCACTTGCTTGGTCACACACTAGCCCTTTTCACCACTAGTAACTGCATTGTTTAGTAAATCTTTTTTTTTTTTTTTAAGATTTTATTTATTTATTTGACAGAGAGAAAGATAGCGAGAGCAGGAACACAAGCAGGGTGAGTGGGAGAGGGAGAAGCTGGCTTCCCACTGAGCAGGGAACCCAATGGCGGGCTCGATCCCAGGACCCTGGGATCATGACCTGAGCTGAAGGCAGACACCTAACAACTGAGCCACCCAGACATTCCTGTTTAGTAAATCTTGACCTCCATTGCTACAGTTCTTCAACCTTACCAGGTTAGACCTCTAATCTATTGTTTCCCACTACATTTTCTCTCCCCATCAGCCCATCATCTTCTGTTTGCCTCCTACCCCAGCTTAGAACCCATCTACAGTATTGTTAACATCACTTTCCCCTTCCCTTTCTATCTTTCATACCCAGTGGGCTGTCATACTCTGACTCTTCAGTGTCCCATCTTTCTTCCCCCTCCCTCCTTTTCTTTGCAGCTGGGACTTTCACAATTTGGCTGCCTGTCATCGCTCATCATGAACTTTAGATGGACACCCACACTGTCCATCACTTTCATGACCTTTCCTTAGTGAGGGTTTTTGGACTGTAATTCTCTGAGCTGACCTCTTCCTCCTCTGGCCTCAGACCTCCCTCCTCTACCCCTTTTTCCTTCTCATGCTCACTGATGACCTCACTCCATATGGTACTGAGTAAACAGAACCCAGAAAATGGGAACATTCTCATCTTCTCACCACTTAATCTACCCTTCTAACTACAACTGTAACTGTTGTCTTTCCCCCTTTTGTGATGGAGAATGTGTGCATTTTCCTGATAGGAGAAGGTGCTTCTCTCAGAGGCCAATCCCTCCTAGATTCTGTACAATCTTGCCTCCTCTGGAACTTGGGTTCTTTGGTTATACCCTCTCCTTATTGCATTATCAATATCTCCCTCTCTTCTGGGTCTTTTGCATAAAAAAATCAACCATGTCCTATGACCCCTATTCAGAAACACAAAACACAATAACAATGTACTTTCCCTTTGACGTGACATACACCTCTAGCTACCATTGCATTTCCTTATATTTCTTTACAGCCAACTTCTTCAAAGCTTTATCTGTTAAATCTCCCTATACTCATATCTTATCACCCCTTGAACCCTCTCCGATCTCACTTTAATCCCCAACTGACTATATTTTGCCTCTATGGAGGTTTGAGAATCAAGCCTATAGGTAGCTGAGACTGTAGCATCAGAGTCTATTATGGTGAGAACACATGAGGAAACTGAGGCTCAGAGAGGTTAAGTGATTTGCCCCAGGTGACACAGCTAGTAAGTAGGTAAGTTGGTATTGAATCAGGGTGCATCAATTCTAGGAGCCTGTGCATCTGCATTCTTGTCATTGATCATGCCTCCTCTGTGCTCTGCATGTCTTTGTAGGGATTATCACATTGAACCATAATTATTTGTTGACACTCCCTTTCCTCACTGGATTATGATTTTGAGGACAAGAACAAAACTTAGAACACATAGTAGGTGTTTGATAAATGCTTGTTGAGCGAATGAAGAAATGCTGTTATCTGAGCTCATTTGTTCTTTTTTTTTTTTTTTTTTTGCCCTCAGTAGTGATGGATCACTGCTGATCACCACTTTCCTTTTAATATAATCATAGAATCATGAAATTTTAGAGCTGCAAGGGACCTTGGAGATCAGGAAATTAAGATCCGTAGAGGTTAAGTAACATACCCAAGGTCACTTGGCTAGTTAGTTGCAGTCCAGTGCTCTTCCCATGCCATCTTCAATAGATGTTAGTGCTCCCTCCCTCCATCCATGTTCTCTTTTCCAGCCTAAATAATTCCAATGCCAGGCAGCACGTAGACGGCAGAAAGTCAGTAGAAGGACACGTTGTGAATGTGATGGGTAGCTGGTGCAGTGCTTTTTAGTTTTAATGAACACTTTCCTCCTTGGTTTAAGCAGGTGCCTGCTAGCTACTTTGGTTCTAGTTTAAAATACCCTTTTCAGGAGCTCCTGTCTTACATTATATTCCTCTTAGTGCTTTAGTTATTTTAATGAGTTTTTCTTATCTCATATTTGTAAAACCAGACCTACTTTCTAATGTTTTGTTGTTGTTGTTTTAATGACTCAAATTCCCAAGTCTTGTTCCTTTTCCATCGCTCTTTCTTCTTTATACTCTTTATGTTTGTGTGCTTGGAGTTGTGCAGTGCATTTTTAAATTCAATCTTGTTGGTTGCTAATACAGTGCTAGAGCAATCAGTTTTTCTATAGGGAAGAATAAGCTAACTGGAATCCTCAACTAACTGGAACCCACAGCCTGAAGTGAAAGTAGCACAGTTTCTGAAAGCAGGCATAGTGGAGTTTAAATCTTGGCTTTACTACTAATTTTTTATTAATTATTAATTTTACTGTTGGTCTCCCCCTTATTCTTTTTCAAAATTAAGGTCTAATTGACATAACATTATATTAATTTCAGGTACACAACATGATGATTTGATATTTGTGTATATTGCAAAATGGTAACCTCCCTGTACGTGTTTCCTCATCTTTAAAATTAAATCAATAATAGTATGCTTATCTCATTGAGGAAAGATCAAATGAAGTGTACATAGTTCTAGGTTTAAAATTCTCATTCTGCCACATACTGGCTATAGAATGACCTCAGTAAATTTATTTAACTTCTTTGAGCCTCAGTTTCCTTCTCTGTAAAATGGGAATTGTTATCAGTTAGCATTTGCTGCATAACATACCACCTCAAAATGTAGTGGCTTAAAATAACAACCATTTATTTGCTCCTGATTCTGTGGGTTGGTGGTTTGGACTGCACTCAGGTGGGACTGTCTCTGCTTCCTGTGTGTCAGCTGGGTTCACTCATCCATTTATGTCAACTGGCCTAACTCATATGCCTGGCAGTTGGCTGGTTGTCACCAGGGGTAATGGAAGTAACTGGGCTATGTGGCATTCATCACCCAGTGGGCTTGCCTGGGTTCATTCACCTGGTGAGTGAGGGTTACTAAGAGCATCAAGAGCAAGTAAGACCCATTGCATAAGCACTTTTCGAGTCTCGGCTTATTCATATTTGCTATTGTGCTGTTGGTCAAAGTAAGTGATATGATCAAGACCAGTATAGGTGTGGGAAGGGACTACCCGAGGGCATGGATATAGGGAAGGTAATTATGCAGCCATTTTTTTTTCAGACAATCTATTATAGACTTGGTATTACCTGTTTTCCAGGATTGTTTTGAGAATTAGAGATAATATGTATCAAGAACTGAGTGAAGTGACTGGTATTATAGGTGCTCAGCAAATGACAGCTAAAGCATATTAGATTGTACCTGATCTACAGTAGGTGTTTAGTTAAGGAAAGTTCTTTCTGCCTATTCTCCTTCCCTCATTACTTTGTTAATAGAAAAAAACTGCAATTCAAAACAAACGAACAAAAGAGACAAAAACAACCAAACCCACATCAGTGATTTTTAATTTAATTTAGTAATTTATTTTAATTAATTAATTTCTATTATGTTATGTTAGTCGCCATACAGTGCTTCATTAGTTTTTGATGTAGTGTTCCATGATTCATTGTTTGCGTATAACACCCAGTGCTCATTGCAACACGTGCCCTCCTTAATACCCATCACTGGGCTAACCCATCCTCCCACCCCACTCCTCTCTGAAACCCTCAGTTTGTTTCCCGGAGTCCATAGTCTCTCATGGTTCGTCTCCCCTTCTGATTCCCCCCCTTCATTTTTCCCTTCCTTCTCCTAATGTCCTCCATGCTATTCCTTATGTTCCACATATGAATGAAACCATATAATTGTCTTTCTCTGCTCGACTTATTTCACTTAGCATAATCCCCTCCAGTTCCATCCATGTTGATGCAAATGGTGGGTATTCATCCTTTCTGAGGGTTGAGTAATATTCCATTGTAATTTTTATAAATGAAATATATAAATAAATCTCCAAACCAAAACTAACAGATTGTTGGGACAGAGCATACTTTATTAGTGTACTTTGTTCATCCCTAGCCCCAGGGTCTGATGACCCTGAAGCCATATAGGCTACTGGGTTTTCAAAGAAAAATTCCATTGTAGTGACCAAGGCAGTGAAGAGGACACAGACATTTAACAAAGAATTTCCACACTTGATAGCTTAACCAAAACAGATTTTAGGGTTAACTCTTTTTTTCAAACAATTCCATTGAAATCCTTGAATCTTTAAGTTGGAAGGGATTTTTTAGATCCTCCATTCCTCTTTAGCAGTGGTTCTCAAACTTTTTGATTTTAGGAACACTTTACACTTAAGACTATTAGGGACCCCAATGTGATTTTTTTTCTGTATTTTGTATCTGTCAATGAAAAATTCAAACTAAGAAAAATTAAAAGAATATATAGCATACATTCCATTATCTGTCAGAGAGCAGTGACTCATCAGTATCATTATAGCCTCTGGAAAACTCCACTGTACATTCTTAAGAGAATGAGGGTGTGAAAGCAAACAGTCTCTTCGTATTATATAAGTGGTTTTGACCTCACTAAATACCTGAAAGAGTTTTGGGGACTCCCAGGGATTTGTGGATCACATTTTGCAAATTGCTACTCTTATAGTCTCCCTGTCAGATAGGAGTTGCTCAACTGAAGTATCTGGAGGCAATATGGTATAGAAAACATCTCTACTTTGGACACATGAAATTAATTTCCTCATCTATAAAATGGGGGAGGGATAATAATTAAATCCACCTCATATAGTTGTGAAGATTAAACAAAATGAGGCAATGTATCTAACGTATATTAAGGGCCTTGTACAAAACCTGGCATGTAGCAGGCTCCCAATAAATGTCAGTCCTCTTATCACTGAAATAAATACCTAATAGCTCACTGCCTCATGAGGTGGCTTATTTGGGCTCTGGTTTTTAGAAATTTCCTCCTTCCTCTCTGTAATTTCTACCATGTAATTGTAGTGCTTATTCCTCTGTACAGAATAAGGCAAAGCCCTCTGAGTTAGATAAAAGCAGTTGTGGCACCTTTAGGTATTCTTTCTTACAAGCTGTGTTGTGGTTTCTAGATTATCCTGATCATTTTTTTCCCCATGGATGAAGTCGCTCATTCAACAAATATTTATTGAGCACTAGTAGTGAAAAAATATGCTCTGCTCTCCTAAAGCTTATATTTTAAGTGTAGGAGACAGATCTAAAGCAAGTAAGCAAATGAATAATAACAGACACTAGGTCCTATAATGGAAAACAAAGCAAGGCAGGGAACAGAGAGTGATGGGAAGGTGCAATTTTAGATAGGGTAACCATATAAATGCCTCTCTGAGGAAGTGACATTTGAGTGGACACCTGAATGAAGTAAGGGGGCAAGCCAGGCTGAAGGAAAAGTCACTGAAAATTTTGAATTTTATTCTTACCGTGATTGAAATCCATTGGAAGATATTAGGTAGGAAAATGAAGTTACTATGAATTATGTTTTAAAAAGATAACTCTTGCCATTTTGTAGAGAACAGACAAGGGGACAAGAATAGAAGCAGAAGGAACTATTAAGCAGCTCTTGAAATAGTTCAGACAAGAGGTGATGATGGCTTGGAGGTGGTGAAAATTTAGACTGGGATAGAACGCAGAGCCAGTAGGGTTTACTGATGGATTAATGTGTTATATGAGAAACAAGAAGGCATCAGGGATTATATCCTAGGATTTTGGCAAGAACAACTGAATGGGAGGTGGTGCCATTGACTAAAAAGGGGAAGACTGGCTGAGGAACAGAGTGGAAAGAGGATCAAGAATTCCATTTGAGATCTAAGTTAAATTTGAACTGCTTATTAGACATCCATATGGAACTGGAGCTGCGGGGAGAGTCAGGGCTGCAGCTTGCTCTGACATTTGGAAGTGAGTGTTAACAATGTAGTGAAGGGATAACATTCAAGAATTGAGCCCTGGAGCAACCCAGTGGTTAGAGGTTGGGAAGATGGGGGAAGAACCAGCAAGGAGGGCTGAGAAAAAAAAGTGGCTGAGACATAGAATAAAACAGCAGACTGTGGTCACAAAAATCAAGATACGTTCAAAAGGAAGGAGTAATCAACTGAGCCAAATGTAGCTGAGAAGTTTAATAAGATGAAGAATAGGACTTTGCTTTTGGATTTGGCAAGATGAAGGCCATTGGCAACCTTAATAAGAGTGCTGTCACAGCATGAAGACAAAAGCCTGTTTGAGTGAGTTGAGAAGAGAATGAGATTGAGGAAATGGAGCACTATAGATAACTACTTTGAAGAATTTCGCTATAAAGAGGAGGAAAGAAGTTGTGAGGTAACTGGAGGTGGATATATGGTCAAAGGAGTTTTTTGTTGTTTAAGAGGGGAGATTTTGTAGCATGTTTATATGCTGATGGGAATAATCTGTTAGCATATTGATGAAAAGAAAAATTGGTGATATCAGAGAGTGGGGTTTGACTGCTAGAGCAAAATGCTGGACTAGCTTAGAGTGGAAGGGATCCTGTGAACAAGTAGGACTGGTCTTATGGGAATGTGGAAAGTTCCTTCTTAGTAACAGGAAAGAAGGCGGGTATATGGATAGTGAAGCAGGTGAGTTGATAGAAGAGAACTACCTCATCTTCAAACAAATAAGTCTGATCATTTCTATTTTCTCTATGAAATAAGGGAAATAATTAGCTGAGAATTATGAAGAGTTGTTTGCAGTTTCATTGTGGAAGAGAGGTGTGAAATAGTTGTCTTGGAGAGGATGGTGAACTGACTAGGAACATTTAGGGTTGTCAGGCATTTCAGAAGGCCCACTAGAGATTTCTGGTCAAATTGAATTAGTTAATTAATTAGTTAATTGTTTTTTAAAAAGATTTTATTTATTTATTTGTTAGAGAGAGAAAGAGTGAGCACAAGCAGGGGGAGTGGCAGGCAGAGGGAGAAGGAGGCTTCCCGCTGAGCAAGGAGCCCGATGTGGGACTCGATCCCAGGACCCCGGGATCATGACTGCAGCTGAAGGCAGACGCTTAACTGACTGAGCAACCCAGGTGTCCCTGGTCAAATTGAATTTAAAGTGGGATCATTCTGCTGCATAGGTGGAGTTGTTCTTTTTTTTTTTTTTTTAAAGATTTTATTTACTTATTCATGAGAGAGAGAGAGAGGCAGAGGGAGAAGTAGACTTCCCGCAGAGCGGGGAGCCCGATGCGGGACTCGATCCCAGGACTCCGGGATCATGACCTGAGCTGAAGGCAGACGCCTAACCATCTGAGCCACCCAGACGCCCTAGGTGGAGTTGTTCTTAACGAGGGTTAAGTCTGATGCAGTACAAGGATGCCTCCCCTGCTTGCAGATTTATACAAGGCCATGGATATAATGATGGAACCTGGGATTTAGCTGGGTAGTGGGGAAATGAAGGAATTAAAGGACAGATGGGCAGTGAGGGTAGTAGGATCCATGGATTGCAGGTGGAGGTTATGTGGGGGGGGGGGGGGCTTGAAGATGAAATTACAGAGGTGAGATATTTATTGGTAATGACATCTAGAGTATGACTAATGAGTGTGTGGCTGGTCTCCGATGATGTGAAACAAACGGTTATGAGAAGTGACTTCAAGGGATGGTGGAAACAAGGGATTGGCTATATCTTCAAGTGGGTATTTAAATCACAGGAGAAGTGGTGGGAGAAAAACACCGTGGCCAGGTGCTAACATTTTCAATGAATAAATGAAGAGGAGTGACTGAGAAGTTGGTGGAAGGCAGCCATAAGGAAGGGTCATAGTCTGATGGTGTACAGTTTAAGTGGGCTGGGGTTTTTGAGGAAAGAGGGAGAAAAAATGGCCTGGAAGTGGCAAAGAGGAGGAAGAGGACACTCCTCTACCTCCAGATCCAGTGAGTGATATAAAGGATGTGGGAAAGAAAATATCCACTATCTAAGAGGACTCTGGAAGCAGAGACCTAAGGGAAGAGCCAAGCTTTCTTTAGGACAACAAACTGAATGAAATGTTGAGGATTTAGAGGAATATTCTGGTGATGGGGCTTTAAGTTTCAGAGGGCATGGCAAGAGGGCTTGGGGGTTCACTGATGAGCAGGATATTGAATCAGATTAGGGAATTTATGAAATCTTAAGGGGTTAGAAAGCCAGGTAATGATGCATGCTGGGAAGCTAGGACTTATGGAGGTGACTGGGATAAACAGGGATGTAAGACATGTCCAGATGAGTCCTGTTGGGCCATTAGGAAGAGGCAGATGATCAGTGCTAATTAGTACTCTTAGTGGGCTGATCTCTTGGCCACTTTGTATTGGCAAAGCTGGAGGATGGAGGCTAGAGCAGAGGAACTTACACCATAGCACTTGACACTTCCTTGCCTCCCCTAAAATTTTCTGTGGTCCTTTCCAACCCTGGGGTAAATGGCTTATTAGGACTTTTCAGCAATGATAGTACCTTGGGGGAAATTAACTTATGTCCTCCAAATCTCTATTAAATCTTACCAGGGCCACTACAAATAAATACATAATGTGAGTAAAAACATATGCTTGTTATGTAGACTGCAAATGCAGTTTCAAGACAAGTACCCTGCAAATTCCAATCATTAGAGAAATAGGTTCACATCATGAGCTCCCATATATCCCATCACCTAGATTTAACAGTTGTTAACATTTTGCTTCACTAATTTTTTCTTTTACTGAAATGTCTTTGAGTAAATTAGAGACATTATGACCTCTCATTCCTTTTTTTTAAAAGATTTTATTTATTTATTTGACAGAGAGAGAGAGAGAGAGCACAAGTAGGCAGAGAGGCAGGCAGAGGGAGAGGGAGAAGCAGGCTCCCCGCTGAGCAGGGAGCCCGACGCGGGGCTCGATCCCAGGACTCTGGGATCATGACCTGAGCCAAAAGCAGCAGCTTAACCAACTGAGCCACCCAGGTGCCCCTGACCTCTCATTCCTAAATACATCAGTATTGTAAGCCCATTCTATATAGGAGTTCTGAAGCTGTCACTGCCTTTCAAGATGCAGTGTCAAGAACTGGACAAGAGTGTTCCAGATGTGGACTGATCAGACAAGCATACAGAAAGAATGACTAGACTCAATTTTTGTGAATGCAGATTACAATCTCTGAAATTAGTCATTTTAGAGGCTACAGCACACTATTGATTCAGGTGCATTTGTGGTCAGTTCAAGTTCCCAAGTTCTTTGCACATGTATTGCTGCTGTCAAGTCAAGCTTCCCCCATCTTGTATTTATGTAATTGAATTTGTGTTGGTTTTAGCCTATTGAAAATATTTTGAATTGGAATTCTGCCCTCCAGTGAGTTAGTTAATCCTTTCCCACTTTGATTCATCAGCAAAGTTGGTAAGTAAACCTTTTATATATTCTTGCAAATATATAGTAGCTGCTTTCTAAAATTGAAGCTTTTGCTCTCTTAGAATTGTGGAGACTGCAGTAAGATCATCTCAGGCATTATGAGTGGACTTTTTGTAGGATAAATGATTTAAGTTAAGTGTGCCTGATTAATGATTGAAATCTATCCTTTTTGACTATTCAGACCTTCTGGCTTAACAGACTGGTATCTGAGTATAATTTTCTAAGAAACTAAATCATTCCAGAGTAACTATTTAATATAAGAAAATCACCAAGGAGTTTCTTAGTAGAGCCTTGGAAATACCCACATTATTCATGACAGCTAAATCCAAGGTTGGATTGGCTTTCTGAGGACTCCATGGGTTTGCTTGGGTGGCTTCTCGGATAACTGTTCTCACAATTACACAGGGAGCCTTTTTTTTTAAGCTTAAGTGTGAGAATGAGCTGACTGGACATCTCCTGGCTTTGCCTCCAGCTTAGAATATGGGACTTCACTGGAAGCATGTCATCAACTGCTAGATAAGTGGTATTTTTGTAAATTTTCAAATCGAATATATAATATGCCCAAGGAGAAGGCATAGTCTTGGTAGTACTCAGACGCAAAATAGCAGATCAGTATTGTAGAACTCCACATTCCTCAATATGGTCCCCAATTCTTGGGTATTTCAGAATGAGAGCTCTGTGACACTAGTCTTCATGAAGAGGCATCATACCATAGTAATTAAGACCATACGTACTGGACTTCAACTGTCTAGGTCTAAAGCCTGTCTCTACCACTTATTGACTGTGGAACTGGGATGCTTTATTTAACCTCAGTTGATAATAATTTCCTTATCTGTTAATGATGAAGATCATACAAACAGCTATCTCATACAGCAGTTGTGAGGATTAACAGTGTTCATTCAAGCAATGTGCCAAGCATTTAGTAAATGTTAGCTACTGTTATTTATCGTGGATCTGATAGTTCTCATTGGGACCCAAGGTATTAGATGCCATTTGGTCTCATATTCATGAAGTTCTTCATCTAAACTTAAATATGTCTAATCTGGGGATCGCCTAGGCTGCCATGTAGTCTCCCATATTTACCTCATTATTTTAATTTCTATTCCCATGCCTCCAGAGGCCTGGTAAAAATAGTTTAAAGATGCATGAAGAGTGCTTACACACCTTCTACTTTGAACACGCCAAGGTAGTTCTGGCCTCTTGGTTGCTTGTCCTAAGTCTTCAGATTATAGCTCCCATGGTAGCTGACAACCACACCAACTTGCCAGGGGGAAGAAATATAGGAAATCTAATTTTTCTTCATACATGAATCTATAGATACACTGCTTTCAGCATTCCCAATAGTCACCTTTTTCCAATGTTTTCTCATGATTAGATTGAGGTTACACATTATTGGAAAAGCTAACAGTGGTATGCCCTTTGTGCAGTCTCTCAGGGGGTACATGATGTTACTATATATTACAGGTAATGATAATCTTGATCACTTGGTTAAGGTGGTGTCTGTTAGGAGTCTCTACTGTAAATTTACCATTTTTCTATTTGATATTATGAAATATTTTTGGGAAGATACTTGGAGAGTATGCAAATATCCTATTTCTGCTTAAGATTTGCCCCACTGGTATTAGCATCCATCAGGTGATCATGCCTGCAGCAAATATTACTGTGATGTTCTAATGATGGTTTTCTATTTCCCTCGTTCTTTGTACATTTATTAATTGGGAATTGGACTTCTATAAGAAAGGGCTATCTCTATACTCCCTATTTATTTATTGACTTATTTTTATACCAGCACAAACTAATAGATATTTATTTTATTCTTTGGGTTATAATTCTATATTATCTTTAATATAGAATTACTAGCCAGATGCATCAGGTTTATCTTTTGTTTTCCCTAGTCCAACCCTGGAATCAGCCAGTCCTTTGTTTAATGGAGAGTGATATTTTAAAACCATGATCTGTGCCTTAAGTATGCTTGCTATTGGAATATCACTGCTTCTAGCCCTTCTCAGTGGATACAGCTAGGAAATATATATATACACTTATATGTATGTATATATATTTGTATGTATATAGGTATATATATTAAATTATATATGCACACATCTATATTTCTGTATATATCTGGATTACATTAAGAAAAAAGCCATGAGTTCATATTGATACCTATGACTCCAACCTAGCACACAGGGTTCATTTTAGCCTCCTCCTTTTCCTTATTTGTACCTTTTTTCTCTGACACTGAGAAACCTGGTTCTCATTATCTACAATATATTTACTTAATTTTTAAACTGGTATATTAAAGTAGTTTCAGAATCCCTAAGCCATACCTCTATGAAAAACAAATTTGTGAACTAGAGTGCAGTACGTGTATACCTTTTTGTTTTCTCTTTAGCCTTATAATATCCAGTCAACACTTTGTTTTTCAGTTATTTAGGTCAGCTCTTTTATTTCTTCCCCATCATCATGTGACTTGATTGTAATACAGTTAGATTTATTTGTCACAGTCTTCAGTTCATCACCCTTTTCTCCAACATTCAGGTTGAATTTTCTAAAATTTACATATATCTCTTCTATGGGGTTATGGCAAATGCATATAGTAGGGTATCCAGCAGTATCATATGGGACAGATCCATTACGCTGAAAAGTCCCTTATGCTGCTCCATTAAGATCACACCTTCCCCTCACCCCTAATGCTTGGCAACCACTTACCTTTTTTTCATCCATATGGTTTTCTCTTTTCTGGAGTGTCATATACATGTAATCATATGATGTGTATGACTTTGAATTTGAATTTAGCTCTTTAACTTAGCAAAATGCCTTTAAGATTCATCCAAGTTGTGTATATTGATTGTTCCTTTCTTTTTATTTATTTAATGAATACAATGACTTTTATTTGTTTAATGATGTACATACTTAATTCGAAATCATTCCAATGTTGAAAGAGCCTTACGCATTCAAGGAAGGCAATTCCCATCAGTTCCTTTCTTTGTTTTATTTTTAATTTTTTTTATTATTATGTTATGTTAATCACCATACATTACATCATTAGTTTTTGATGTAGTGTTCTATGATTCATTGTTTGTGTATAACACCCAGTGCTCCATGCAGAACGTGCCCTCTTTAATAACCATCACCAGGCTAACCCATCCCCCCACCCTCTCCCCTCTAGAACCCTCAGTTTGTTTTTCAGAGTCCATAGTCTCTCCTGGTTCGTCTCCCCCTCCGATTTCCCCTCCTTCATTCTTCCCCTCCTGCTATCATCTTCTTCTTCTTTTCTAACATATGATGTATTATTTGTTTCAGAGGTACAGGTCTGTGATTCAACAGTCTTACACAATTCACAGCGCTTACCACAGCACATACCCTCCCCAATGTCTATCACCCAGCTACCCCATCCCTCTCACCCCCCACCACTCCAGCAACCCTCAGTTTGTTTCCTGAGATTAAGAATTCCTCATATCAGTGAGGTCATATGATACATGTCTTTCTCTGATTGACTTATTTCGCTCAGCATAATACCCTCCAGTTCCATCCATGTCGTTGCAAATGGCAAGATTTCATTCCTTTTGATGGCTGCATAATATTCCATTGTATATATATATACCACATCTTCTTTATCCATTCATCTGTTGATGGACATCCTGGCTCTTTCCATAGTTTGGCTATTGTGCTATGGTTTGGACATTGCTGCTATAAACATCGGGGTGCATGAACCCCTTCGGATCACTACATTTGTATCTTTGGGGTAAATACCCAGTAGTGCAATTGCTGGGTCGTACAGTAGTTCTATTTTCAACTTTTTGAGGAACCTCCCTACTGTTTTCCAGAGTAGCTGCACCAGCTTGCATTCCCACCAACAGTGTAGGAGGGTTCCCCTTTCTCTGCATCCCCGCCAACATCTGTCATTTCCTGACTTTGTTAATTTTAGCCATTCTGACTGGTGTGAGGTGGTATCTCATTGAGGTTTTGATTTGGATTTCCCTGATGCCGAGTGATGTTGAGCACTTTTTCATGTGTCTGTTGGCCATTTGGATGTCTTCTTTGGGAAAATGTCTCTCCATGTCTTCTGCCCATTTCTTGATTGGATCATTTGTTCTTTGGGTGTTGAGTTTGATAAGTTCTTTATAGATTTTGGATACTAGTCCTTTATCTGATATGTCATTTGCAAATATCTTCTCCCATTCTGTTGGTTGTCTTTTGGTTTTGTTGACTGTTTCTTTTGCTGTGCAAAAGCTTTTTATCTTGATGAAGTCCCAATAGTTTATTTTTGCCCTTGTTTCCCTTGCCTTTGGGGATGTTTCTAGGAAGAAGTTGCTGTGGCTGAGGTCGAAGAGGTTGCTGCCTGTGTTCTCCTTTAGGATTTTGATGGACTCCTGTCTCACATGGAGGTCTTTCAACCATTTTGAGTCTATTTTTGTGTGTGGTGTAAGGAAATGTTCCAGTTTCATTCTTCTGCATGTGGCTGTCCAGTTTTCCCAACACCATTTGTTGAAGAGATTGTCTTTTTTCCATTGGACATTCTTTTCTGCTTTGTCGAAGATTAGTTGACCATAGAGTTGAGGGTCCATTTCTGGGCTCTCTATTCTATTCCATTGATCTATGTGTCTGTTTTTGTGAGTTCCTTTCTTTTTAACCTGAGTAGTGTTCCATGGTGGGATGCACCATAGTTTGTTTAATCATTAACCCATTGAAAGGCATTTAGATTGTTTCTCCTTTTTACTATTATGAATAAGGCATAATAGCTTTAAGCATTTGTGTATAGGTTTTTGTGTGAGCATAAATTTCATTGTTCTTGTGTAGGTACCTAGTAAGGGGATCAGTAATTTTAAAAACTATTTATTCAGATATCCAGAAAAGAAAAAGGAAAACATAAGTATTCAGTACCATATTTTGGTAACTACCACATTAATCCTGTATCATTTCAGTGTAGTTTCATAACTCTCAACCTCACATCTCCATGACCATTAACTCTCAGAATCTTCTGATTTTGGTCAAACTGGGTGCATTTGTATTCTCCCATAATTCCTGTCTTGTAATCCCCATAGTTATCCAACTTGTTATATTCTGGTTTATTGTTACATAGACTAGGATAGACCCTTGATCACACCTTCCCTGAAACAAACGTACTTGTGTACAAAATGGGTAGTTTTGAAGCCAGGTTCTGACCTTGTTTACTAGTCCCTGAAAAACATTAACTTTGTAATGACCATTTCTTAAGGAGATTCCCTTTGTATAGTCAGAATGAGCAATGACCTACCTGATGTTAACTGAGAGTCTTCTTAAAGAACCCTTGCCCTAATATATCAAACCTATCAGCTTACAACAGAACCTGGAGTTGCTGTCATTAGCATCACTCTTCTGGGCCAAGGTTCAGTCATTTTCTCTAGAAGGTTTCTGTTAAAAATGCACATTTTTAATCTGTGAGGGCAGATGTTTAGCACATTAGCTAGCTGTCACCTCAGAGAGATCACAGCTCTGATCTCTGAGATTCTTCTCTACTGACACCTTTTCGTTAGTCTGCAAACACTCAGTTCTGTTTCACTGAACTGTGAGCTCTTAGACTGAGGGTAGAGTTCATCTCTGTATTCCTAGTGCCTGGCATGTAGTAGGTGGTCCATATATGACACTCCAGAAAAGAGAAAATGAATTAATGCATGATGAGTACATGATGCTTGAGGATAGAGGGTGAGGAATTTGTAGGGAAAGCTTCTTCATATTTGGTATAGGCAGGAAAAGGCAAACCTAGATGGGAGGACATAGTAGGGGTTTGGAGTACCAGAGAGCAGCAGGATGGTACAGGTCTGTCGTGGGAACAGTGGACTCCTAAAGATGGGAACCAATTGAAGACCAGCTTCAAAGTTAAAGCTTTTGGGAAGCTGTGGCTAAAGGGGTGGGGTGGGTTCTGGGACAGAATGGGCTAAAATCTCAGCCTTGCTACTTCTTACAGGATTTTGGTTCTTCAGGTAAGATAGGGATCAGTTTGGGATGTGGTGTATGATTAAAAGAGTAGCGGGCACCTGGGTGGCTCAGTCGTTAAGCGTCTGCCTTCAGCTCAGGTCATGATCTCAGGGTCCTGGGATCGAGCCCCGCATCGGGCTCCCTGCTCGGCGGGAGGCCTGCTTCTCCCTCTCCCACTCCCACTCCCCCTGCTTGTAGTCCCTCTCTCACTGTGTCTCTCTCTGTCAAATAAATAAAATCAAAAAAAAAAAAGAGTAGCGTGATCTGACTTATTTTAACAGCATCACTCTGGTTACATTCTTGGGAGTAGAATGAAGTGGGAGGGCAAGGACAGCATCAGAGGCATCAGTAAAGAGGCTATTACAGTAATGTAAGCTGGAGGTGAGAGTGGCTTGGATCAGTATGGATGTAGTGGAGGTTGTAAGAAGTAGTCAGATTCAGCATATATGCGGAAGGTAGAGTTGTCAGCATTTTGTGATGGGTAGTGCTAGATCTCTTTCCTCTGTGTCTAACAAAACAGAGCAAAGCAAAACAAAACACTTTATAATGTCTACTAACTATAAAACGGAAATTGGTATTAATGGTTAAAGCAGAGCTAATTTCCCAGTAAAGCGAAACTTTCTTGATGTGAAGTTACCTTGGAGTCAGTGTGTTTCCACCAGCTGATATAAAGCTTTCAAGTCCATGTTTTCCAGCTGCCTTCTATAAGGAGCTTCAGCAGAGCAGTATTTACATTACCTCTATTCCTGCTGATTGAATCTGTAGCAAACAGAACAGTGTGTATAATTTTATCTCACTTGAGAGCATTTCTGACTGTGGATCTGTCACTCCTCATATGGGGAATAGAATTCTTTCAGGATGTACTGCTTGCAGGGAAAGCTTTTACCTAGTGAAGTAAATATGCTAGGAAAACAATTTGGTCAGATAAGGGTTCATGAACCCCACCCTATTCACCCATGTACACACACTCAGCTTCATATATTTTAAGTGAAAGTCTCTCTGGTCCTGCTATGAGAAGACAGAGTCTTGGTTAGAATAACAATTGATATTCTAATCCCTGGGTAAAATTTTCATTGTTGAACTTCTGTTGATTACCCAGATTATTTTATAGGATTGTGTAGCACCTGCTCTGAAAGCATATTAATGAGTAGCCTCTGATTTGTATGTTGATTTCTGTCACTTGGATTGCAATTAAACTCCTTAATTCATTAGCACCTCTCAGAGTAGTGCCCCTTCCCCTGTTTACTCTGACATAACTAGGCATACAAGCAGCAAGGGAAATGTTGTTAAGGGGATCTGAATTCCTCAGAAGACTTGTAGTTTCATGATTGAGCCTACCTGTGGTTGAAAAAATGTAGTAATCCACCTTCACTCCAGGGTTTGCAGCAGCAGCTGGGAGCAATCTCCAGGAGTCCTGTGTGTCTGGGGAGGTCACCAGGGACAGCTAGCAGATACAGATGGCTTTGGGCAGTTTGGTTGAAATCCCTCCTTTGCAGGGATGACATTTGGCCCTTTCTTTGAGGTGAGAGCTAGAGAAGTCCTTGTGATTTCTGTCAGTGTGCCTATCCACAGGGTAGTAGCTAGAGACTGAACCTTGCATGCAAGAGAGTGCCTATAACTGAAATAGTTACATCCCAGTTTGTCTGAAAACTCAAGGGAAATTCCATTTTGATGGACCCTTCTTTGGACAGAAGTAAAATTTTCAAAACTTAAGGGTTGAAGACTTAAGTGATAATTCTGGACCTTGTCTTTTATTGTGCTTCAATATACTATGAAAAGCATAAGAGAGTAAGAAAGTTTTCTCTTCCATCATTATTTAAATAGATTAGAGTTCTCAGAATGTTCATAGGCACATTACTAATTCCTGGAAAATCTGTTTTTACATATTCATTTTATGTCTGTCCATTCTGTAAAAACAGAATTTTACTGGGTGAATGTATATTTATTCAGAGCCAGTTTATGAACCTCATAAGAAAACCAGGCTCACAATTTTGTAAACTCATGACGTATACACAGAGAATAACACAACCCAATCCAGAAGCAGGCAGTAAGAAATGAAAAGACCCTCAATAATAGAAATATTTTCATTTATTCAAATTTTAACAAATATTTATCAAGCAATTATTAGATGCTAAGAACTGTTGTAGGAGATATAAGTACAAATGTGGGCAAGATAGATAAAATCCCTGCCCTCTTATGTTCTAGTATGTGTGTTGAGGGGGATGTGAAACTGGCAATAAATAATAAATAAGGCAACAAACAAGGTGACTTTCATAAAGAGACCAGTGCTGTAAAGAAAATGGAGTTCTGGTATAGAGTTCCTTGTGGGCCTGTATGATGAGGCTAAGCCAGAATTACAAGTAATCAAGGAAGGCCTTTTAAAGAATGGGATATTTGAGAGTTGAGATCTAAACAATAAGGAGTGGACCATGTGTAGATCAGGGTAAAGTAACTTCCAGAAGGATTAACAAGGGCAAAGGCCCGAAAGTGGTTTCCACCTTAGCTTGTTTGGCAAGAATGGAGGAAGGGAGGACAGTTAGAATGTTCTTGCAGTGGTATAGGACTGAAATGATGGTCTCCTTGAACTAGCAAGAGAGCAATGGAAATAGAAGTGAACGGATTCAGGGTATATTTTGGTTGTGGAGTTGATAAGACTAGCAGATGTATTGCATATAGGAGGTAAGGGAAAGATAACCATAAAGAGTAACTCCTAGATTTTTGGATTGAGCTGTTGGGTGGGTGGTGGTATGCCATTAGCTGAGGTGGAAAAGACTAGAAGAGAAATATGTTGCAGTGTGAATGGAAATCAAGAGTCCTGTTTTATACATGTTAAGTTTGAGATGCTGATCAGACACACAAAAGCAGTTGCCAAAAATCATCACTATAAAGCTCATGTTCATACAGAAGCTCCTTAAGTTCTCTCTCAGAGATATTTTTCTTATTTTATGTACGGATTAAATGAATTTGGTTCTCCAATTTTTAATGCACAACAGAGTAAAAACTGAGCTCTCTCTCTTTTGCAATAGATCCCATCTATCAAATTGCCTACTAGAAATGTCTACCCAACCTAACATGTTCAAAGCTAACTCTATGATCTTCCTCTTCATGCTTGTTCCTTCTGTATTTTTTATCTTTATCAGTGATTCACTCCATGACCTAAGCTTATTCCTAGACTCTGGCCCTTCCTCACTCCAGCATTCAGTGAATTACTAAGTTGTGTCTCAGTGTCTCTCTGATATCTCTCTTGCTCTCCATCTAAGCTGCTACTGCTATTCAAGATCACATTACTTCTTGCCTGGGTTAGCATATAAGCATATGCTGCTGTACCATCTTCTTAAATCATTCTTTAGTAGTTACCCTCTACATTTTGGGTAACTCTTCCTTATCCTTCTGAGCTCAGCTCAGAGATAACGTTTTCCAGGAAGACTTCACAGACATCTCCAACTTGTATCCTACCCCATTTAGATTAATTAACCCCTATTATATGACCCTGTAGTGCCACATAATTATTGTTATTATAGCATAATCACATGGTGTTACAATTGCCTCTTTATTTGTCTCTTGAGTTGCACTGTGAGCTTGTAGATGTCAGGGACTGTATCTCTCATTGTCACATCTGCATTGCCCAACATGGTGTCTGACACATGACTGACATTCAGTAAATGTTTTTGAACAAATGGATGCTTGAGGCAAATTAGAAGGAAAACCTGCTTAAAGGAAAACTGTAAACAGTAAGTAATGATAGTTTATACTTGTGTAAATGAGGAAGGAAACAACGAAATAAACCATAAAAATCTCAAAAAGTACCACATTCTGGGGTCATTTTAGCATTGGGACTATAAATATTACACTGCATTATGATTTTGTATTATAGATTATGTAGCATAATCATTCCCATTAGTTTTAAAGACATTGGAGCATCTAGAAAAGACTATATTTACTTGTCTCCATTAAAGAAAATGTGGGACTATGTACTACCTAATATGACTTATGACTGATCTACATCAAAACAGGTTGGGGAGAAATGAGTATAGACCAATAGTTTTAACACAGTTTTGGAACTTGATGTGTTTCCCTCTAAATTGATTGGCAGGTTTAGACACAGACGAAAAATATCAGAACCAAAGGTCAAACCATCCTTTTATTTTTTCACAAAGGTGCTATTGAGTTTGCTTTCTGAGAGCATCCTAAAAACTCATTTACTAGACAATTAAAGAAAACATTTCTCTAAATACAAATGTCTTCAAAATGCTCATGATCTGTGTAAAGTTGTTATTGTTTTGATGTAAAGTAGGATGGAATTGATGACTTGTGCCTAACCCTCTGCTTAGTTGCTCCATACCACTATATACTGTACCCTTTGACCTCATTTTCCTGTCCCTGATGTTTTCCCTAAAACTCTTCTCTCCAAATGACTAGCCCAATAAATTGCGAGAGTATACAGAATATAGGTAATAAAGATCTGAGCAACTATGAATCCATATTAAGTAGTTGGCAACCTTATAAATTTTTATTAAGGAGTGATTGATGCCCATCACTTGGAGGCAGCCAAACCAGGATAAATTGGCTATAATCCACTCACTGCTTACATCTTCATAGGATGATCTTTTGCAAGGGTGGGTGTTTGGAGTTGAGGTGGGTAAACTGAGTAGATTGGAGGAAGAGGGACTATTGCAAACCAATAAAAAAGAAAGAACAGAGCCCATTCAGAATTCTTTTCTGTACATGCAATACTAATCAAACTCTTAAAAAATATAGATTACTTTTTCTTTCTGAGAAGATAAAGCTCTCATTAGGGTGAGGGAGAATTGTGTGATTTCAGGATGGGTAACTGACAGGAGATTTCTATCATCCAGTTTCAAGTTGGCCTGGAAGAGTGACATGTTGTGTAGGAGTGGGAAAGGACTGAGAAAAACTCCTTCCAAGGGGAGACCAAGATTCATCCCTATCTTTTTAAGGTCGGGACTTTGTTTAAAAAAAACAAAAATAAAAACACAAAAATACTTCATATGCAACGAAAACATTATTCTACACTCTATAGTACCTAGTACTAGAGGGGCTACACATAGGGAGTTGCCAGATAAGAGTTGTTGTTTGACATGGAATCTACAAGTCATGAAGAGAAACTAATATTTATTTAGTGTCTACTATGTGTTATGCTTTACGGTTTTCTTTTTCTCTTAATTTAATCCTCACAATAACCCTATGAGGTAGGTACTATTACCCCATTTTCCAGATGAGAAAATTAAGGGCTTCAGGAGGTGACATTAATTGCCCAAGATAACATAGTAAGTAAGTGATGGAATTGTCATTCAAACATGTGTATCTGAGACTCCAAAAACTATGCAGTTTTCACTAAAATATGTTACTCTGTTCACTGGCAAGCACCATATTCCTTTCCTTTCTCTGCCTCTTCACCCATGTTTCTGGGTAGGGAAATAAATGCGGCATGTTGGCTTTGCGAAATCCAAAGTGCGAATGTGGAAACATCTGGTCACAATTCTGTAACCCCAAAAATGCCTGGAGTGTTTGCACCAGTGATTTATAGCAGGACTGGTTTTAATGTGATTTGAGGACTGCATAACCTGTGGGGCTCAGAGAGCTCCCTCACCAGCATGCCATGTGGGCCAAGGAAGGCCATATTAAAGGGTATTAGGTGGGAGTGAGAGAATAATCCTGCTGAGTCCTCAGTAGTGCTCAGATATCTGTAAGATGCTCTCCTGGAATGGGCTTTGAGGATGGAGTCATATGAAGGCCCCAGTATAGAATTATGTAGTTTATAAATACACTTGTTTCAGCCAAGTATGGCACCTCTGATGGGTACTAATGGAGATGCTAATTATAATCAAATGGTATTTTTTAAAAGAAGAGAAATATCAGAAAGCATTTAATGTTTTACACTGGAAAAATGACAACATTTCTTTCAACTGAGATAGAAACCAAAATATTTCAGTCGCTCCTGTGACACTAATGAGTCACAGACATGGTGAGCTTGCCAAAGACACAGAAACAAAATATATTCTTTGTTGTGCCTGAAGAATGTCAGGGTAGAAGTATATTTTTATTCAGGCTTCAACTTTGAATAAATGAATGAATGAATGAGAAGTTCTTTTGTATTCCTCTGCTCCTCCCTGAATTCTGAAAACATTTTCTCAAAGACACAATGTTAGAAATGGTGTTATTTCTGCCAGTATGAAAAATCCACTAAGATCTATCTGTACACAAATTGTAATAACAACTGTTTATTGAGAACTTACTATGTTCAAAGCATTTTCTAATGTAATACCCACAAGAATCAGGTAATAGTGGGTGTTATTATTGATATTACTTTACAGCTAAGGAAATAGGCTCAGAGAGCTTACATTTATTGATCTAGGTCACACAGCTAAAGCCTGGTGATTTTAAATGAGTCCACAAATCACTCCTTTAACTATGATACTGTACTGTTTTTGAGGATTATATTTATAGAGTGCCCTTAAGTAACTAGTCCAAGATAAAGAACACGGGTAGTAGTAGAGGTAAAGGATTAAACTCAATCTTACTTGAGGAACTAAACATTTAATCAGAACCTTAGAATGCCTCATAAGTACCTAACTAAAAGTAGTAAGTAACTGGCCCAAGGTTTGTTTGTATAGATAGACATAACTGTGTAAGTAGCTACTGTCATTGATTGTTACAGGGCGGAGGTGAAAGGGCAAGGCAGTCATCTTACTGTATTATATCTACACTAAAAGTACATCACTCTGCTCAAAAACCTTTAGTGCCTCCCTAATGCCTAGTGAATCCAGTTCTGATTCCTTATCTTGATGTTCAGGGTCTGCCACATGATGGCCAAAACAGAACTTGGCAGTTTGATCTTAGACTATTCACCTATGCTCCAGACTAACTGCATTACTTGCTCTTTGAATATGCTATGTACTTACTTGTGGCCTGTGCTTTTGATTAAATTGTCTCCTTTCTCTGTTGACCTCTGGAGATGATTTCCCTTCTGTTCCTTCTATGCCCTGCTCCCCCAACAATTTCTACCCATCAAAATCATATTCATCCTTTAGTGCTCTTCTCGAATATCACTTTTTATTTATTTTATTTTATTTTATTTTTTTATTATGTTATGTTAATCACCATTCATTACATCATTAGTTTTTTTTATTATGTTATGTTAATCACCATACATTACATCATTAGTTTTTTATGTAGTGTTCCATGATTCATTGTTTGTGTATAACACCCAGTGCTCCATGCAGTACGTGCCCTCTTTAATACCCATCAGCAGGCTAACCCATCCCCCCACCCCCCACCCCTCTGGAACCCTCAGTTTGTTTCTCAGAGTCCATAGTCTCTCGTGGCTCGTCTCCCCCTCCCGATTTCCCCCCCTTCATTTTTCCCTTCCTGCTATCTTCTTTTTTTTTTTTTTTTTAACATATAATGTATTATTTGTTTCAGAGGTACAGGTCTGTGATTTGACAGTCTTACACAATTCACAGCACTCACCATAGCACATACCCTCCCCAATGTCGAATATCACTTTTTAAAAATAAATTTTTATTTTTATTTTATTGAGGTATTTAATTTTATTGACTTACAACATTATCTTAGTTTTAGGTATACAGACATAATGTTTTGACATTTGTACATGGTGTGAAATGATCCCCACAATAAGTCTAGTTAAGATCCATCACCATACCTAGTTACAGAACTTGTTTCTCTTATGATGAGAAACTTTTAAGATTTATTCTCTTAGCAACTTTCAAATATGCAGTATTAACTATAGTCACCATGCTGTACATGACATTCCCAAGGACTTTATATTTTTAGAGCAGTTTTAGATTTACAACAAAATTGAGAGGAAGGTACAGAGATTTTTCATATACCCCTGTTCCCCACGCATGCATAGCTTCCCCATTATCAGCATCACTTATGAGAATGGTACTTTTTTTTTTTTTTTTTTACAAAGGATGAACCTACATTGACAAACATAATCACCCAAAGTCCATAGTTTACCTTAGGGTTCACTCTTGGTATTATACACACTGTGGGTTTGAAAAATGTATAATGATATATATCCATTATTATAATATCATATAGAGTGTCTCCATTGCCCTAAAATCCTCCCCACCCCTGGCAACCACTGATCTTTTTATTGCCTCCATAGTTTTGCCTTTCCCAGAATGTAGTAGGAATTATATAGTATGTAGCCTTTTCAGGTGGGCTTCTTTCACTTAGTAATATGTATTTAAGGTTTCCCCCGTGTCTTTTCATAGGTTGATAGCTCATTCCTGTTTAATGCCGAATAATATTCCATTGTCTAGATATACCACAGCTTATTTATCCATTCACCTACTGAAGGACATCTGGGTTGCTTTTAAGTTTTGTTAAGTATGAATAAAACTGCTATAAACATACATGTGCAGGTTTTTACGTAGACATTATGTTTTCATCTCCTTTGAGTAAATGCCAAGGAATGCTACTGCTGGATCATATGAGTATATTTAGTTTTGTAAGAAACCACCAAACTGTCTTCCAAAGTAGCTGTACCATTTTATATTCCCATTAACAATGAACTAGAGTTCCTATTGTTCCATACCCTTGCCAGCATTTGTTGTTGTCAGTGTTCCAGATTTTGGCCCTTCTAATAGGTGTGTAGTGATACCTCATTGGTTTTTTTTTTAACATTTTATTTGTCAGAGAGAGAGAGAGAGAAAAGGAGAGAGAGAACACACAAGCAGGGGGAGCGGTAGGCAGAGGGAGAAGCAGACTCCCTGCTGAACAAGGAGCCCGATGCAGGACTTGATCCCAGGACCCTGGGATCATGACCTGAGCTGAAGGTAGATGCTTAACCAACTGAGCCACCCAGGCATTCCATGATATCTTATTGTTTTAATTTACATTTCCCTGATTGGAGCATCTTTTCATAAGCTTATTTGCCATCATCCTATTTTCTTTATGAGGTAACCTTTAATGTTTTTTTATTTTAAAATTAAAAAATATTTTTTAAAGATTTTATTTATTTATTTGACACAGAGAGACACAACTAGAGAGGGAACACAAGCAGGGGGAGTGGGAGAGGGAGAAACAGGCTTCCCGTGGAGCAGGGAGCCTGATGAGGGGCTCGATCCCAGGATCCTGGGATCATGACCTGAGCTGAAGGCAGATGCTTAACAACTGAGCCTCCCAGGCGCCCCAAAAATTTAAAAAATTTTTAAATTGGGTCATTTCTCATTGCTAAAGTCATCACCATACCCAAGGTCCTCTATGTTTTCTTCTATATTATCTTATAGGAGTTTTATAGTTCTGTGATCTATTTAGGTGTTGATCTATTTTGTTTTGTTTCCTCTTTTGAAATTTCATTTACCTGATTTATTTTTTTCTAGAATTACGGTGATGGAAGTGGTTTTTTTGCATGTTGTCCCCTAAGTCCAGAAGATATCTCTCTTTGATAGTTCATTGAAAACATGGATTGCATTTTGCCCTGTGATAAAGGCTGCCAGGTTCCTTGTGGTTGGCCACTTTAGGAAGTGGTCCTTCATCCCTTCTGAGAATGGAGATGTTTCTCCTTTTCTCCTGTCAGACAAGAGCTTAAGTATAGAGGAAAGAGTAGTTTAGAAACCCATTTACTGATTGTAGAGTACACCTACCCAGAGCTTTTCTTCCCAGGTATTGCTGGAAGATCTCATAATGAAGGAGGAGGAACAGGATGGCAAAGGGTTTTTGCAGCATATTACTTCCTTAAACTTCTTCTTTTGTGAGCTACAATTGACCTATAACATTATGTGTACAACTTGTTGATTTGGTACATTTATATATTGTAATATGATTACCACCATAGTGTTAGCTAGCACCTCTATCATATCACATAATTATCAGTTATTTTTTGTGGTGAGAACATTATTAAGCCAGGAGAAAAAAAGAAATCCTGCCATTTGTGACAATAGGGATGGACCTTGAGATGAGGTAAGTCAGAAAAAGACAAAGACAAATACTGTATGATACCATTTATACATGGAATCTAAAAAAGATGAATTGTAAAACCAGAGTAGAATGATGGTTTCCAGAGACTGGGGGGGTGGAGGAATTGGGAAGATGTTGTTTAAGGGTACAAACTTGCAACTAGTAGATAAATTCTGGAAATCTAACATACAACATATTGATGATAGTCAGCAATACTGTATTACAAACTTCCAACTAAGAGACTAGATCTATGCCATTTGGAGTTAATTTCTGTGAGGTGTATTCAAGTATCACTTCTTCACGTAGCCTTTTCAGAGTACCTTCTACCATGGAATGGATAGGACTTCACCCTCCTTAGAACCTACTGAACACTTGTTTTTTTCTTCTGTTGTGGTTGGTTTGACCAAATAATTTATTGTTCAAACTGGGATTTTTTCAGAGTGAAAGAGTATGCTACTAATAATTACATCAGGAGGCGCCTGGGTGGTTCAGTTGGTTGAGCATCTGCCTTCGGCTTGGGTCATGATCCCAGAGTCCCAGGATCGAGCCCCACATCTGGCTCCCTGCTTCTCCTTCTACCCCTCACCCCATTCATGCTCACACTCTCTCTCTCAAATAAATAAAATCTTTTAAAAAATTATATCAGGATAACAGATACCGGAACTGTCCTTATGGACACATTAATGATAGTACGTCTTATTTTACCTATATTCGAGTCATTTCTGAACTTAACACAAGGATTTTGTGAACTTTGAAGGATTTTCTGAACTCCTTAGCATCATCTTCTTATTTTCTGAAGTTCTCAACATGATATTTTTGAAAGTATGTAGAAGCCCTCTTATCTAAAGTGATTCTACCTACTTAGTTAATTGAACAAGGTAAAGGAAAATATTAAGTGATCTTGATACCTACTTATCTTACATATTATCTTTTTTTTCTCAGAACATGTAAATATTTATTTGTCCACTTACCTTTTGATCTAGGATTTATCAAGTCCTTTTCTTTGAGGGTGAGTTTATTGACTAGTGCTCCACGAACTCTTTTTTTTTTTTCCCCCCCAGAAATGGCATTTATAAGGCATTAGCTCTGATTTTCAGGGCAGTTTCTTTAGAGTGAGATCCTAAAGATACTTGCAAAGTAATAAGTAATAATTCTCTCCTTAAGTTTTTTCCAATTTGAAAAAACATATAACATAAAATTTACCATTTTAACCATTTTAAGTATACAGTTCAGTGTTATAAATACATTCATAATTTTGTGCAACCATCACCACCATTCATCTCCGTAACTCTTTTTATCTTGCAAAATGAAATATTATACTCATTAAACAATAACTGTATATACTTCCCTCCCCACATCCCCTGGCAACCACCATTTTATTTTTTGACTATGATTTTGACTATTATAAGTAACTTGTGTAAGTGGAATCATATAGTATTTGTCTTGTGACTGTCTTATTTCACTTAGCATAATATCCTGAAGGTTTATCTATGTTGTAGCATATGTCAGAATTTCTTTCCTTTTTAAGGCTGAATAATATTCCATTGTATGTATAGACCACATTTTGCTTATTTAGTCACCCATTGTTGGACACATGGGTAGTTTCCACATTTTAACTATTGTGAATCATGCTGCTGCTGTGAACATGGGTGTGTAACTATTTGAGACTCTGCTTTCAATTCTTTTGAATATATATCCCAAAGTGGAATTGCTAGATCATATGGTAATTCTGTTTATAATTTTTTGAGCCATACTGTTTTCCACAACAGCTGTTTTTACATTTACATCGACAATGCACAAGGGTTCCAATTTCTCACATGACTTCCAACACTTGTTATTTATTTATTTTTTGATAGTAGCCTTCCTAATGGGTGTGAAGTGGTAGCTCATTATAGTTTCGATTTTTCATTTCCTTGATGATTAATGATGTTGAGCATGTTTTCATGTGCTTATTGGCCATTTAAATCTGTTCTTTGGAAAGACATATATTGAAGTCTTTTGCTCATTTTTGAACTGAATTTTTGGTTTTTGTTGTTGAGTTTTAGAAGCTCTCTATATATTGTGAATATTAACCCCTTATCAAATATATGATTTGTGCATATTTTCTCCCATTCTGTGGATTATTGCTTTTTTACTCTGTTGATATTGTCTTTTGATGCACAAAATTTAAAAATTTTCATGAAGTCCTATTTGTCTTTAGCCAGTCTTTCCACATCTTTAAATGTAATTTTTCAGAGAAACACATATCTTTCTAAGTTCATTTATTTGCATAACATTTTGTTAAACTACACAATCAAATTACAAGTAGAAACAAGTTTTGTGAGGCAGAAACAAGTTTTGTAAACAAACCCAGTTGACTCTTGGCAAGCCTAGAGCACTATGAGGGGGAGCAGAAGCATACGAAAAAACTAGAGATTAGCCTACTAAAAGCAATGGCTCAGTGAACCTCAGACATCAGTTAGTGTGTTTTACAGAGGGTGTGGATAAATTTTGTTAATCTGGTGTGTTAGTTAAGTGGAGATTTAGTTGAGAACATTTACTGTGAAGGTTCTAGTAAATATTTGTTAGGTTTAATTTAACTGAATTTAATGGAGTCTTTAAGAAGAAGCTTTTCCACCCGATCTTTTTATTGGCAGCTTATCCACTGTGTCTGTGAAAGGAGAAATGCAGATAGGATGACCCCTTTTATTCAAATTAAAATTTCAACCCTTGTTACTCTTGGCATGGCTTATCCTTCCTCAGCACTCATTTTTTTCTCCATAGTATTTTCCACTGTCTGATATACTAAATATATTATTTATTTTGTTGTCTATTGTCTGTCATTTTATGCTAGAATCAGAGGTCAATAAGTACAGGAATTTGGGGCTCTTTTATTCACTGATGTGTTCCTAAAGCCTAGAAACTGAGACATAGTAGGTGCTCAATAAATATTCATTGAATGAATAAATGCATGATAGAATGGTTTTATAGAATGTTAAAACTGCAAGGAAGATTTGACATAATCTAGTTCAGTCCTGTTATTTTATATAGATATAGCATAGCATAGAAGTCTATTATGGGACACATAAGTAGATCTGGGTTCAAATTAATCACTTGCTATGTGATTTTGGGCAAATTACTTAACCTTTCTGTGCCTCAGTTTACTCATATTTAAAATGGGGTAATAACAGTGACCCATCTTATAGGGCAAATTGTGAGGATTCAATGACATGATGCATGCAAAACAGTATAGTGTTTTGTGTCTAACACATGGTTAATTTTGTCTCAGTCAAGGTTTGACAATTGAGATCACTTCAAGGATTGACAATAGAAGGAATTTAATGCAGGGAATTGGTAATAAAGGGGATGGATGAGCTGAGAAGCCAAACATGGGATGGTAAGGTAATCTATTGACTAACAACAGCAAGCTAGGACTTGGAGGGGTAAATAAGAGTAGGTAGTATTATTAGAGCCCAGAGGCTTAATCATCTGAGGTAAGCTTGAAACTTAGTGAGCCTTTCTGTCAGGAATTGAATCTATAGGGAAGATTCAGCTGCTATAGGAGATGTCATCCCTCATGGAGAGGGGTGGAGAGAAATACCCTGGTTTTCCCCTTCTTAGTACTTAACAGGTTCCCTCCAATAGCTCCGATTGGCTGAACCTAGCTAGAAACCAGCTCATGTGAGAATCTGGAAGGGGCAGCCTGCAGAAGTCTCTCCCCTTCCTACCCTGGAAAGATACAGAGCAGAGCCTGGAAAGGATGAGGAATGGCACGCTGTTTAATCAAGAAGAACTATTATTGCTATTATTGGCCTCACTAACACAATGCAGAGCTAACCGGCTAGAGGCAGTCTGTTACATAAGGGAAAATGTGCTAAATGATGAATCAGAGCCAGATTCTGTCATGTTCAACACCATTTACATTAGTCATGATGTGACTGACTCACAAAGGATTGGCTGGGTATTTTAACCCTTTGAGGTCCAACAATACTGTGTTTCTGAGTTGGAATATCATGTGTTAGCTATGTGCATAAGTTTTTCCCTACCCCTAAACTTAGGCCACTTACCAATTTCACAACTAAATGTTACTTACAGTTCCATAAATTCCAACCAAAATTAATGTAAACTGAAATGTTTAATTTTTTGATGCTTAGTTTAAACAGCCCAATTATGGACTAAATTTAAATTAAAAACTCAGCATGAATCGGATGGCTTATGTTTCTGTGTGATGGCTTTTATATTAAATGGTTTACATGAATGCTGTTGTTTATCTTGGAAACAGGTTGTCATGCATATTAATGAGTCCCAGGTGTTAACTTCATGCTGTTTTCTTTCCAAAGAAGAAAATCTTTACATTAAGTTAAAGTGTTTTTACAAGTATTTGTTGTAATAATTATAAAACAATGTTTTATGCATCACAATGTTTACCAGGTTTATTTCCTAATTCCAGCCCACTTCTTAATTCCTCTCTTTTCCCACTGCACTTTTGCTTTTGTATGCTGAGGGCTTCCAGCCAGGCATGAAAGTAGCCTGAAGGTCTTAAGGAGCTCAAGAAGGACAAACCTTCCTGCAGCAGCTCTTCAAATGGCAAGACTTCATGTTCATCTTTGTTTTGTCCAAGGTCATCTTCTACTTACCCCTTGTGGTTTTCTCCTTCCCTACCAGGAGGGGAGATTGGCCAAGTGATTGCAGGCTATAAGACCCCATATCTTTTATAATTTTCTAATATTTCCTTAGGATACTTTGATAATTTCTGTGACTTCTCTGTAGCCATCCAGCTTTTCTTAAAGTGCAGAAACCTGGGCTGGTTGGATTTCTCTAAGAGAAACTGACCAGTGTTACACATAGCAGGACAATAATTTTGTGGCTCTTGCTCATCTTAAAGAAAGTTCTCAGAGCAGCAATAATCTACCTAATTTTCTGAGATCGATATTGTGGGTTTGTGTTCAAAGAAACCACCCGCTGAATGAATGGTGGGCATACACTCCACTCAATTTCACAAACAAGTTTTTAAGTACCTACTGTATGCTGGCCATTATGCTATGTTCTGGGAATACAGGTGTATGTAAGACATCATCCTAGCTCTTGGAGAATGTGTAGTCTCACAGGGAAGACTTGTACATGAAGTTTTTAAAAGCATGGTACTGTTTTTGAGGTATACACTGGGTAATTCTGAATCTCAGTAGAGGCATGCAAACCAGCCTTGGGTAGGAATCCTAGAGGATGTGATATCTGGAGTTAAGTCTTGAAGGAGAAATAGGAATGATTTGGGGGAAGAGGTGAGGAAAGGGCATTCCTGGAAAAGAGAACAATGTGAACAAAGGCAAGGAGGTGTGAAGAAATGGTCTATTCAGCGGTACAGTATTAACTATGGATTTATGAGTGAAGTACAATATGATTGAGAAAGCGATGGGGCCAGTTTGTGAAAGGCCTGCTTGTCATGCTATGGAATGTGGCCTTTCACCTTGAATTTGTTCTTGGGGCAGGGATGAGATGTGATGAGGTGAGGAGGGATGGAAAGGTTTAAGAAAGAATACGTATTTTCTTTGAGGTTAAAAAGGAAGAGATGGTATAAATAACAACTTATCTTTAAATGGCACTTTTTTTCTCTAGATTTTTCCAAAGCTGACATGTATACCCTGAGGCTTCTGTCTGTTTGTATGGGCGTGTGAAGATTTTTTTTTTTAATCATGAAAAAAAAAAGTAAGTCAAAATCCAAAGGACTCAATTTTTAAAGTAACATTTATTGTGTGTGTGTTTTTTTTTTCTGATTCAAAGTAGCACATGTTCATTTTCAAAGTGTGGAAAGTACAGAAAAGCACAAAGGAGAACATTTAAATTACCAATAATCCTGATATTCAAAGAATATATTATTACTATTTTGGAGACTTTCTTTCCAATCTTTTCCACACACACACACACACACACACACACACACACACACACACACACTCACTCACACATACATATACATACATTCACACCCACATACATATGCATTTTACAAAGTTGGGGTCATATTAAATACATTGTTTTATAACCTGCTTTTTTCCATTTAACCTTATATAGTGAATATTTTTCCAGGTTATTAAATATTCTTCTTTGGGGGGCAGGGGCAGAGGGAGAGAGAGAGAGAGAGGAGAATCCTAAGCAGGCTCTATGCCCAGTTTGTAGCCCAATGTGGGGCTCCATCACAACCCTGTGGTCATGACCTGAGCTGAAGTCAAGAGTTAGATGCTTAATCGACTGAGCCACCCAGGTGCCCCAGGTTATTAAATATTCTTTTACAAAAACTTAAGCAGTTGCATAGTATTTCATTAATCTTATGTGCACACTATTTGTTCCTCCTTTTTTGTTAGATACTCATTTTTTCACTGTTATACATAATGCTGTGATAATCGTGCCCCTACATAAATATTTATGTATCTTACTGATTATTTTTCTTCCTGAATGAATTCTTAGAGGTAGTATTGCTAGAAAAAAGGGACTGCAAATTTTTTAGAACTTTAATAGGTTTGCTAAATTGTCTTCTAGATGTAGCTCCATTGTTACTTCCACTTATTACAAATGTTTGAAAAAATGCTGCCCGTTTCTCCATATTTTTACAAAATTTGTAGGTGAAACTGGTATCTCATTTGTTCTAATTTATTTGATCACTAGTGAATTTTACCAACTTTTCTTATATATGTATGTCATTCATATCTCTTTTATGAATTTCTTGTGTGTATTCTTTCTGTATTTTTATTGGCATGCTCTTTATTCATTATTGATTTTTAAAAGTGTTTATATGATAACAATTTTACTATATATCTGTCCCTTATGTTGCATTTTCCCCAGTCATTTAAAAAATTTTTTGTTCATGGCATTTTTATACACATTTTGATGTAGTCATATAATGTTTCATTATGGTTTCTTTATTATTCTTAGAATAAAGAATTTCCCTAATTTATGTCCAAATAGTTGCCCATTGTTTTTTTATTTTTATTGAAAAATATTTAAGTTTCTACTCTGTATGGAATATAGTTGATATATATTGTGAGAAAGGGGACTAAATGTTTCTTTTCCAAATAGTATGCCAATTTGTCCAGTATTATTTATTGAATAATTGATCTATTCCTCTCCCATACTAAAATGATGTATATGTTGTATATAGAATACTCATTTAAATCCATATCTCTTTCTGGACTTGTTATTCTCTTGCTCTAAACTGTCTGTTCTGGCACCAGTGCCTTTGCAATTATTATAGTTTCTTTTTAAATATTTTTTTTTTATTTGAGAGAGAGAGAGAGGAGGGGGTAGGAGCAGAGGGAGAGGGACAAGCAGACTCCACGCTGAGTGCAAAGCTTGATGCGGGGCTTGATCCCAGGACCCTGAGATCATTTACCTGAGACAAAATCAAGAGTCAGGTGCTCAATCAACTGAGCCACCCAGGTGCCTTTAATTATTATAGTTTTATAATATATTTAATATCTGAGTATACATATTTTAAAGTTTTAGGTATTCTTTCTTATTATCCCATATGACCTTTAGATGTATTTTGTTCATTTCCCAAAGTAAAATCCAATTGTGATTTTGACTGGAATTATGGTACATTTATAGATTAAAGAGAGAGGGATTGATATCTGTATATATTTGGACTTACCATCCAGGAACATCATGTGGCTCTCCATTATTTGAATTTTTTAAAAAACGTATGCCCTCAGAACTCAATTTTGAAAATGCCCTGTAGACTAGGATAGACAGCTTGCATGTAGAACCTGCATCTTCATGTTGAGGATTAGTGGTTGATTATCTGACCTGATGGGGCAACTTGACAACTGCAAACTCAAGGAAAGAAATAGCGTGAGAAAATTGGTAAGACCCTTTCAACATTTAGCCCCCAGTGTTCTTCAGATGTTCACAGTTGCACATATCCTCCTAGGTCACTTTGAGCTTTTTATCCTGACAGAGGCACCCTGCTTGAGTTTTATTACTGTTATGGAAGAACTGGAGTCTCCCTTGTGAATAGCAATATGTCAACACTTTACTAATTAGAAGAGACTTTACAACTAAAAAGAGCCAGGGGAGGGCTGGGATTTCAAGAAGAGACCTAATTTTAAAGCAGGAAATGTAGCCAGAAAATTCTTAAGTGATAAGATTCTCTAACTTGGTTGTTGGATTCCAAGACACACCCACTCAGTGCCAGACACACACACACACACACACACACACACACACACACACAAAATTTGCTGTTTGAGTTGTTGAAGTAGGAACCTTTTTGTTGTTTAGAAGAAAAAAATGTAACTTGCATTACTGTATCACTTCATCTTGTTTGAAAATTGGAGACATTAAAAAAGTACCTTTAGGGGCGCCTGGGTGGCTCAGTCGTTAAGCGTCTGCCTTCGGCTCAGGTCATGATCCCAGGGTCCTGGGATCGAGCCCCGCATCGGGCTCCCTGCTTGGCGGGGAGCCTGCTTCTCCCTCTCCCTCTACTGTTCCCCCTGCTTGTGCTCTCTCACTCTCTCTATCAAATAAATAAAATCTTTTTTTTTAAAAAAAGTACCTTTATCCAGTTAGGGAAATATGAAGATTATTGGCTTGATAGCTTTTGAAGATAAGTTGAAAGTGAGAAAACCCAAATTCTGAAGTAAATAGGCAGCAGTGTGGAGGTCATATTAATGGTTACTTCAAAGAACAGAATTCCATTGGCCCTATTGGTTTGCATATGTTTGGGGGGGCATAATTAAACTCATTAGAGGACTCTCATCAAGCCTCATCAGGCTATTACCATATAATCTGTGAGGTAGAGTTTATAATAGGTTTCATTCTATACAATTAAGTATCAGGATTCTTGTTTTTTGTTTTTTTTTTTAAGATTTTTCATTCATTTGACAGAGAGAGACCGCGAGGGAAGGAACACAAGCAGGGGGAGTGGGAGAGGGAGAAGCAGGCTCCCCGCCGAGCAGGGAGCCCGACGTGGGACTCGATCCCAGGACCCCGGGACCATGACCCGAGCTGAAGGCAGACGCTTAATGACTGAGCCACCTAGGCGCCCCAGGATTCTTCTTTGATCACTGTAATACCATTGTATAGGTGTCAATAGGAATAGGTCTGGTTAAGAGGGGACAGAGAGATAGGACTTCTGGAATGGTGAAGTAAGGACCTCCATAAATCTGGATGAACCTCAAAAACATTATGCTAAGTGAAAGAAACCACTCATAAAAGATCACATATGTATGATTCCATTTGTATGAAATATCCAGGATATGAAAACCTATGGAGACAGAAAGTAGACTACTAGCTACCTCAGGTTTGTTTTAATAATTAAATGATTGCCTAGGTTTAGGGCAGGGCATGGAGGAGAACTGGGAGTGATTGCCTACGTGTAGGGTTTCCTTTTTGAGGTGATGAAAATTTTCTAAACTTAGATTACAATTCCATAACTTGTATATATAGTAAAAACTACTGAATTGTACATGTTGGGTGAATTTTATGGCATGTGAATTAAATGTCAATAAAGCTTTTTTTAAAAGAGGGTGCAAAATAAGAATTTAGCAGAGCAGAAATGATTGAGCTGATACCATCTATCTTGGGCAAGTACCTAACTATTCTGAACCTTACTTTCTTCATCTGTGAAAATAAGAGCAATAATTTCAACATCAGAGTTGTTTTGGTAATTAAATGAGGTAATTTTAAAGCACTTAACTTAGTAATTGACACATAGTAGTTTCATAGGCCATTAAGAAAGGTCAAATTCCAAGTGACCCATTGCTAAGGTGGAGAAAAAGTAGTTACAGTAGATTCAAGTGGGCAATCAGGATCAAGAGTCCAGGAAGTCAGAGTCAGCAGAAATGACATATATGTAGGGTTGGTGCCCACCAATCCCTAGAGTAAGTGTCCTTTGTTTTTTTCTGTTTTTATACTGCTTTCTGGGTTGTATAACCCGGAGAGGACCATCAGATAGTGATTTCAGTTAGATGGAGATATGGGCCTACAGGTTAATTTGCTCTTATGTGACAATTGAGGCAAAGATACTAGGGTTATCTTACACAAAGTCCTTGTTTTTCTAGTTAATTTTCTCATCAGATACAAAAATGCAGCATCTGCCATATATCTTCCCTTCCCATTGTCACCAAATTAAGAAGCTCTGCATTTTCATAAAATGGAGGGGAAAATTATGATTTCTTGGCTGAGAGTTGGTTTGGGAACTTGTTTTCCCATGTATGCTGGTGGGAAAATCAATCCTTATCTATTAGTCATCTCTTTGCCTCTCCTAGAAATGGAACGTATCGGGCCCTCTTGCTCATTCTTGGAACCATTTGAACTACCTAATCTCAGCTGCTTGCTTGGTCAGCTTCTGCTAGATGGTCTGGGGGAATTGGAGCACTGTTGAATGTTTGTCCTTGAGAACTTGTCTGAAGCCAACATAGCTCTTTCTCTTTTGCCAATTAACTTAATGAAGTTCTTTAGGATGGCTCCACTGAGGTTTGGTAAAAGTGAGAAGGAATATTGAAACCAATTAAACTTCAGTCTTGGAAGAAAAAGCATGACTGGTGGATTGAGTGCTACCACCAGAGACAGAAGTAGCTCAGAACATTGGCCATGAAAAATCATAATACAGCTGGTGGGGAAATGGCAGGCTGGTGGAGTCCTGGAGCTTTGCAACTAGAGGCAAGAAGCCTGCTAGTCAGACAAGTTTTGTAAGTCACTTTCACCTCACTCATGTTGGTGCTTATAGGAAGCACCTCCTATGGGACACAAAAGTTATGCTCTGTGTAATCTATACTGCCGTGCTTCATCTTTGTTGGGATAAAATGAGTCAGGATTTCTGGGATTCTTAGGAGAAGTTATAGACATGTTAACCATTTTCACAGGATTGCTAAAATCTGTCAGTCTTCTTGACTGATTAGTAAGTACTGTTCCTGAGATGTAGTGTGACAGTTTTTCAACTTTATATGTCAGTTTCGATGATGAAATCTTGGCTGCCTTGAATGTCTTGGAGGCATTCCTCCAGTGAACTGCATCAAAGCAGGAAGATCTCCAGAGTTCTGTGAAGGGAAATCAATCCTTGGGAAGATCAGGGAGGTGCTCTGCATGTTACTAAAGTAAATTTGGTAAGACATAGCAGTAGGGAGAAGAGAAAGACATTCTGAGAGCTGGTGTCAAATAATGGTCTAGGGATTGAGTTTGTTCTCAATGGAAGAAGAAGAGTATGACACTTGTAAATGCTGCTGGGAATATTTCAATTGAATTCCTTTAAACAGTTGAATGCCTTGGTAGAGGTGAATAGTCATTCTCCTATCATTTCAGGGAGACTAGGTGGATAAATGGAAGAAGAAACAGTACAAGTGCCCCCTTAGTCCCTGACATAGCTTCTCTGGTGACTTCCTATTGCCACTTGGTCTTAACTATTCAGTGATTCATTCATAACACTTGTGTGTTGAATGGGTCACTAGTATCCTTTATTAAGGTTATTTAGAGAAATGGGAAATTTGAGCAGAAAGTTGCACTTGAATACCTTGTTTATAGTAGATGCTGCTTTTGGTGTCTTGGAGGGAGAAAGCTAAATAACAAAACTCACTTAGCCCTCACACAACCCTATGAAGTATCATTATTAATTCCATTATACAGAGGAAGAATCCATGGCTCAGACTGTGGAACCTACAGCTTTAAAAAAAAAAGATTTTATTTATTTGAGAGAGCGAGAGCGAGCGAGAAATAGAGCATGTAGAGCATGAGCGGGATGAAGGGCAGAGGGAGAGGCAGACTCCCTGCTGAGCAGGGAGCCTGAGGCAGGGCTCCATCCCAGGAACATGGGATCATGACCTGGGCCAAAGGCAGATGCCTAACCGACTGAGCCAGCCAGGTGCCCCTGTGGAGCCTACATCTTTAACCATAAAACTGTATTGCTTCTTTGTATGGGGAAATGACTTTCCCTGAAGCAAATAGGGCTTACCAAACACTTTGCTTACATGAAAGACAGTTTGCTTATATAAAGTTAGGGAAGAGCTCATTTTTATTTTATTTTATTTTATTTTTTATTTATTTGAGAGAGAGAGAGAGAGAGAGAAACAGCATGAGAGGGGATAGGGTCAGAGGGAGAAGCAGGCTCCCCGCTGAGCCGGGAGCCCGATGTGGGACTCGATCCCAGGACTCCGGGACCATGACCTGAGCCGAAGGCAGTCGCTTAACCAACTGAGCCACCCAGGCGCCCGGGAAGAGCTCATTTTTAATTACCCATAATAACCAGGTGGGTTTTCTGAGTTGCATTTTCTGGTTAACTAAGAATATTCATGGATATTCGTTCCACTTCTCATTCACATGGTGGTGGTTGCAGGATTACTAACAACAAAAGAGGGCAAGCCTCAATGCATAAGCACTTTTCAAGCCTCACATTTGCTATTGTCCGATTGGCTAAAGCAAGTCAAGTGGCTGAGCCCAGACTCAAAGGATGGAGAAACAGTTTACCTTTTGGTGGTAGGAGTAGCAAAGTTGCAAGGGGGGTGTGCATACAGGGATTTTTGGACAAATTGGGAGCCATTATTAAAACAATCTACCACACCTCTTATTTCATCTCTCGCTTGGTTTTAAAGCTTGTTCTTTAGCCATATAGGATTGCTTCCTCTTCTCTGAACATGTCATGCTATTTCATGTTTCTGTGCCTTTTCTCATGCTGTTCTCTCTACTTGAAATATACCCCACTACCCATTGTCTCTTTACCCTACCACCATCTAATTGGTTAATACCTAGTTATTCCTTACAGATCACCTCCTGGTTCCTCAATCTCCACTGTACTCTGTGCAGACTTCCATCCTCACACTCTATTATATTCATCTATTTACATATTTATCTCCTCTTACCAGGCTTTAATCCCCTTGAGGGCAAGTACTGCATTTTATTTTGTGTACCTTGAACTTGGCAGTGTACTTGCTACACAACAGGAGCTTAAAATGTATATGCCTAATGATAAAATAAATGAAGTGCTTCCAATATTTTGGTAGCTGTGGTGCCTGCCTCGTTTTGTTTTTGTTTTTCTTTTTGTTTTTTTTGACCCTGCAAACTGATATTTTAGCTGAAGTTGTAACCAGTTGTTCGATTTCCTCAAGGTTCTATAAGACTTCCAAAACTTAGGGTTGACTTTCTATTGAGACTTTGCAAGGCCATTTTGAGATATGGGGAGATACTGTGGGATGTTATCAAGACTACAATTGGGAAGCACTTGTTTAGATGGGCACTAGCCGAAGCTATTGCCCTGCCTTGCTGAGAAGAATGGTTCATATCTCATATTTGATGTGAAAATACAAAGTCTTATAGATACAAAGTACTAAGCCAAGTAGCAGAGGGGACAGTAAGAGTGTTGCCTAGCAATTGAACATGTATGTCATACACGATATTTGTGGTTCTGGATGACAGAGGTCAGAGAGATAGCGAACATGCTGAAGAAATATGGTGACAGCCATTTGTACCCAGAGATAAGAAAATGAAATTTTGCTCATGATGTACAGGAGGTGCTGAGAATGAATGAAAGCCTGTGAACTTGAATGTTTTCATGTAGGTCAGCAGGTATTTTTCTCCTTCTTTCAAAGCACCAGGCTTTTCATAAATAGTCTTTATTCTTCACCCCCTTTCAAAAAACAAACAAAAAATCAACCCAGCTCTTAATAGCCTTTGCTGAGAAAGAAGTGAACACATTCCAATGAATCAGATACCTGCTTAGCCTAGCCTGACAGAGGCTCTCACTTAGAAGGCTGCCATAATGGACCCACTGAGCTTTGGCTGCCCAGGGATTTCAAAGGCTTTAATCGTCCCAGCTCATTGTTTTCCACCAATGGCATTATCTTCAACAAAAGAAGCAGTGGCCCCAGTGAGACTTTCTTCACTTCTGCAAGCTTCATCATCTTTTGTCTCTGCTCAGTCTACCTCCTGTTAAAAGCATTCATGTCATCTAGCTCACCTTCTGGTTGGATGGAGGCACTGCCTTCTTCCTCCAATGATAGAGGCCTATTCAAGGGAGATGTTCAGGCCTTTGAAAAGAGCTGGCTATTGGAAGAAAGGTGGAGGTTGGGGAGAAAAATATAAAACCAAATACTATATGTTCTTTTTCAGCATATGACCTTCAAAGCTCACAGAAATTCTTGTCAGTTTAAAATTTCTAAAGCCTCAGACTCTAAAGAAGCTCTTTGTAGGGATTTGTTTTTAAGGATTTGAGGACTTGATTTCAGTGGGTCACATGACCCCCTATTGGATCTCTCATTTACTACTTGAATTTTTGCAAAGTGCAAGGCCTTTGCAAAGCCATAAATACACAAAAGTTGGCTTTATCTTTCTCAGCCCTTGTCTTCTAGTCAGATTTCCAAGGTAACTGCCTCCAAACCACAGCCTATCATTGCCTGTAAGATTTTGAAAGTGCTTCTTAAAATCTTATGAGCAGGAGCTTCCCCACATGAAGCCATTAACAGAACTCAAAATAGTTTATCAGCACAAGCTTGGGAAATGAACAGGTTGCTGAAGAGCAAGACGGGTGTATAGAAGAGTGGTAGAGCAATGTGGGTAAACAGACTTCCTCTAAAAGGTTAGTGGGTGAAGGGAATTAGGAAAAGACTGGATTTGACAGGAGTACATGAGTTCCTGAGGGGAAGGGAAGTAATTTTTATAAGGATCCTTCAAAGCAGTTATTAGTTTCCTAAGTATTCTAGAATTTTACTTTGTATACACAAGCAAATATAAATATAGGACTCTCTCCATCTTTTTTTACATAAATAGTAGTATAGTATACACATCATTATGCCCTTTGTTTTTTTCACTTAAGATATCTTGGAAATACTTTGATGTCAGTATAGGGAGGACTTCATCATTTCTTTTTATAGATCTACAGTATTCTATTTAATAAGCATGTCCTATTTTTTCCAACTAAATCCCTATCGATAGAATTGCATTTTTGTGATATATATGAGAATGCCTTTCTCCATAGCCTTACCACATTGTGAATTATCAGATTTTTTTTATTTTTGCCAATCTAGTAAACAAAAAGGCATATTTAAGTTTTATTTTGTAATTCTCTTATTATTCGTGAGTTTGCACATTTTCCCATAGGTTTACGAGCCATCTGAATCTCCTTTTCAGTGAACTGTTGCATTCTTTGACCATTTTTTTGTTGTTGGGTTATTGGCCTTTTAATATAGTGTGCTGATCTTTGGAATTTGAATCTATTAAGAAGCCTTCCCCTGATGTACAAAATGAGATGCAGAACCCCATTACATTCAGTGTAAAATACCGGGCATCACACTGTCAGGAGTAGAGCTGGGTTGAGATGAGAAGAGCATGGGAAGAGGTTGTTCCCATGAACACAGTCATCTAAAGGAGTGCCTTTTCAACAACTGTTGTAAAGGTTTTATTGCTGATATGATGAAAAGACATCAGAGGAAGCAGTGTGAAAAATAAGACACATAGAGATAGTAGCCAAGGATAGCATGTGTCCATTCCCCATACCAACTAATAGCCCAGGCCAACATAGCTTAACTCTGGCTCAGTCTCTGCCCCTTGTTGGAATTTGGCTATTACCTCTCTTTACTGACCATTGATGACTAATTCTGTGTGGGTGGGTTTTTGTGAGTAGTGGTAGCTTCAGGTTAATACAGGTAAAGCTCACTCTGTGAACATTTAAGTTTCTTTATCAATTTTAATAACATTTTATTTAACTCAATATATCTAAAATATTATCACTTTAACATGTAATCAATATAAAAATAGTGACGTATTTTGTATTATTGTTTTCCATATTAAATTTTAAAAATCCAGGGGTGCCTGGGTAGCTCAGTTGGTTAAGCAGCTGCCTTCAGCTCAGGTCACGATCCTGGGGTCCTGTGATTAAGCCCTGTGTCCGTGTTGGGTTCCCTGCTCAGTGGGGAGTCTGCTTCTCCCTCTCCCTCTGCCCCTCCTCCTGCTCATGCATGCATGCTCTCTCTCTCTCTTTCTCCCTCAAATAAATAAAATTTAAAAAATCCAATATGTATTTTATGCTTACAGCATATTTCAGTTTAAATTAGCTACATTTCAAGTGCTCAATGGCCACATGACCTGGTGGCTGCCATATTAGACAGCACAGTTATAGGCAATGGAGAGCTATTGAAGCCTTTTTTTTTTTTTTTTAAATAACTGTACTTTTTAAACAGTTTACTTTGAAGTAGTTTTAGTTTTACAGAGAGTTCTCATATGCCCTTTATCCAGTTTCCCCTAATACTGATGTTTTTATTTTCTCTATTGTACAACCCTCTGTCCCTTTTTCTACTTTTTTGAGAGATTTCTTCCTTTTAAAATCTTCTCATGTATATTTTATTTCATATTTTTAATTTCTAAGAGCTTTTTCTTGTTCTCTGGTTATTTCTATTTATAGCACTCTGTTCTTGGTTCATGGATGTACTATCATTGATCTCTCTGGGGTTATTAATCATAGTTTTTACTATTCCCAGCATTGTTTCTATTGCCCTTAAGGAGGGCACGTACTGCATGGAGCACTGGGTGTTATACAAAAACAATGAATTGTGGATTACTACATCAAAAACTAATGATGTATGGTGACTAACATAACATAATAAAATAAAATAAAATAAAAACCCTTTTTTTGTTAGTGCCTTTCCTAAAATGTTTGGTGATTCCTGGCTGTCTTTATGTTTAATTGTGAGGCATTAGTAAATACAAAAGTGTATGAATGGACATCTATCTGTGGGTAGGACTTGACAACAAGTAAAAATCACACTGGATAATTATGTGAAGACACAACGTTTTAATTAGGAGTCCCCTATTATATCTATAGATGTTTTCTCATGAGCTGCTCAGTATACCTGCAGAAGTATTCTTCAGTTTTCTGCCTGGGCAGTATAATCATGTCTGCTGGTATTGTGAGAGATGCATGAGGGAGGAGAGCTGAGGGTTTCACTATTCGTCATGTGGACATTTATTTAATGCTTTTTCCTTCAATAAGATCTTTGATGTGCATCTTCAGCTGTTCCTGGGATCCCCAAGTCCAGATCCTGTCTGGTTTAACCTTATTGGAAATTGATCTGGGTGGCGCAGGAAGTAGTTGTCTATCACCACCCCCTTCTGTATTCCTTCCTTCAGTAACATCTTGTATCTCTAATTCTTGAGCCTTTCCTGGATTTTTGAGGCCAAGATAGGCTTGCTCCTTGGTGACTACTATTACTACAGGCTTAGATTTCAGATTGATCTGACCTGCAAAGTTAGCTACTACTTAGTCATCAGCTTTCCATTTTTCTAAGATGTTTACTTGTCTTCTCTTTTCTCCCCTCCTATTCTCTTTGTATATATAGGTTTATGCCTTTTTATTCATTTATTGTCATTTTCGTGGGGATTCCGGAGAAAGTGGAGATAACAGTGTTCAGTAATCCATGTTTAGCCAGAAGTCTGAGCATTTGATTTTAAGAATTATTCTTGTATAAAAATGGTTCCATCAGCCTGGTGTGCTTTCTAACTGCCAGAGGCTCAAGAATGTCTCCTGTATGAGCTTTGGCATGTCTTGCTGCCCTGGCTGCTTAAAATTGCAGAGCTGCTCTGGACAGCACTAATCTAACTGCCTCAAAGTGAATAACTGAATAATTTTACTTTCATGTAAGCCTATGATTTTTCTCTAAAGGTACAAAAGGACAGGGCTATAGCATGCAAGAGGTGGTAGAGCACTCATCTTATAGATCATTGATCACAGAGTTTCCCAAGTTGTGATCTATGGAGTATTTATTCGTCAAAGTTCTCTGAGAGAAAAGATTTCTGTGGTCAAATAATTTTTTTTTTTTTAGATTTTATTTATTTATTTGACAGAGAGAGACACAGGCGAGAGAGGGAACACAAGCAGGGGGAGTGGGAGAGGGAGAAGCAGGCTCCCCGCAGAGCAGGGAGCCCGATGTGGGACTTGATCCCAGGACCCTGGGATCATGACCTGAGCCGAAGGCAGTCGCTCAACCGACTGAGCCACCCAGGCGCCCATCTGTGGTCAAATAAATTTAGGGAACTCGCTGGAGCAGGGCCCCACTTTGAAATTTTACAGAATATATGTCTTTGTCTCAGAGAAGTCTGTAGAAACTTCCATTTCCAGCATATGGCTGACTTTGCTGAGTTGGCACAAAAGGAACGATTTTATAGAGGCCAAAAAGTAGTTGAACAGGAGAAACCTGAGAGGTAAGCTAGCCTTCAAACTAACTTTTTTCTCTTAGGGCTTTTCCTGAATTCTAGAGACCTTGAGCTTCTCCTTTAAAAACTGCATTGGAAATGGGGAACAGGAGGTAAAGCCTAAAGCCAAGACAGATGGTTTTTACAGGAAATCCCTGAATAAAGCTGGGAGTCCAAAGACATACCCTCAATGTGATGGTGAATGATAACTAGCTAGTCCTATAAAATACCTTAAAATTGTCCCATAATGAGAACACGAGGCTTAGATTGTTCAGAGTTCAAACACTTAATGAAGTAATTTCAATTTTATACAGATTATTCTAGAGAAAGTAAAAGAGGGAGTATAACTCAGCTTTTTCTATGGAGCCCTAAAACCTCAAGAACAAAATTAGATAAGGATAATTAAGGAAAGTAAAATTATAGGACAAAGTTGCTCATGAACACAAATGTAAAAAATCTTAAGGAAAATACTATAAAATTAAATCCAACAAAATATAAGAAAGATAATATTTTAAAACAAGCAAGGGTTATCCTAGAAATATAAGGTCAGTTTAACATTAGAAAATAAATTAATGTAATTCATTACATTAACAGAAAATAATATATGATGATCTCAATAGACGTGAAAAAGTATCAGGCAAAAGTCCATTGATTAAAAAAAAAAAAAAAAAAGCTTTTGCCAACTAGAAATAACAGGGAATGCTTGTAACCTGATACAGGGAATCTGTAAGTCTTAACACCAAACATAATTTTTGATGGAGGAATATTGAATTTATCCCTTTTAAGAAAGAAAATGAGGCTGACTCTCATTTCTTGTATTCAGTATTATGTTAGAAGTTCTAGCTATTGTACAAAAGACAAGGGAAAGAAATAAAAGATATAATTGAAAAGGAAGAAATAAACCATCATTTGTGCATTTTCTGATTTTCTACTGTAAAGAGCTTCAAGTATCTGAGGATAAATTATTTGAATCAATAAGAATATAGCAAGGTTGACAGATTAAATACACAGAAATCAACTCCATTTCTATTTATCAGGAACAATTATTAGAAATGTTAGAAAGTATAATAAAAAAGAAAACACTTGATAGCAACCACAAATATAAGGCAATCAAGATTTTTTTTTAAGTTGCAAGCCTTTTATAGGAAACATTATAAAAATGGAGAGATATACTATGGATAGGGAGACTCAATACCAGCAATTAGTGAATTCTCCCCAAATTCATCTATACTTTCAGCACAATTCCTTTCAAATTCTCAACAGAGTTTTCCATGGAACTTCATAAATTGCTTCTAAAACATATGGAAGAACCAAGAACTAGTAATAGCCATTACATTCCCAAAGAACAAGAGGCCAGGGGTGAGGGTGGGGGCTTTCTCCTCCAAAGCATATTATAAAAATATAGTAAATAAGAGTGCATAGAAAATGAGACCAATTGTATTGAAGTACAGCCTACATACCACAAAATGCCCCTAGTTAAAGTATATAGGGTAATGAATTTGAACAAATGTACACACCTGTGAAATCACTACCTCTTTGCAGTTGAATGGCTTCACCCAACCCTCAGTCCTTGGCAACCACTGATCTACCTGTTGTCCCTATAGATATTTTTGGGGTCACCATTTTTGAAACTCAGTTAATGTTGAACTTCTGCATACCCTCTGATCGGGCAATTTGACTTCCTGGGATATACTCTAGAGAAACTCTTACACATGCGCACAGGAAGCAGGCACACGAGTTGGCATCATGGCTGCTTGCAACACCCATCCTTGCTGTATGTTGCTCTTGCTTCTTGGGTATGCTGCCCCTCTTTGACTCACTTTTTCCCCTTCCCTTTTCCCCCCCTTTTCTTGTAATTTTGGCCTTGCTTGTTTTCCCTGTTGTTTACCTTGTTCTTTCCTCATTGCTTCTGAGTTTCTATGTCCTGACATTTTTATTTTCAAGTCTACTATGCAGTGAACCCCCCTTTTACATTACATTGGCTATAATAATGGTTTGGAGTTTTCTTGGCTATTTTTGTCATCACCCACTCTTCAGCAGCTGATTCTGCAAAAGATACAGTCTGAAAAAAGGGAAAAAATAAACAAAAATCCCCTCAGATTTCAGGCCTTTCTGGATGCTGCAGGTGGCAAAAGGCAGATCTCAAGGCAAATGGGGGTCTTGGGATAGCAATACCACATTTACCTGGTGGTCGGGCTTTTAGAAACCTGAGTGGCCTGGAATAGTTGTGACTGCAAGTAAGTGATCACTAATCACAACAGTATGCAATTTATACTACAAGAGAGGCATGGAATTAGTTTTAAGCTGGATTTTGATTTATTAATTTAGAATTGTGTGAAATTTAGGATTACCTCTTCCTTGCTGTGGGCTGTTACCTTTTTGCATATAAACAGGTTCACATCTCTCCCATGTACTTATATTTTATTTATTTATTAATTTTTAATTGATGTATAGTTGATATACAATATTATATTAATTTCAGGTGTATGGCACAGTGATTGGACATTTATATACATTATGAAATGCTCACCATGATAAGTTATAGTTACCATCTCTCCCATCTATAAAAAGTTACTTTTTTACCTGAGGTCCACTACTGGTTAATGCCTCATCATTCTCCTTTCCATATCTACATTTCCTAATTTTTCTTTTTAATTATTTTAAATTTTATTTTCATTCCAGTATAGTTAACATACAGTGTTACACTAGATTCAGGTGTACACTATAGTGATTCAGCAATTCCATATGTTGCTCAGTGCTCATTAAGATAAATGTACTATTAATACCCTTCACCTGTTTCACCCATCCTCCACCCATTTTCCCTCTGGTGACCATCAATTTGTTCTCTATAATTAAGAGTCTGTTTCTTGATTAGTCTCTTTTTTCCCTTTGTTTGATGTTTTGTTTCTTAAATTCCACATATGAGGGAAATCATGTGGTATTTGTCTTTCTTTGACTGCCTTATTTCATTTAGCATTATACTCTCTAGATCTATCCATGCCATTGCAAATGGCAAGATTTCATTCTCCTTTATGGCCAATTACTATTCCATTGTGTATATATACACCACATCTTCTTTATCTACTCATCTATCAATGGACACAGTCTACTTCCATATTTGGCTATTGTAAATAATGCTGCTGTAAACTTTGGGGTGCATGTATCCAATTGAATTGTTTTTGTATTTCGGGGGTAAATACTGAATCATAGGGTAGTTCTATTTTTAAATTTTTGAGGAACCTCCATACCGTTTTCCAGAGTGGCTGTACCAGTTTGCATTCCTACCAAAAGTGCATGAAGGTTCCTTTTTCTTCACATCCTTGTTTCTTGTGTTGTTGATTTTAGCCATTCTGACAGGTGTGAGATGATATCTCATTGTAATTTTGATTTTGATTTCCCTGATGATGAGTGATGTTGAGCATCTTTTTATGTGTCTGTTGGCTATCTGCATGTATTCTTTGGCAAAATGTCTGTTCATGTCTTCTGCCCATTTTTATTTTTTTATTTTTATTATTTATTTTAAAGATTTTATTTATTGATTTGAGAGAGAAAGAATGAGAGAGAGCACATGAGAGGGGGGAGGGTCAGAGGGAGAAGCAGACTCCCTGCCGAGCAGGGAGCCCGATGCGGGACTTGATCCAGGGACTCCAGGATCATGACCTGAGCCGAAGGCAGTCGCTTAACCAACTGAGCCACCCAGGCGCCCATCTACTGACCATTTTTAAATTAGATTTTGTTTTTTGGGTGTTGAGTTGTGTAAGTTCTTTATATATTTTGGATACAAACCCTTTATTGGATATATCATTTGCAAATTTCTTCTCTCATTCAGTAGGTTGCCTTTTAGTTTTGTTTATTGTTTCCTTTGCTGTGCAGAAGCTTTTTATTTGGATGAAGTCCCAATAGTTTATTTTTGCTTTTGTTCTGCTTGCCTCAGGAGGCATAAATAGAAAAATTTTACTATGGCTGATGTCTGAGAAATCATCGCCTGTGTTCTCTTTTAGGATTTTTATGGTTTCAGGTCTCACATTTAGGCCTTTAATCCATTTTGAGTTCATTTTTGTGTATGGTGTAAGAGAGTGGTTCAGTTTCATTCTTTTGCATGTAGCTATCCAGTTTTCCCAACACTGTGTGTTGAAGAGACTATTTTCTTCCCGTTAGATATTCTTTCCTGCTTTGTTGAAGAGTAATTGACTATATACTTGGGGGTTTATTTCTAGGTTTTCTATTCTGTTCTATTAATCTATTTGTTTATTTTTGTGCCAGTACCATACTGTTTTGATTACTGTAGCTTTATAATATGACTTGAAGTCTGGAATTGTGGTACCTCCTGCTTTGCTTTTCTTTTTCAAAATTGTTTTGGTTATTCAGGGTCTTTGTGGTTACATACAAATTTTAGGATTGTTCTAGTTCTGTAAAAAATGCTGATGGTATTTTGATAGGGATTGCATTAAAAGTGTAGATTGCTTCAGGTAGTATAGACATTTTAACAATATTTATTCTTCCAATCCATGAGCATGGAATGTTTTTCCATTTCTTTGTATCATCTTCAATGTCTTTCATAAGTGTTTTATAGTTTTCAGAGTACAGGTCTTTCACCTCTTTGGTTAGGTTTATTCCTAGGTATCTTATTATTTTTGGTGTAATTATAAATGTGATTGTTTTCTTAATTTCTATTTCTGCTGCTTCATTATTGTTGTATAGAAATGAGACAGATTTCTGTATGTTGTTTTTGTATCTTGTGACTTTACTGAATTCATTTATCAGTTCTAGTAGTTTTTTGGTGGAGTCTTTTGGGTTTTCTAAATTCAGTATATCATCTGCAGATAGTGAAAATTTTACTTCTTTGTTACCCATTTGGATGCATTTTATTTCTTTTTGTTGTCTGATTGCTGTGACTAGGACTTCCAGTACTATGTTGAATAAAAGTGGTGAGAGATATCCTTGTCTTGTTCCTGACCTTAGGGGAAAAGCTCTCAGTTTTTCCCCATTGATTATGATGTTACATAGCCACCTTTCTTGAAAGAATTCTCTACATTCTTTTGCTTCCTCTCCTCTTTTTCACCTGCTGAATGTACTGCAGTCTGTTTTCACATCTATCACTTTACTACATTGGCACTTTACTAAGATTACTGATGAACTCTGTGTTGCTAAATTAGATGGACAGTCTTTTGTGCTTATATATCCTTGACCTCCCTTGCAGCATTTGTTTCTGTGGATCACTCCTTTCTGGAGAATTTGTTCCTCCTTGCCTTCTGTGAGCTATTCTCTCATGATTTCCCTCATCTCTGTAGCCACTCATTTCTCTGTCTCTCTCTTAATGTTGGTGTTTCTTTGAGTTCTCATACTTGATCCTATTCTCTTTTCACTCTGCATACTCTCAGTGACTGATCTCATCCTCTCTCATGACCCCCAGATCTAATCTCTTCAGTTCCGGGACTCTCACTTGAATTCCACAGGCATATCTCCAACCTCCCCATGTAGATAATCATTCAACCTGGTCAAATCTGAACAACAGGTTTGCAGAATGAGGATGAACAAAGAGAGGGTCTTCAATGCCTTTCCATTTAAACTCTGACCTTATCAGTACCTACAGTAAACTTCCTGTTTCCTGGTTAGATGGATGCTAAGGTTCAGCTCCTTCAGAGCTGGCTGTGAATCCTGGTTCTCTTATTTTTTTTCCAAAGATTTTATTTGTTTATTTATTTGACAGAGAGAGAGAGAGAGAACACAGGCAGGGGGAGTGGGAGAGGGAGAAGCAGGCTCCCCACTGAGCAGGGAGCCTGACATGGGGCTCTATCCCAGGACCCTGGGATCATGACCTGAGCCGAAAGCAGCCGCTTAAAGGACTGAGCCACCCGGGCGCCCCCCCTGGTTCTCTTAAAATGAGACTTTGGCTAAGTCTCTTAACCTCTCTGATCCTCGGTTTTCTCATCCATGAAATGGGGATCATCATAATAGTATCTTTCACATAGGATTGTGGTGAAGATTACATGATTAAAGGATTAAATCATGGAAACTCCTTTGTACTGGTTCTGACACTTGGTGAGCACTCGGTGATATTTGAAATTATTATATACCATTGATATTTTTTGCTGTGTTTTTTTGAGGTTGAATACATGTTCTACTGCTTATAGGCTGTTGTGAGCCTTACCTTTATCTTCTGTAAAATGGGAATTAATATATCACCCAAGTGATACATATTTTTCTGTGGTAAGCATGAAATGAAATAATGCAGGATTCTACAAACTTTTTTTTGTAAAGGGCCAGGTGGTAAGTATCTTCAGTTTTGTAGGCCATATGGTTTTTGTCACAACTATTCAAATCTGCTATTGTGGCACTGAAAGCAGCCATAGATAATATGCAAATGAATGTGCATGGGTGTGTTATATTATTTAAAAAAATTTTTTTTTAGATTTTATTTATTTATTTTGAGAGAGAGAATGAGAGAGAGAGAGTACATGAGAGGGGGGAGGGTCAGAGGGAGAAGCAGACTCCCTGCTGAGCAGGGAGCCCAATACGGGACTCGATCCTGGAACTCGCAGGATCATGACCTGAGCCGAAGGCAGTTGCTTAACCAACTGAGCCACCCAGGCGCCTGTGTTATATTATTTTTATGTTTCATGAAATACTATTCTTCTTTTGATTTTTTTCAATCATTTGAAAATGTAAACATCGTTCTTAGCCCTCTGGTCATTCAAAAACAGATGGGAACCAAACTTGATCCAAATGCTATAGTTTATTGATCCCTGAAATGATGCATGCAAATTGGAGATTCCAGCAAGGGAGTAGAAGTACTTACATTAACTTGACTAAAGAACATTCTTCTCTATCTGGGAAGGTTTGTTCAGGCAAAGGGGACAGCTGGTCTTCTCTCATATGGAAGCTAGTTCTGGTCGTTGTCATTCCTGCTGTGTGGGAAGAAGGAGAGATTGTAATCAGTCTTTGGCCTCTTTGAAAACTCTGCCTCTACAAAATGTGCCCCTTACCGAAGTGTCCTTAGATTGGACCAACCAGATCAGTAGTTCTCCTTCTTGGGGAAGAGCAGAGAGTGGATATTCAATGCCTTTCCATTTAAAATCTGACCTAGTCAGAGAATGAATTTCTGTGCATCTCTCCCTCTCTTCTTGCCATAAATATTGTTGGATAGGTTGGTACTAGAAATACAAGGAGAATAAGACAGACAAGATTGCTGCCCTCATGGAGCTTACATTTTGGTGGGGGTGAAAAACATTGATAATTATTGGTGTAATTATTTTGGGGAAAATGTATTGACACTAGTTATTTAGATATTTCACCTTTCTTCTTCTTTATGATTGCTTCTGATATCTATATTTGCTTGCTTACCTGACATCTCCACTTGAATGTGTCACTAGCTTCTCACACTTAGGTTGCTCCACACAGAATTCTTGATTGCCTCCATGCTACCTCCAAACCTGTACTTTGCCCAAGTCTTTCCCATCTTAGTCAATTGCAACACCATCTTCTCAGTTATTTAAGCCAGAAATGGGGGATCATTTTTATACCTTCCTCTCTCCCATCTCTCACATCCAGTCAACCACTAAGTTCTGTCTCTTTTGTCTCTAAAATTAATATCCAGAATTTGAACTCTTTTTATAACTTCTGGCATTTTCACACCCTCCTCCAAGTCATCATCATCTCTAGCCTTGACTACTGCAACAGCCTACTGTTTGGCATCCCTTTTCCATTCTAGTGCTCCTGCTGTCTACACAATAGGCATGAAATCAGATTAGATGCCCTCTCCCCTTAAAATCCTCTAATAGCTTCCCATTGCATCTAGAATAAACCCTAAACTTCTTGTGGTGGCCCAACAGACCCTGCATAATCTCACCCCTGCCTACCTCTTTCATCTCATCTTGTACTAATTCTCCACCCTGACCCCCATTACTAACTGAGTCCCAGTCACACTGGCCTCTTTGTCTTTTTTAGGCACATCAAGCTTCTTCCTGGAACTGGGCCACTGTATTGTTTTTGTGTCTTGGAATACTTTCTCCCAGGTTTGCTCATGGCTGGCTCATTCTCATTATTGAGGTCTCAAGTTTAATGGTAATCTCTTCTCAAAAGTCTTTACAGTCTCATATGAAATAGCTATATGTACCCTCTAATATCTAGTCATTATCACATTGCCATAATTTATTTTCTTTGTAGTGGTTGTCATTGCTTGATATTATGTATTTATTTGTTTCCTTTTTTTTTGTTTGCTATATTTGTTTTGCTATATGTTTGCAATATTATATATTTATTTGTTTCCTATATTTATTATTTGTCTCCTCCTATTAGATTGTAAGCTCCCTGAAATCTTTTCTGTCTTTAAGAGTCCTATTTTTGGCATGGTAAGGTTTAGGTACCTATGAAGCCTGTAAGTAATGATGTCAAATAGGCGGTTGCATATATTTAGGTAAAATGCTTAGGCCAGTGTGCCTGGCACATAGTACACACCTAATACCTGTTAGCTATCATCAGCAACAGAAGCAGCTATAGTATCATCATTATCATCACCATCATCACCCAAGTCATTAATTGAAAAGGTATTTGATCATCTTCCATCTTATATCATCACATCAAACAACTAATTTGATTGAACTAAGTAGCTCTTTTAAACTTCTTGAGCCAATTTTCAGACAAAAAGTAACTGAAGAATTTAGGAGCCCTCCAGGATTTGTGTTGCAGAAATGACTGCCTTTTTTAGGGTGGGGGGATAAGCCACCCCATAGTCAGCTTTGTTGTCCCTCAAGAAAACTAACTCAGAGATAATTTGGGTGGCATTTACAAACTTCTTCCCACAGTAATGTTGCTACCAGGCAGATGGAATGATGTGTTTTGAGGCTGTGCTTGTGTTTCCTTAGACAGTTGCAACTTTTAAAGGATGTTTGTTTCACAGATCTTGTTATCACTTATAAAATTGCTGTCAGTTTCTTCCCTACGCTTTCAGTTACATAATATCTCACCTTTGTGTTGCTGACACCTGTATTTATACAAAACACTAGATAAATTGTGAAATATATGGATATATCAGCATATTTCAACACTTTAATGGAGTCTAATAAATCTCAGTAAACTTGCCCCTTTTCATGACATTTATGCTTAATGTAGTAATAAGTATGAAGTTGCGTTTCTCCTCTATCTTTCTAGGAATATTTGCCTCAGAACATCCTTGAAAACAAGAAGAAAATAATCTATTGATCCATGCTGAAACCTAATCACCCATGTTTACCTCCTTTCCAGAAAAGCAGAGGCAGAAATGGATAGGTAGAACTCAGAGGCCAGGGTCTTTGTAGGAAGTAATTATAATGGAAGGTAATGGCATCTACTGACTTGGAAAGCACATGAAGCTCCATATTTTAATTACAGATTTCAGTTTCTGACACAGATTTTGGTCTGTGAACTTGGAATACTATTTAAATTCTCTGGACCTCAGTTTCCTAATCTACAATGTGAGAAAAAAATCCTTACATTTTGGGCTTGGAAGAATAAGTGATATGGTGATATTTGGGAACTGAAGGTATAGATGCTCTATGAGAAGATTTTTCTACTTTTCTGTCTGCTCATTTCTGTTACTTCCTTTCAAATATTCCTTGACTTCTGTACCTGCCTCATGGTTCTCCCAACAATGTTATTTCCTTTCATTTAAGTGGGTGGCCAGTACAACACCTTGACCTTCTCACAAACTATACAGTTCCTCTCTACTCCACTTCAGCCAACCATAACCACACCTTGGACATTTCTTTTTTTTAAAGATTTTATTTATTTGCGAGAGAGAGAATGAGAGAGAGCATGAGAGGGAGGAGGGTCAGAGGGAGAAGCAGACTCCCTGCTGAGCAGGGAGCCCGATGTGGGACTCGATCCCGGGACTCCAGGATCATGACCTGAGCCGAAGGCAGTCGCTTAACCAACTGAGCCACCCAGGTGCCCCACCTTGGACATTTCTGAACGTTGAATTATTTCATCCCTTTGATCTCAAAATTGGAACTACTCCTCTCCATAAACTCTGATCCTTTTACTCTCCTGCCCTTTCATTCAACTGAATCTGCTCCTGCCACCCATATCAGAACTCTGTATCATAACCACAAACCTTCTTGTTCACATTGTTCTTCCTGTCTGTCCTTACCTCCCTGCCCACTAGAGATCCCACAGTCAGCCATGCCACTGATGGTTGCTTTGGTATCCTTGGACTCTACACTCTGACATTGCCACATGCTCACTAGGCCTTTGACCCTACCTTGAGTCATCCTTGTTGTCTGCTTTTTGGTGTTGGGATGCTGGTAGCTGTGGAAGAAAGGCACAAACAATTGTTGACTAGGTGGCCTACAGAATAATGCTATCTACTCTTGTACCTTTATACGTCATCTACTCTTTACCATTACTGCTCCATCAGCAATTATCGTAATTATCTTTGTTGACATCCTATCATATTCACCACAATGGATGTTTCAGATATTTTCTGTGTACAAATTCCCAATCCTACTCCCTTAAACTCTTGGCAGATGATCTTGCTTGGTACCTCATGAGAAGATGAAGGCTATCTATCATGGGACACCAGATATTTCCTGCTTTCCATGTATTTTTTAATACTTTCTTCATTTACTCAGGATTTCTCTGTATCTTCAGTTTTCTATAAGTTTCTCCTCCTGTCTCAGCCAAAGAAGTGTCCCTCTTTTTAAGGCTAGTCTCTTCACCTGAGTTTTAAATTTCCCTCTTCCTCCTAAGGTGGGGCTGTACTTCATCAGTTTCTGCTCTTTCTCTAATATCAGTCTTTCTTCATTACCTTTTACTCATATCTTCTCTGGGGGAAATAAAAGTTTCTCAATCATTCAGAGCTACTCTTTTATCTCTTTGCTTCTTCTTCTTTTTTTTTTTTTTAAAGATTATTTACTTGAGAGAGCCCCCAATGCAGAGCTCTCCACAGGGCTCAATCTCACGACCCATGAGATCATAATCTGAGCTAAAACCAAGAGTTGGACGCCTAACTGAATGAGCCATCCAGGCGCCCCTTTTGTTGCTTCTTTTTATTGCCAACTTCTGAAAATAGCAGTCATACTATCTGCGTCTATTTTCTTACAACACCCTCACTTTTTCACTCCTTTTTAAAAAAATTTAAATCCAGTATAATTAATATATGGTGTTATCTTAGTTTCAGGTGTACAATATAATGATTTACCAATTCTATATATTACTCAGTATTCATCAAGATGAGTGTATTCTTAATCCCCTTCAGCTATTTCACCCATCCCCCCCGATCCACCTCCCCTCTGGTAACCATCTGTTTGTTGCCTATAGTTAAGGGTATGTTTCTTGGTTTGTCTCTTTTTTTCTTTGTTCATTTATTTTGTTTCTTAAATTCCAAAATATATAAAGAACTTTTACAACTCAACACCAAAAAAATTCCCCAAATAATGCAATTAGAAATGGGCAGAAGATATGAACAGACATTTCTCCAAAGAATACATACAGATGGCCAACAGACACATGAAAAGATGCTTGCCATCACTGATCATCAGGGAAATGCAGATCAAAACCACAATGAGATACCACCTCACACCTGTCAGAATGTAAAATCAAAAACACAAGAAAACAACAAGTGTTGGTGAGGATGTGGAGAAATAGGAACCCTTGAGCACTGTTGGTGGGAATGTAAACTGGCACAGCCACTGAGGAAAGATATATGGAGGTTCCTCAAAACTTTTTCACTCTTTAATCTGACTTTTTCACTTAATGCTACTCACCAACCCAAACAGGACTTCTTTGAGCATGCTATTTAGTAATGTCCCTTCACTATTTCCTACCCCTGCATGTTGTTTTTTTTTTCTTTCATAATAATTTAAATAATTATATTTGATATGCATTTATTTGCTTGTTTATGTGTTTATTGTCTATGCTACAAAGACAAATATATAATTCTGTTTATAAATGTATTACCCAAGACCTGACACAGCATGTGGTCTATGGGAGGCCCTCAGCAAATTTATGTTGAATGAATGATGAATGCCTGAATACTTAACTAAAATGCTTCTTCTGTATGTTACCAGGTTTCCATTTCAATGGCTTTCTCTCAGTTTTTATTTGACTAGATTTTTCTGTAGCATTTGGTACTATTCAAAGTCTCCTCTTTGCTCTTCCTTGAAACAGTCCCTTCCTTGATTTCTGTGGCATCACACTGGCCTGGTTTCTCTCTTACTTCCTTTATTTTTCTTTCTTTTATGCAAACATGTTTCTCCTTAACCCCATCTATGGCTATTTCCTGAGAAGCTTGTATCGGTCGTTATTGTTGTCATCATGGTTGTAGTTTTGTAGTTGTTGTTTCTTCTTCTCCTCTTCCTTCTTCTATCTCTTCCCTATTGTGACTTAAGTAATCAGTCATGCAGTCATCTAGAATCTTCTTTCTTAGTACTTCTCATATTCCTCTCCTTCCAGTTTAGACCCTAATTACCATATTTTAGTGACTATTAGTAATTAAGAGTGTGTGACTGAGGGACTGTATTTAAATTTTTATTTAGTTTTAATTAATTTAATTTTAAATAGTCTCCAGGGAAAAGGTATAGGGAATGCTCCCTTTACATCTAGGGCACATGAGTTCATACAGACATGTTCTTGGTCAGATATACAGGTGGGCTCAATAGGGCAGGGGGCGATGGAATTTTAGTCAGGAAAGTAAGAAATTTTAGTGGGAAGTAGGGGGAGTGGCAATAACAGGAGTTGTGACATGTAGTCAGGGGTTAGACTAAGGTTAGATGGAACAGGAACATTTTTCTCTAGAGAGGTAAATTGAATCAACAAAAGTTTGTAATAAAATGTAGCTTTTTGTGGGGTGTCTGAGGGCTGGAGGGTTAGGTCAGTCTTTTCAAATCTTAAAGGGTTCTGGACTATTTGAAGAACAGGATAAAAGTGGTATGCACCTGTCTTACATATTTTTGTGAGCATTAAGTGAGATAATGCATGTACTTAGAACGCAGTGCCTGGCACATAGTATGTGCTCAATAAATGATAGCTATTTCTATTAATAACTACCTCTACATAATATAGTAGTTAAGTGCATAGATTTTGGAATTAGTAGATCTGGGTTCTAATCCTACTGGCTATGTGACCTTGGCTAAGTCACTTTGAATTTGTAAATACCTGTTCCCTGAACTCTAAAATGGGAGTAATACCCATCCCTTGAGGGCTTTCTGAGGCTATAAGCATTTTAAGTGTATCACACAGAATCTTGCATGTTAGTATATACTCAGCCATGCTGTTGTTATTATTGTATCTGTTATCTATCTGTTATCTATTGGCTCAGAAAGTATTCCTACTCTTTTACAGTATGTATTCTTTTGAGGCCTGGATAGCATCTCCTTCAGGAAACCTCTGGAAGGAGGACCAAATTCAATGATGGTAGGTTGTTTTTTTGTTTGTGTGTTTTTTTGTTTGTTGTTTTTGTTTTTGTTGTGGAAAGGCTTACTTAACAAGGATACGACTATAGTTGGCAAGTTTTTATACCATACCTTATCCAGTTCATAAGCTATTAGGTTCCTTGGCCTTAGGGGGCCAGGAGTCTATATAGACCTGTACTTGGGAGACCTAAAATTTGTAGACCACCAGACTAATAATTTTGGCAATGAAGCAGGCACCTAAAAAATGGATAGAAAATGCCATGAATGACTGGGAATTACAGAGGCATTCGGTGAATAACCAATCTAGTTTGCAGAGGTTCTCTCTTGCCACAGAGTCTTTTCTATCCCTCATGGTTTCAAGCTAGGATGTCAGTAAGAGGCACAAGGTTCAGTGGTAGAGAGAAGTAAAATTACTTTATTCCAATGGTGACCAAAGTAACACCAAATAAGTTGTTTCTGGAGTATTTAGATGATCTGCAGATCATGTGCTGGAGACAAATGGGTTTTGACATAGAACGTAGAAGGAAGGTTTGGCTAAAAGTGTGAAATTGACTGGAATTCCAAAGTCTAAAATAATTTGGTTAGAATACCAAAGAGGTGTAAATGCTTTGATTCCCATTCTCTCATCCCAGCTGTATTCCTTCCCTAGTAGTCTCCATCTTAGTAAAGGGTACAACCATCTACCTAATTGCTCAAGCCAGAAAACTCATCATCCTTGATTTCTCTTTCTCACCCTCCAAAACCTTCCAGTATTATCTATTTCTAGTATGTGTCATAAATTCTATCTCTTTTCCACCTTGACTCCCACTTCCCTAGTTCATCCCTCCATCATCTCTCATCTGGACCACTGTAATAACTTCCTAACTGGTCTCCCTGCTTCCACTCTTGCCTCCTTTACAATTTATCCTCTGGAGTGATCTTTTAAAAATGTAAATCATCACACTTTGTCTCTCTTCTAGGGGCTTTTAATCACATGTAGAATAAAATAAAAATTCTTTACTATTTTATGAAAAACAATGTTTTTTAGTTTTTATAAGAAAGAAAGGAAGAATGGAAAGAAGGAAGGAATGAACGAAGGAAGGAAGGGAGGGAGAAAGGAAGGAAGGAAGGAGAAAAACTTTACTAATAAGTAAAGTAACTCCGTACTTTTACTAACAGACCCTCCAAGATTTGGCCTGTACTCAACACTATCCACCTTGTTTATTTTATTTTGTACTTACTGGCTACTTTCAATAAACAAAATGTTCTCTTTTTCAGGACCTTGTATTGTTCTTCTTCCAGATATTTTCATGCTTGTCTCCTTCAAATCATTTAGGTGTCAGCTTATATGCCACCTCTTCAGAGAGGTCTATTCTAACTACTGTACAGGTAAGTACTCTCTTTCTCATCATTATGTTTTATTTTCTTCATGTCACTCATCACTTTTGAAATTATTTTGTTTATCTATTTAGTTGTTTGGTGTTTATCTCCCTCACATGACTGTAAGATCCATGAGGGCAGGAAGAAGTATTTGAACTAAATTTTTAGAATTAAAGGGAGTTTGCCAAATGGATGTATGAGAAAAGGGACTGTTCCAAGAACTGACAACAGATGACTCAGAACTGCTGAAGGATATAGTATGAGGGTGAGATGGGCAAGATAGAAAGTGGTGGGTATTATACACAATGAATCATGGAACACTACATCAAAAACTAATGATGTACTGTATGGTAACTAACATAATATAATAAAAGAGCTTGGACACAGGGAAAAAAATCAAAATAAAATAAAAAAAGAAAGTGGTGGGAGATGTGGCAAGAGCCACTTAGGCAGGGACAAGATTATGAATGGTCTAGTATACCACCCAAAGGAATTTGGGTTTTGTGCTGTAGCTGATGAATCCCCATTGAAGGATCTTGAGCAGGGAAGTAAAATGATCAGATCTGTGTTATAACGATTACTCTGGAAACACAGTGGAGGATGGATTGGCAGTAGGTGAAGCAAGAAGAGGTAGACCAGTCAGGAAGTCACTGGGAAAGTGTGAGTAAGATATGAAGACTGTAATAACTAAGAAGTGGGAGTGGGTAAGAGGATAGAGAAGAAAAGGCAGAGCTGAGTAGCATTCAGGATGCAGGAGCACAAGGACTTGGTGACCTTTAGTGAGGAAGTCCTGGAGGTGACAAGGGGAAGGGGAGGAGGTAGGAAGAGGAGGAGAAGGAGAGGAGGAGGAAGAGAGAAGAGGGAAGAGGGAAGAGGGGAGAAGGCAAGGGATGGGAGAGGAAGGGAGAGATGGGGAGAGGAGGGGAAAGACTAGGGTGACTATTGGGTTTCTACATTTGGACTGAGAGGATGGTAGTACCACTAACTATTTTAGGGAATTCAGGAGGAGGAACAAGGTCAGAGGGTTGGAAATTTTATTTTCAGTTTTGGATATGTTGAATCAGCAGTAATAATAATAAGAAGCAACAATAATTAGCATTTATTGAATGCTTGTGTCAGGCCCTGTGATGACATGTTATGTTCAGTAGCTCAGTTAATTCTCACAGGTAGGTACTATTTTCATTCCTGTTTTACAGGTGAGAAAATGGAGGCATTAAGGTCAAATTGCTTGCTCATAGTTGTAAATGTCAGAGCTAGAATTTGAATCAGAGTCCACCATATAAATCAGTAGCCTAGATTGCCCTTCAGTGTGGAACATTACAAGTGATGGTATCTAGCAAGTATTTACATGCATGAATATGAAGTTTATAGGAAACCTGGACTTGACATTTATATTTGGGAGTCATAAGCATATAGCATATAGTAGATACTTCGGGAGTCAATGAGATCTTCCAGGGAGAATAAGACAAGAGAGTCTTGGGTGGAATCCTGAGGATCACCTATATTTAAATATGGGTAAACTAAGGTATCCAAGAAAGAAGACTGAAAAAGAGCAGTCAGAGAGGTAGGAGGAAAACCAGGAGAGTGTGGCATCATAGAATCTAAAGGAAGAGGAAATGTAAGGCTGAAGGGAGTTGTCAAGCATCATCACATGCTCCTGAGGGTTAAGTTAAGAACTGAGAAGGCTCCATGTATTTGGGAAACAAGGAGGACATTGGTGACCTCAGTGAGAACAATTTCAGTGGATCAGTGAGAGTGAAAGCCAGGTTATAGGTTGAAGAGAGAGTTGGTGGTGAGGAAAGAGAGATATAAAGTACAGATTACTTGCTTTAGAAGCTTGGTCACATAAGCAGAGGTGATGGACAGTGTGAAGAAAGGATAGAGTATCAAGGAAGGTAGGAATTTGTTAAAGATGAGCAAGACTTTTAATTTTTATTTGTGGAGGAGAATGAGCCAATCAAATGTTAAAAATAAGGGAGTGATAAAGGCTCATCATTGGAGATAGATGATGGGATTAAGAGCCCATGTGGAGGTTAGGCCTGAGCTAGGGGGAGGGCCTCTCTCAGAGAGATAAGAAGGTAGGCATTGGTACAGATAAAGTATGGATGGAGGGCCCCGGGAAATTGGGAGAGTTTATACCCAGTGGTTTTTTTTCTTTGGGCCAGGAAATAGACCATCTGCCGAGAGAACCATATTGGGAGAGAGTTGAAGGTACGTTGTGCTGCAAATCTTCAATTATCAGTTAATTGAATTGAATCAGTTAATCAGGGATTAATGTTTACCTAGCTGCTGAGCAGGATGGTATCAGTAAATAGGTAGTGTGTGGCCCATCTGGCCAGCGTTGATCAAGAAATTTATCATTTCCTGATCTCTGAAGAAGGCCATAGCCTACAAACTTGGAGAACAGAGTTTCAGTATTACTTATCTTCTCCAATTGGGAAAAAATGTCTTTACCTTAGATAATCAGAAACAAGTTTGGAATTCTTCAAAAGGAACCTTTAATAGAAAATTGGTGGAAGGAGCCAAAGAATACAGGCATGAAAAGCCTTCAAGAATATAGATTCTTGGAGGGTCTGGGTGACTCAGTTGGTTAAGCATCTGATTTTGGCTCAGGTCATGATCTCAGGGTCCTGGGATGGAGTCCCACATGGGGCTCCACGCTCCGCAGGGAGTCTGTTTTTTCCTCTGCCCCTCCCTCCACTCGTGCTCTCTCTCCCTCTCAAATAAATAAATAAAATCTTAAAAAAAAGAATATAGATTCCTTATTTGCACTACCCCTCACATGGTGCTAAAGATCAACTTGATTAACCCAAATTTCAAGGAGCTGAGGTTCCTTTTCCTCTCCTTGGCCCATTTTTATAGACATTCGGTAGCTTTCCCTTTACTATTGTTGGATCATATCAGATAATCCCTTTTCCCACATGGTGAAATATATAATTTCCACCATTCTTTGTTGCCTTCATGTTCCTTGTTCCTCTACGGCAGAAGACCCACTTCCTTCCATCTGTAGCCTTATTGTAATGGTTAATTTTATGTGTCAACTTGACTGGCCATGGGGTTCCCTAAATTAAACATTATTTCTGTGTGTGTTTATGGGGTGTTTATAGATGAGATTAACATTTGAATTGGTGGACTCAATAAAGCAGATTGCCCTCCCTAATGTGGGTGAGCATCATCCAATATGTTTAGGGTCTGAAAAGAAAAAAAAGGTATAGGAAGGAGGAATTCACCTTTTTTTTTTTTTCTGCCTTATAGCCTGAGCTGGGACATTTCATTTCATCTGCCTTCAGACTGGGATTTACACCATTGGCCTCCCTGGTTTTTACACCTTTAGACTCAGACTGAATTGTACCACTGGTTTTCCTGGGCCTCCAGCTTTCAGACAACAAATTGTGGGATTTTGCAGCCTCCATAACTGTATGAGCCAATTCTTCATAATAAACCTACTTTAAAAATCTATCTATCTATCTATCTATCTATCTATCTATCTATCTATCTATCTATCTGTCTGTCTGTCTGTCTATCATCTGTCATCTATCATCTACCTATCCATCTATCTCTGTCTAATCTCCAAGGGTTCTGTTATTCTGGAGAATCCTGACTAATACACTTATCCTTGAAGTCTATGATAAATATTCACATTCTCTCAGAAGCCTTTCTAACTAAGGTTAACCTGTGGTAATCTCTTAAAGCTGTTCAGCACCTTAAAACAGTGGTGCTCAATCCTTACTAATCATTGTAATTATCTGAGTAGCTTTTAAAAATACTGCTGCCTGGGCTCTGCCCTAGAGAATCTGATTCCGTTAGTCTGTGGTGGGGCTTGAGCTTTGGCACAAGTTGCTTCTAGTGGTCAATGTTGAAAAGCTCTGTCTTAAAAGATCTTTGTGGAGGGGCCACCTGGGTGGCTCAGTCAGTTAAGTGTCTGCCCTCAGCTCAGGTTGTGATCCCGGAGTGCCGAGATCGAGCCCCGCTTCAGGCTCCCTGCTCAGCAGGGAGTCTGCTTCTCTCTCTGCCCTTCACCCCACTTGTGTTCTCTCTCTCTCTCTCTATCTCTTTAGAAAAAAAAAAGATCTTTGGGGAATAGAAAAATACTGGAAAAGCAGCTAGAATTATTCCTTTTTTTAGTCCCTTGCACGACTTTTGACAATCACATTGACATTGATCTTTGACTTTCTTTGGTATTCTTCTGTCTGCTACTGTGCCTTTGCCCTGTCTGATAGGTCAGCCAATACCTGCCTGGTTTGATCTGCCTTGACTTTCAGGTTCATGTCACCATGTCTCTCTTTGTTTTTTTTTTAAAGATTTTATTTATTTGACAGAGACAGACAGCGAGAGAGGGAACACAAGCAGGGGGAGTGGGAGAGGGAGAAGCAGGCCTCCTGTGGTGCAGGGAGCCCGATGTGGGGCTCGATCCCAGGACCCTGGGATCATGACCCGAGCCAAAGGCAGACGCTTAACGACTGAGCCACCCAGGTGACTTTCAGTTCAGGCTTCTCACACCTCCATTCTCTTTTTTGTGGGTGCTTCATTAATCCAGCTGCCAGGCATGTCTCACCATCTCTCTTTGAACCAGGCTGCTTTCCTGCCTCTGAGTTTTTAGCTATGATCTTCCCAGCTTCCAGACTTGTCTTCACTTGGAATCTGATTCCATTTTTGGGCTTCAGACCCTGGCATGTCATGAGAATCCTCTCCTCTGCCCTACTTCATCCCAGCAGCTCAAATTTGGGACTTGACAACTCCATGGTTTTGAATTACCTCAGCATCCTAGAACATTCTCTAGATCCCTGGATCTTACCCTTGTTCATGTTGTGCATTAAAACAAGTCTCCAGTGGTTAGTACAAATATATCTAATCATCTCACCTCTACCACAAGCTACTTGAAGGCGGAGCTCAGGCTTTTGCTGCCTGATTTTCCCTTCTAGCACCTAGAACAGAGCTTGACACCTAGTAGTTACTCAGTAAGAATGCTGGGTTTAATTTATAGACTTATAAGCTTATAAAGCTGGAGAAAGTTTGGATTCCAGAGATGGTGAAGGGCCTGGCTTGCTGTCCCTCTTTTAGGACATCTTCACTGTCCTCCCCTAATTCTATGCCACATTTAATTATCTGAGTGGGACTCATTGCTGTTTGATCTAATATTGTCTTGTCATGTATTGATCAGATCGTTCCATCAGCATACAACTGTGCTGACATGAGGAAGGAGAGAAGAAGATTCTTTTTAGGAGAAATAAAAAAGGCTCATGCTATTCTACCTGGTAGCAGACTGTTGGAGAAGGTGACAAGCTGATGATGGAAAGCCTACCCTCTTTCTTTGTCATGCCCAAAGCCTCTACTGGTCTGCTGTTGTCCACAAACCCTCTGGCTGGGGTGTGCCCTGCTTGGTGGCATCCTAGGATAACAAGCTAACTTTTCCATTTTCATTTCCCTTCCCTCCAATAAGCTTACAGTTTCTTGGCTAATGGTAGCTTAAGTGCCATTCTTTCTGGAGTGATACACGTCTTCAAAGAAGCTGCTTCAAGGCAGCAAAATTGGAAATTCTGTCAATAAAGCAAGCAAATTGAGGGAATATATTTTTTCCCTAGAAGGAAGGAGAAGTAGCCTTCCCAGTGCCCTCAAACCGCATTATGTGCCGCGTTATATCAAATAACAAACAGGAAAAACTAAAAATTTTCAGCCAAAGGCTACTTGGCAACACTTAGATTATAAACTAGCTTTTCCAATGTAAGTCAAACCTCTTAATTTTATAGTGAAGAAACTGAGGCCCAGAGAAGGAAAGTGATTTGCCAAGTATTACCCTGAGGAAGGTCTAGACTCTAGGCCTCTGTTGTTCTAGCTGGATGAGAGTTATTTGTATTTGGATGCTCTGATTCTCTACCACTGTCTTTGCTAAAAGTTGATATGAGAACTTTAGTATTTTTCACAAATAGGAGAGGTACAAGAGAGGTTTTTTTTTTTTTTTTCGTGTATGTGCAGATATTCTTATTGGAATCTAGACCAAAGTGTCACAAGAATGAATGCATACTAATAATCGGGTTGGAGGAGAGCAAGGAACTGAGGTGAATGGGTTGTGCCTGGCAGCTGGATTAATGAGGCACCCACAAAAAAGAGAATGGAGGTGTGAGAAGCCTGAACTGAAAGTCACAGTTAGACTTCCTTTTTCAGAGTTTTCTAAGTAAGAGCTTTTGGCTTTGGCTTAAGAAGTGAGCTTTGGAGGAAGTCTCCCCTTTGAATTGGGCCAGGGCATCCTGGACAAAGCTACATAATGCATATGGGTACCCAAGAGGTCCATCTCCCAGTTACTGCCATCTCAAGCAGGCCAATAACCCAGAATTCTCATTTTATGGATTTCCGAAGTCTTCTCATCATATTTTGGGTTCTGAGCAAACTAAGCCTTCAAATACAATTTCAGTTTCTTGATGCAGTAGAGCAGCAGCTGGGGTCTTTTTCCATCACTTTGGAGGAGTGGAGTAGCTTGGGAACCCTGACTCCTCCTCTGCCCTTCTGGTTTAGGGAGAATGTGGTAGAGGTGGGAAGACAGCATAAGGTCAGTCTCGGTTGTGATTTTTTTTTTTTTTTTTTGAACAGTGAAGTTTCTGGTGATGGATGAAAGCATTATAAGCCTTTTAAACTTTTGGTGCTGTTACTGCCCAAGAAATATCTGAGGCATTTGTCCAAATCTGCCACTTTCCCTTCTTATGCCTTTCTTGCTAACTGTTCATCTCACAGCCTCCGGTAACAGATGTAAGATTGCGGATGACCTCTGAATGCCCAGCCTTTTGCATTAAACACATAGAAGCACTTCCCTTTGACCCCCCACAGCCCTACTTTACTAGTGGATAGGGTGTATTAGGACATTGTACTCACTGGGTCCATTTCAAATCAGCTAACCAACCCTGAGGCTGAACTTCAAATCTCCATCTTTTCCTGGAAGCAGAAAGAGGCTCACTGGTTGCCAGGGAGAGGAAGAAGCAGGATGGCCTTTCTCTGGCAATCATGATCATATTCACTGACACATTGTCCTGGAATCTCTGATGTAGGAATCCTTCAGGAGTGACTCAAAGTCTTCCTTGGCTGGATAAAGTAGCACACCACCTCTGGCAACTCAGCTGGTAAACAAAATGAAGTAAGGCTGGCTAAGGAAGCAAAAAGTGGGAACAGTGTCATAGCAAAATCTGTCTTGCTGAACAGAGATTCTTATTTGCAGTATCACACTGGGCATGGAATGCTGCGAGTGCTGCCACCAGGAAAGAGCAGATGGGGGAGTGACATAACTCTCAGCAACCAGGACTAGATATAGATATATAGAGAAGAGGCTAGAGGTGGTTTTTTGAAGTCAGCATGAAACAATTTATTCAGAAGCACACCCGAACTTCCTGAGATTTTGGAACAGATGAAGCAGAAAAGGTGCTGAGCAGTTGCCCTAAACTGTCAATAACAGTGAATCTAACATTCATGAGTTTAAGATCAGAATACAGCCTATAGACTTGAGGCTGAGTGTGAACCAGGACTAATATTCAGTTGAGAGAATTGCCTGTTCTAGGCTCTTCCTTAAGCTACCAAGACCTGAAATTGGTTGTGTGTATCCATAGAACTAGGCACTTTGTTTAAAGTATGTGTTTCAATCTTTCTATCATTATTTATGGTGACTTGATTAACTGGGTTGATTTGGTGCCAACTGAGCAGGAAGTGAGCATGAGATAGTTGATTCACACCACAGCCCATCTATTAGCTTGATTTCTATTTTAAAACTTCTGAGAAAGTTTAAAATCAATGACATTAGAGTAGACCCAGTAACCTATTAGACAATTTTTTAGAAGAGTTCTTGAGTAGCTTTTCTTAAATGAGTGAGAAGGGAATGCTTTTCTGACTTGAATTCAAAATGTTTGGCGTCTTTAAATGAATAACAGCAATTATCTTGGCCAAACCTCTGTGTGATGTTCTCTGTTTAAGAAAGAGGATTTATCACTAAGATTTGGGAGAAAAAAAGGGAATATGCAGGGAATGGATTCTAGGAAGTGTCCAGCAACCATTTTAGCTCCAAGGGCTCCAAGATGAACTAAGACAGATATCTAGGTATAAAGCCTCAGGCATGTTGCAGGCATAATCAGAGACGTGTAAAACAAGGAGATGAGAAAAACAAAATAGGGAAACAAAGAGAGATCCCAGAGAAGAGGCAGAGAGAAGGCAGTACAAATGGGTCAAGGACCACCCAAAGTGCTAATAAGTTAGATTTTCCTTTCCTTGTTTTGGACTTTTGGAAGCATTTGAGGCTTACAAATGGGTTGGGACATTGATGTTCTTTAAATATTGATAGCGTCAATCTGGAGACTGACTCTTTAAAACATCTCTGGCACCTGTCACTTTCCATTACCACCATCCCCCTACTTGGTTTGTTCATTCATGCAACAAATACGTGTGCTGCATATCAATAAACAGAACGGACAAAAATCGTTCCACTAATGGACTTTAAATTCTAGAGGGGAAGGAAGATAATTAATGCATGATAAAAGATAATTTCAAATAATGGTAAATGTTATGAAGAAAAAAACCCAGAAGTATGTGATAGAATGACACACAATGCATGTGTGTGTGCACATACTTATACTAATTTAGTCTGGATAGTAAGAGAAGGCATCATCAAGGAGATGACATTTGAACAGAGACTTGAATGACAAGAAAGAACCAACCAATCAAAGACCTGGAGGAAGAACATTTGATGTGTAGAGAAGAGATGTGTAGTGAAAAGGCCCTGAGGCAGGAACAAACTCTGTGTTTGAGGAACTGCAAGAAGGGCAGTGTAGGTACAGTATATTGAATGAAAGGGAGAGTGGTAGGAGATAAATTCAGAAATGTGGACAGGGGCAAGAACAAAAACTCTGGACTCTGTAGGCTCTGAGCTACACTAGAATTCTGTAGGTTCGGGAAATAATTTGGATTTTATTCTGAAAGCAATGAGAAGCCATTGGTGGCTTTTAAGAAGAAGTGTTACATGATTTAGTATATGTTTATTTAAAAAAAATACTCCATTTACTGTGTGAGGAATGAATTATAAGCGGGTAACACCAGAGATGGAAAAAACAATTGTGAGCTATTAAAAAAAAATCCAGATTATGGTGACTTGTACTAAAGTAATATAGTTGGAATTGGATATGGAAGGAAGTTGGATATATTGTGAATGTACATTTGACAGGAATTGCAGATAAATTACATATCATATATGAGAGAAAATGACAAATCCATGAAACTATGAACTGGGTAACTTGTTGTACATTTTCTGAGGTAGAAAAATCACCCACCTCAGCAGTGAGCGCTTGGTTTTGGGTGGTGGTAGAGGGTGGGGACCAAGACTACAGTTTTGAACATGTTAATGTTGAGATGTATATCAATAAGAAATGTCAGTTAGGCAATTGGGCATGTAAGTTTGGAACCCAATGGGAATGTAAATTTGGGAGTCATAATTTAAAGACACATAGATGGATAAAGTCACCAAAGGTCAGAAAGTAAAGATAGAGGAGAGTCAACTGCAATCAAACCCTGGGCAATGACTCCATTTAGAGGTTGAGCCAAGGACAATAATAAGCAAAGGAAACTGAGAAAGAGCAGTAACTGAGGTAGGAGGAAAATCAGGACAGTGTCTTAGATACCAAGAGAAAACATGTTTCAAGAAGGAGACATTGTATTTTCCAAAGATGGCCATAATGGTAACTCCCATTCTACACGCTTTTCTTACAATATGACCTTGCCAGTTCCCCATTAAGAAGTGGATTTTATATCCCCTCCCTTTGAACCCGGATGGACTTTTGTGATTGCCTTGACCAATAGAATATGGTAGAAGTAGCACTATGTGACTTCTGAGACTAAATAAAAAAAATGTAATTCAAATTCTGTTTGTCTTTCTGTCTCCGTCTCTCTCAGGACATAAGACTTTGGAGCCCTGAGCCCCCATGTCAGAAGGTTGGTGACCTTGACACAACCATGCTGGAGAAACCAGGTAAAGAGACCACATGGAGAGAGGAAGAGATGACAAAGGAAATCAGATAGTCCAGTCTGTTCTGGTCCAGCTGTTGGAGCCTCCTCAGAGCAGGCACTAGATATATGAATTAACAAGCCTTCAGATGAATCCAGTTCCACCCATCATGATGCAACTGTGCATAAGACATGAGAACTACCCAACGAAATTTTTTCCAAGTACCTGACCCTTAGAAATTTGGAGAGATAATAAATATAATTGGGAATAATATAAATTGGGAGGTATAGATATAAGCCCAAATGGAGTGGATAGAGGAGTAAATGGGAAGGAGGAAGTAGAAACAGTGACTATAAATGATTCTTTCAAGATTTCAGTTAAGGGGAGAAGAGACATGGGACAGTGGTTAGAGAGATCAAGGGAAGGTTTTTCTTTTTTAAAATGGCAGATACTTAAAGATGGAGAAAACTCAGAAGAAGGAGAAATTAATGATGTAAGAGGGAATGACTCAGTTCCTCATTACCTCTTACTTGGACTATTGTAATAGCTCATTAAAGGGCCTGTCTCTGGTTTCTTCCCACTCTAGTTTGTCTTGAATGCTACTACTTGATTTTCTAGACTCAAGTATGCATTTCACCATATCACACCCTGTTCAAACAAAACAAAACAACTCTCAGTGTTTCTCCTTTGCCTTATACATCAAGTCAGTGTCCAAGAGCTGGAAGGAAACAAAAATAATTTAATATATATTCTTTTTAGGTACAAAGGGGGCAATGACTTGCCCAAAGTCAAATAGCTGCTCAGTGAGGCAGAGCTAGGGCCTGGAACTAGGTCTCATGAGTCAAAGTCTAATGTTTTGGGACAGTCTTAGCCCCATTAATGGCAGCCAAAAGTGATAGATCAGAAGAGCTAGGATCTGGATGAGATTTACGTGTTTTTTGTTGTTGTTATTGTTTTTCAGAGAGAGAGAAAAAGAGAGAGAGGGAGGCAGAGGCAGAGGGAAAGGGAGAGAGACTCAAGCAGGTTCCACACCCAATGCAGAGCCTGACATGGGGCTTGATCTCACAACCCCGAGGTCATGACCTGAGCAAAATCAAGACTTAGACACTTAACTGACTGAGCTACACAGGCACCCCTAGGCTTCCCCATTCTTAAAAGTCTATCTGATCCTTTCTTTATAGTTTCACAGCTATCACCTTAGTTCAAGCTCCAATCACATCTCATTTGTATGATCACAGTAATTTCCTAAATATTTTGATTCTTGGTTCATACCTTCTCTTTGGGAAGTAGCATAGCATAATGATTAAAAGGATAGACTGATCTGTGAATTGTGTAAGACTGATGAATCACGGACCTGTACCCCTGAAACAAATAATACATTATATGTTAATAAAAAAAATAAAATAAAAGATTAATTATGGTCCTAATTTCATTTTCTACACAATATCCTTGAGAATTATTGATTCAGGAATTAAAATATATAGTATTTCTTAATCCTTTTATTTTCATTTAGCTATAAACATTATTGTAAATATGTTGATTAGAGTTCTGAAAGTCTTTTTCCTGCTTAAACTACTTTATATGAGAATGTGTAAGTTAAAATTAAACTTTATCTTGGAAATTTCAAAAAAAAAAGAAAGGATAGGCTGATAGGGTTTAAGGAGTGCACTTGTCAGGATGAGCACTGGGTGGTGTATGGAATTGTTGAATCACTATATTGTATACCTGAAACTAATATAACACTGCAAGTTAACTATACTGGAATTAAAATAAAATTTAAAAAAGGTTAGGCTGTACCCTTAATATTCTTATAGAAACGTATTTTGCAGTTTGAGTCCTAACTCTGCCACTTACTAGCTAGGTGACCTTGGGAAAGTTAAATAATCCTCTTGAGCCCTCAGTTCCTTTATAAAAATGGGACTTCAAGCATGGCAAAGCAGTTTCCTACCATAGTCTCACTCATGCCAGCACAGTACTGTTTTATAATGAGATCAGGACGAGAGTACAAATGAAGGCCCATTTGACCCTATGTCTAAATATTTAATAGCTATTAATCACGTTAACAAATAAAATTTGCTCTAGCCTTCACATAGACAAATATACCTTCATAATAACAGAACTGAAAAATAAAATGTTTAAATGTTTTTTTATGACTGAAAGTAAGAAAAATATCAAGATAACTGGATTTAGGGGTGCCTGGTGGCTCAGTTGATTAAGCATCTGCCTTCAGCTCAGGTCATGATCCCAGTGTCCTGGGATTGAGCCCTGCATTGGGCTCCCTGCTCAGCGGGGAATCTTCTTCTCTCTTTCTCTCCCCTTCTGTTTCTCCCCTTGCTTGTGCTCTCTCTCAAATAAATAAAATCTTTAAAAAAAGAAAGATAAGTGGATTTAATTATTATTGTACATGTCTGGATATTCTGTGGTGGGCTGATGATGTTAGGATAAATCATAAAATAAGGACATATAATTAATTATTATATATCCCATAAAATTTATTTTTCTTGCCTTTATGTCAGTAAAATCATTTATTTTGTTAAAATCAAGATTTCTATATAAGTTGTTCTATGGATTCTATGGATAATAATCTAAATAATTAAATAAAATATTGTATTCAAAGTACAAAATTTGAATATGTTTATCAGAATGTTAAAGTGTGTAGAAGTGAAAAAGCTAAAATTATTTTTCATGTTTTCGAAAGAGTAATTTTATTAAGGAGGGCACGTATTGCATGGAGCACTGGGTGTTATACGCAAACAATGAATCATGGAACAGTACATCAAAAACTAATGATGTACTGTATGGTGACTAACATAACATAATAAAAAAAAAGAAATATTCAAGATTATCCATTAAAATTAAGGGCAAAATTATAATTAACTAGGATTAAATTTGCATAAAATTATTTAACCATGACTAAAGGTTTTAACTGAGTACTTGAAAAATTAAATAATTAAATGTCTTTATAAAAATAAAACTATTATCAATTATAACATTCAGTGTATAAGAATTGGTATCATGCTTGATACATATTACATCTAGATCTACATGTATATGTTAAGAGTAATAAATGTTGTTTAATATTGCAAACTATTCCTTAGTGGCCATGTGCAATTGCCATATACATGTGCTAATTCATGAATACCTCTGTAACTTTGAACTAGAATATAAAAGGAAACAAGAAAATGGATGTTTGGTATTACTTGGAAATAATACGTCCTTATGTAAAAATCTACTGTATTCATATGGATGATTAATTTGACAATTAATTTGTCTTTTCTCTTTCCAACATGTTTCTCCTGCCCAAATCTTCCCCATATACTAAGGCATTGACTAAGACATTGTTAATCTTCAAAGTTGGCAGGGGTGCAACCTCCAAAGCCCAAGGGCATTCAGTTTCGGTTGCCTTTTGTTTTGAGAACATAGAGCAAGAGATACAGAAATCATTGCCCGAACAGCATTAGTCATGAGAATGGATATTTAGGTTTACGGTTGAGCCATGACCATGCTCAATCCTGGATGTGGAGTGACAGAGGCAGTTATGTATTTAATAAATGCAGTGTGTGTGTGTGTGTGTGTGTGTGTGTGAGAGAGAGAGAGAGAGAGAGAGAGAGAGATGTAATCTTCTAAAGCATAGAGAGAGTGAGAGAGATATGCGTAATCTTCTAAAGCATAGGGCCCAGGCCAGGTCCCTTCTTTCCCAGAACTAATGGTGGAACTAACCAGAACATTTGTTACAGATAACATTGCTTTCCTGTTTGTCTCCCTTACTAGACTGTGAGTTTCTCAATAGGTTTATTCATATTTTATTTCATGTCTTTATTTTGTCCCTTATACTGCAGCCTAGAGTTCAGGTCACTATTATCTCTTAACTAAATCAGTCTTTTAACTGATCTCTATGTTTGTCTTTTTCAAGCCGTGTCCCACACTCTGCCTTCTACAGGGACATTTCTAAGATGTACAGCCTCTGTGAGAAGAAAGTATTAGAGCTTTTATTTATATTTATTTTTATTCATTGCTTAATTTTTTATATTTGTGTATTCTATAATATCCATAATATATACAGGACTAACTATATAATGTATAAATCAATGCATATATATGTAAGTCAGAGGCATATGCTCAAACTCTTTGCTGTCAGGAGAATGATATACCAAAAGGGCTAGAGATGACTGGTCTGTGGGATCATTGGAGGCCCTGCATGATCTCTTCCTGCCTCTCGTCTCACCAAGGGCAGGAAGAAACCCTGAGAAGCATACAGTGCAGATGATAGAAGTAATTGTGATCCAGCAGGCAGAACACAGCAGAACAGGGCTTGGCAGTTGATAATCCTGGCATTCTTCTGTGCCAGCGGCTTCAGTGCAAAGTAGTACAGATGTCTTGACAGGTGGGTGGATCGTGGTGACAAGAATCCAGGCACAAATGATAGAGTTTCAGGCAGGCCAGCAGTTGGCCACCATCAAGGAAATCTGTAAAGAGGTAGAAAGACCCAACTTAGAGTGGCCTGGGGCTTGGGACCAGGCCCACAGTCCCTGGAAAGGAGGGAACTGGCAAGAGCAAGGCAGTGCTCTAGTCACTGAGGGATGGTAACCTATGAAGGTTACCTGCTCTGGGACTTATATATACAAAGGGAAAAAGACAATAGCAAGAACTGAGGAAGGATCGTGGAGGCAACTGGGTCTCAAGAGCAAAATGGATATCTAGTTTTCAGAGCTGGGTCCCGAGGTCAAGCCTGGCCCAGCAGCAAGGGTGACCTGAGGAAAAGTCCTAGGCAGGTATGCTGGGCAGGTATGGCTAATATTCCTCTAGCCTGTGCTCAAGGAGAATCTTAGAGCTCAAGGCAGAGCTGAGTCTACAGCTTGGAGTGTGTGACCCCCAGAAAGTAGCTCCAGTCATAGGAAGGAAGGATTAGAGGCTGAGGAAGAGACAGGACCTGACCCCACATTATTCTCAGGTTGTAATTCTAAGGCGTTTACAATCTGTCTCCACAGTAATGGTAACACTTAACATTTGGTGAACACTTCCTATGTGCTAGCCACTGCTCCAAGTATATATGTATTGACCTGTTGAATCCTCAAAACATCAGTAAGAGCAAATTTGGAAAGATCACAAATATATGGAGGTTACAGAACATCCTACTAAAGAATGAATGGGTTAAACAGGAAATTAAAGAAGAAATAAAAAAAAATACATGGAAGCAAATGAAAATGAAAACATGATAGTCCAAAACCTTTGGGAAGCAGCAAAGGCAGTCTTAAGACAGAAGTATATTGCAATAGAGGCCACTTTTCCAAGAAAAGTCTCAAATACACAACCCAACCTTACACCTAAAGGAGCTAGAAAAGGAACAGCAAATAAAGCCTAAAGTCAGCAGAAGAAGGGAAATAATAAAGATTAGAGCAGAAATAAACAATATAGAAACTAAAAAACAGTGGAATGGATTAACAAAACTAAGAACTGTTTCTTCAAAAGAATTTAGAAAATCATGAATGAAAGAGGAGAGATCACAACCAACACCACAGAGATACAAACAATTATAAAAGAGTACTATGAAAAATTATATGCCAACAAGCTGGGCAACCTGGAAGAAATGGACAGATTCCTAGAAAGTTATAAACCACAAAAACTGAAACAGGAAGAAATAGAAAATTTGAACAGACCCATAACTAGCAAAGAAATTGAATCAGTAATCAAAAATCTCCCAACAAACAAAAGTCCAGGGCCAGATGGCTTCCCAAGGGAATTCTACCAGCTATTTAAAGAAGAGTTAATACCTATTCTCCTCAAACTTTTCCAAAAAGTAGGAACAGAAGGAAAACTTCCAAACTCATTCTACAAAGCCAGCATTACCTTAATTCCAAAACCAGACAAAGACTCCTCTAAAAAAACAGAATTACAGGCCAATATCCCTTATGAACATGGATGCAAAAATTCTCAATAAAATACTAGGAAATTGAACTTAACAGTATATTAAAAAATTATTCATCATAATCAAGTGGGATTTATTCCTGGGCTGCAGGTGTGGTTCAACATTACCAAATCAATCATTGTGATACCCCACATTAATAAAAGAAAAGATAAGAACCATATGACCATGTAAATAGATGCAGAAAAAGCATGTGACAAAATACAGCATCCTTTCTTGATAAAAACTCTCAACAAAGTAGCAGATGGAACATACCTTATCATCATAAAGGTCATATATGAAAGACCCACACCTAATATCATCATCAATGGAGAAAAACTGAGAGCCTTTCTTCTGTGGTCAGGAAAAGACAAGGATGTCCACTCTCACCATTACTATTTAACAAAGTACTGGAAGTTTTAGACTCAGCAATCAGACAACAAAAAGAAATAAAAGGCATCCATTGGCAAGGAAGAAGTCAAACTTTCACTGTTTGCAGGTGACATGATACTCTATTGTAGAAAACATGAAAGACTACCAAAAAATTTGCTAGAACTCATACATGAATAGAGCAAAGTCACAGGATATAAAACCAATGTGCAGAAATCTGTTGCATTTCTGTACAATAATGAAGCAACAGAAAAAGAAATCAGAGAATCAATCTCATTTACAATTTCACCAAAAACAATAAGATACCTAGGAATAAACCTCACAAAGGAGGTAAAAGATCTGTACTCTGAAAACTGCAGAACACTTATGAAAGAAATTGAAGAGGACACAAAGAAATGGAAAAGCATTCTATGCTCATGGATTAGAAGAACAAACATTGTTAAAATGTCTTTATTACCCAAAGGAATCTACACATTCCAGACACATAGATCAATGGAACAGAATAGAGAACCCAGAAATGGATCCACAACTGTACAGTCAACTAATCTTTGACAAAGCAGGAAAGAATATCCAATGGAAAAAAGAGTCTTTTCAACAAATGGTGTTGGGAAAGCAGGACAGCAACATGCAAAAGGATGAAACTGGACCACTTTCTTACACCATACACAAAAATAAACTCAAAATGGATAAAAGACTTAAATGTGAGGCAGGAAACCATCAAAATCCTAGAGGAGAACACAGGCAGAAACCTCTTTGACCTCAGCCGTAGCAACTTCTTACTAGACATGTCGCTGGAGGCAAGGGAAACAAAAGCAAAAATGAACTGTTGGGACTTCATCCAGATGAAAAGCTTCTGCAAGGTGAAGGAAACCATCAACAAAACTGAAAGGGAGCCCATGGAATGGGAGAAGATATTTGCAAGCTACATATCTGGTAAAGGGTTAGTATCCAAAAACTATAAAGAAATTACCAAACTCAACACCCAAAAAAACAAAAAATCCGGTTAAGAAATAGAAGACATGAATAGACACTTTTCCAAAGAAGACATCCAGATGGCTAACAGACACATGAAAATATGCTCAACATCACTCATCATCAGGGAAATACAAATCAAAACCACAATGAGATACCACCTCACACCTGTCAGAATGGCTAAAATTAACGACACAAGAAACAACAGGTATTGGCGAGGATGAGGAGGAAGGGGAATGCTCTTGCACTGTTGGGAGTGCAAACTGGGGCAGCCACTCTGGAGAACAGTTTGGAGGTTCCTCAAAAATTTAAGAATAGAACTACCCTATGATTCAGCGATTGAACCACTAGGTATTTACCCAAATGATACAAAAATACATATTTGAAGGGTTACGTGCACCCTGATGTTTATAGCAGCATTATCAACAAGAGGCAAACTATGGGGAGAGCCCAAATGTCAATCAACTGATGAACTGATAAAGAAGATGTGGTGTGTATACACACACACACACACACACACACACACACACACACACAACTGAACTATTACTCTGCCATCAAAAGAAACAAAATTTTGCCAATTGCAATGATGTGGATGGAGCTAGAGTGTGTTATGCTAAATGAAATAAGTCAGTTAGAGAAAGACAAATACCATATGATCTCACTCATATATGGAATTTAAGAAAAAAACAGATGAGTGTATGTGAAGGGTAAAAAGAAAAAAAGGAGAGAGGGAAACAAGCCATAAGTGACTCTTAAGGATAGAGAACAATCCCAGGGTTGATGAAGGGATGGGGGTGGTATGAGCTAGATGGGTGGTGAGTATTAAAGAGGACACTTGTTGTGATGAGCACTGGGTGTTGTATGTAAGTGATGAATTACTGAATTCTACTCCAGAAACCATTATTGCACTGTATGTTGATTAAATATTTAAATAAAATAAAATAATAAAAGTAAAAATCCCCAACATTAAGACAGTTCCGTTATTGTCCCCATTCTCAAGGTGGGGAGACTGAGGCATAGAGATTTAGTAATATGGCCAGGATTACTTACACAGGAGCTAAAATTCACACTTAGGCAGTTTAGCACTAAAACTCAAGCTCTTAACCACTGCCTTGTGCTGTTCTCCATGTAGCATGCCAGGCTTTGTTCCCATTACAACTTTTTATGCACCCAATGCTATAATCAAATTGGGGTTGTCACTGTCTACTAGATATTTTATGCCTTTCTTCCCAAGGGCCTTCCCATTGTTCCCTTGCCCCAGTGATACAACTGGAATGCTCTTCTTGCTGCTCTCAACCTATCCAAATTATATCAATACTCCAGGTCCCAAATCAGATCTTCTTTTCCCTGACCCTTATCACTAGAGTGGCTGAGCTTATGGATTGAATTGTGGCTTTGCAGGCTTAGCAGGTAATTGGAGCTTAAAAGGCAGAGTCCTCATCCCAAACCTGGTATCAGTAGTAGCTGTGGGGCTATGGGGTAATCTCTGCCTTTTTATCTAAATGGTGTGTGTGTGTGTGTTCAAAAGAACAAGACTGCCTAGGAGCTGGTCCTGTGGAGGGCTATGGTTCCATGGTAGGGAAAGGGAGTTCTCCCAAAAGATTTGCCTTTGAGTGACTAAAGTGGGTTTTTTTCCAAAGTGTGCTGGGGAGAGATTATATTTGGGTTTGGCCTCCTCTTTTGTTTTTGGACAACAGCATGATTCCACTTCCTCAGGAGTGTTGACTAGTATGATATCACTTGTGTTGGTTCCCAATAATCTTTACAGAGCAACTAATTACAGATTGGTAGCAGAGAGAGAGAGAGTACAGAGGAAAGTGCATGCTGTGACAATTGCTAGACAAAGAGCAAAGTAGTGAAGAACAGCTATAATGAGTGGGGATTTTTGGGGGGGAGGAGCAGGAGGCAGGCAAGGAGGTATTCAAGAAAGGATGGTGGCACTAGGCATGCCCATTCCTTTTGGAATAGGATTTTGCTATCTTCATAGATCTTTAGGGACTCAATCTGTTTTGCATGAGGGAATCAAAAGTCACCCTATCCTTATCTTCACTTGCTCATACTCCCCAACTCTCCCTATGAAGTGTATTTGGTAATCAGGGAGTATTTGGTTTCTCAGGCACACATGTTCCATAAAGGCGGTACCAGCAGATCTTTCCTAGACAGGTTATATTCTTTGAGGGGTTCTCTGTCTCCCCCACAAACCTGTGAACTGATTGAGGGTAGTAATATATCTTCACTGCTGTTTTGGCCATTCCTCACACCTTGTCCAGGACATAGTGATTATTAAATATCTATTGAATGAATACATGGATATTCTATGTCTGATAGACCAAGAGATTGTATTATAAAAGTTTCTTCTAAGAAAGAAAGGACCATGCAGATGTTATTGATTTTATTCAGTGGGTACTATTGAGCTTGAAAGTACTGGTGCCACTACCTGATGCATAAGGTAGTGGCACCAGTACAAAGGAGTCCTCGAGTTAAGTTTGCATGTGAAACAGAAGTGTATTATACCCTCTTGTAGGTGTTTATTGTAGTACAACACAGTCAGAAGAAAGCAGGTGAGCCCTGGCCCTATGTGTGCATAGGAGCACCCAAATACACAAAACAGTTAATAACAAACATAAAGGAACTAATCAATAATAATACAATAATACACAAACAATCATGGAACACTACATCAAAAACTAATGATGTAATGTATGGTGATTAACATAACAATAAAAAAATTTTTAAAAAACAATAATAATACAATAATAGTAGTAGACTTTAACACCCCATTTACATCAATGGACAGATCATCTAAACAGAAAATCACAAGGAAACACTGGCTTTGAATGACACACTGGACCAGATGGATTTAACAGATATATTCAGAACATCCCATCCTAAAACAGCAGAATACACATTCTTTTGAAGGGTATACAGAACATTCTCCAGAATAGATCACATATTAGGCCACAAAACAAGCCTCAACAAATTCAAGAAGATCAAAGTCATACCATGAATCTTTTCTTTTCTTTTCTTTTTTAAAGATTTTATTTATTTATTTGAGAGAGAGAGAATGAGAGACAGAGAGCATGAGAGGGAGGAGGGTCAGAGGGAGAAGTAGACTCCCTGCCGAGCAGGGAGCCCGATGCGGGACTCGATCCCGGGACTCCAGGATCATGACCTGAGCTGATGGCAGTCGCTGAACCAACTGAGCCACCCAGGCGCCCCACCATGAATCTTTTCTGATCACAATGCTATGAAACTAGAAGTCAGCCACAAGACTTACCCCTCTGGTAACCATCAGTATATATAATGGACTATTACTCAACCATAAAAAGGGATGAGATCTTGCCATTTGTGACAACATGGATGGGCCTAGAGGGTATTATCCTAAGTGAAATAATTCAGATTAAGAAAGACAGATACCATATGATTTCACTAATATGTGGAATCTAAAAAAAAAACCAAGACAAATGAATAAATGAAGCAGAGTCAGACCTATAAATACAGAGAATGAACTGATGGTTTCCAGAGGCAATGGGGGCAGGAGGATGGGAAAAATGGGTGAAGGGGAATGAAAGATACAGGTTTCCAGTTATGGAATGAGTAAGTCATGGGAATAAAAGGTACAGCATAAGAAATATGGCCAATAATACTGTAATAACATTGTATGGTGACAGACAGTAGCTACACTTGTAAGCATGGCATAAGGTTTATATATTCCTGATGACATATAATATTGAGGGTCTTTTCATGTGCTTATTGACCATCTATATATCTACTTTGGTGAAGTGTTCAAATCTTTTTTTTTTTATGTTATGTTAATCAGCATACATTACATCATTAGTTTTTGATGTAGTGTTCCATGATTCATTGTTTGCATATAACACCCAGTGCTCCATGCAGAACATGCCCTCTTTAATACCCATCACCAGGCTAACCCATCTCCCCACCCCCCTCCCCTCTAGAACCCTCAGTTTCTTTCTCAGAGTCCATAGTCTCTCATGGTTCGTCTCCCCCTCCGATTTCCCCCCTTGATTTTTCCCTTCCTACTATCTTCTTTTTTTAACATATAATGTATTATTTGTTTCAGAAGTACAGGTCTGTGATTCATCAGTCTTACACAATTCACAGCACTCACCATAGCACATACACTTCTCAATGTCTATCACCCAGCCACCCCATTCCTCCCACCCCCCACCACTGCAGCAACCCTCAGTTTGTTTCCTGAGATTAAGAATTCCTCATATCAGTGAGATCATATGATACATGTCTTTCTCTGATTGACTTATTTCACTTGGCATAATACCCTCTAGTTCCATCCACATCATTGCAAATGAGAAGATTTCGTTTTTTTGATGGCTGCATAATATTCCATTGTATATATACACTACATCTTCTTTATCCATTCATCTGTTGATGGACATCTTAGCTCTTTCCATAGTTTGGCTATTGTGAACATTGCTGCTATAAACATTGGGGTGCACGTACCCCTTCGGATCCCTACATTTGTATCTTTGGGGTAAATACCCAGTAGTGCAATTGCTGGGTTGTACGGTAGTTCTATTTTCAACTTTTTGAGGAACCTCCATACTGTTTTCCAGAGTGGCTGCACCAGCTTGCATTCCCACCAACAGTGTAGGAGGGTTCCCCTTTCTCCGCATCCCCGCCAACATCTGTCATTTCCTGACTTGTTAATTTTAGCCATTCTGACTGGTGTGAGGTGGTATCTCATTGAGGTTTTGATTTGGATTTCCCTGATGCCGAGTGATGTTGAGCACTTTTTCATGTGTCTGTTGGCCATTTGGATGTCTTCTTTGGGAAAATGTCTCTCCATGTCTTCTGCCCATTTCTTGATTGGATCATTTGTTCTTTGGGTGTTGAGTTTGATAAGTTCTTTATAGATTTCGAATACTAGTCCTTTATCTGATATGTCATTTGCAAATATCTGCTCCCATTCTGTCGGCTGTCTTTTGGTTTTGTTGACTGTTTCCTTTGCTGTGCAAAAGCTTTTTATCTTGATGAAGTCCCAATAGTTCATTTTTGCCCTTGCTTCCCTTGCCTTTGGCGATATTTCTAGGAAGAAGTTGCTGCAGCTGAGGTCAAAGAGGTTACTGCCTGTGTTCTCTAGGATTTTGATGGACTCCTGTCTCACATTTAGGTCTTTCATCCATTTTGAGTCCATTTTTGTGTGTGGTGTAAGGAAATGGTCCAGTTTCATTCTTCTGCATGTGGCTGTCCAATTTTCCCAACACCATTTGTTGAAGAGACTGTCTTTTTTCCATTGGACATTCTTTCCTGCTTTGTCAAAGATGAGTTGGCCCTAGAGTTGAGTGTCCATTTCTGGGCTCTCTATTCTGTTCCATTGATCGATGTGTCTGTTTTTGTGCTAGTACCATACTGTCTTGATGATTACAGCTTTGTAATAGAGTTGGAAGTCCGGAATTGTGATGCTGCCAGCTTTGCTTTTGTTTTTCAACATTCTTCTGGCTATTCGGGGTCTTTTCTGGTTCCATACAAATTTTAGGATTCTTTGTTCCATTTCTTTGAAAAAAGTGGATGGTATTTTGATAGGGATTGCACTGAATGTGTAGATTGCTCTAGGTAGCATTGACATCTTCACAATATTTGTTCTTCCAATCCATGAGCATGGAATGCTTTTCCATTTCTTTGTGTCTTCCTCCATTTCTTTCATGAGTATTTTATAGTTTTCTGAGTACAGATTCTTTGCCTCTTTGGTTAGATTTATTCCTAGGTATCTTATGGTTTTGGGTGCAATTGTAAATGGGATTGACTCCTTAATTTCTCTTTCTTCTGTCTTGGTGTATAAAAATGCCACTGATTTCTGTGCATTGATTTTATATCCTGCCACTTGACTGAATTCCTGTATGAGTTCTAGCAGTTTGGGGTAGAGTCTTTTGGGTTTTCCACATAAAGTATCATATCTGCAAAGAGTGAGAGTTTGACTTCTTTGCTAATTCGGTTGCCTTTTATTTCTTTTTGTTGTCTTATTGCTGTGGCTAGGACTTCTAGTACTATGTTGAGTAGCTGTGGTGATAGTGGACATCCTGCCGTGTTCCTGACCTTAGGGGGAGCCCGTTGGAATTTTGATTGGGAGTATGTTGAATCTGTAGATCACATTGGGGAGAATTGACATCTGCACATTATGAACACAGAATTATTTACACCATTTAATTAGGTCTTCTTGATTTCCTTCATCACTGTTTTCCAGTTTTCAGCATATATATCCTGTACATATTTTTGTCAGATTTATCCATAAGTATTTCATATTTTTGATGCTATTATCACTTATTCATTGTAGTAGCTCTTATGTAGATTACATAGGATTGTGTACATAGACAATTATGTCATCCTCAAACAAAGATAGTTTTACTTCCTTCTTTTCAGTTGGATGTTTTTTATGTCTTTTTCTTGCCTTATTGTACTGACTAGGACCTGTAGTATAATGTTGAAAAGAAATGATGAGAATGGAAATTTTTTCCTTGATTCTGACTTAAGGGAAAAATCACTCAGTTTTTCACCATTAATTATGATGTTAATGGTAGGTTTTTTTCATAGATGTTCTTTATTAGGTTGAGGAAATTTTCCTCTGTTCTTAGCATCCTGAGAATTTTTTAATATCAGGAATAGATGTTACGTTTCATCAAATGCTTTTTATGCCTCTGTTGAGGTTATCATATGTTTATTTAAAAATTTTTGTTGAGGGGCGCCTGGGTGGCTCAGTTGGTTAAGCGACTGCCTTTGGCTCAGGTCATGATCCTGGAGTCCCGGGATCGAGTCCTGCATCGGGCTCCCTGCTCGGCAGGGAGTCTGCTTCTCCCTCTGACCCTCCTCCCTCTCATGCTCTCTGTCTCTCATTCTCTCTCTCTCAAATAAATAAATAAAATCTTAAAAAAAATTTTTTGTTGATATGGTGAATTACACTGATTGATTTCAAAATATTACCTCGCTCTGGTATTCCTTGAAATAACCCCATTTGGTCATGATGTGTCAACCTTTTTTTATATAGTTGAATTCTATTTGGTAAAATTTTCTTTAGAATTTTGCACCTATGTTCATGAGGGATATTGGCCTTTGGTTTGTTTCTTATAATATCTTTGTCCAAATTTGGTATCAGAATAATACTGGCCTCTAAGAATGAGGTGGGAAGTGATCCTTCTTCTTCCATTTTTTTTTTTTTTTTGCAAGAGTTTGGGTAGATTTGACATTATTTCTTCCAGTGAAGCCATCTGGGAATGGAGTTTATTTATTTATTTATTTATTTATTTATTTATTTATTTATTTATTTGAGAGAGAGAGAGAGAGAAACAGCATGAGAGGGGAGAGGGTCAGAGGGAGAAGCAGGCTCCCCGCCGAGCCGGGAGCCCGATGCGGGACTCGATCCCGGGACTCCAGGATCATGACCTGAGCTGAAGGCAGTCGCTTAACCAACTGAGCCACCCAGGCGCCCCATGGGAATGGAGTTTTTTTTATGGGAAGGTTTTTAATGACAAATTCAACTTCTTTAAGATATAGGACTATTCACATCAAGACCAGGACTAGGGTAAGGCAAGGGGGCACTCGACTTTCAGGGTTGTGGAAGTCCTAGAGAGGGATCAGCATAGAACTTTCACGCCATCAGTACCTTCAGCAGGTGGGAAATGAGGGTCTTAGTTCTGAATAGTGGAGCTGGAAGGCACATCATAGCATCCACTACACTGTTTACTACACTCTAATTCATTTCATAGCATTGACATGGACATTCTTAATTTCCTGTATTTATTAAAGAACCTTGGCATGTATTTTGCAAGAGTGATTTTAGGGTGAACCTGGCTGTCAGTTGCAGTCAAGATTCTGATCCCCAGAGTAGTCAAAGCTGGTATACAGCAATCTCCCTTCCCCCAATTATTCTTACTGTGATCCACACATTAACAGGACTTAATTTATCATCAGGGCTTTGAGATTATGGGACAGAGTGCATACAGGTTCATTTTCATGGGGTTGGGACCAAGGTCCTGGCCCAGAAGGTTTAGGTATGGGTGGGGTCGGAGTCAAAAAGAGGGAAAGAGAGCTCACTGGAAATAAACAGAACCTGCCCTGTGCCATTATCCTGGGAGAGCTCTTGGATGTAGTATTTAGGTAATGAACCCTTTTCCACACTTCTTGCATAGATGGTAATGACTTTCATTTCCATCTCATGGTCCAAAGAGAAGTAGAAAAACTGTATTGCATATCATAGTGCTGAATTTGAATGTGATAGAGAACATTTTGAGAGGACACCCTTCACCAGATTGTATCCACTGCTGCCTCTGAGTAAAAAGGGCATTCCCTACATAAAGACATCATTTTAACTTGAGCAAAAAGAAAACCATGTCAAAGTAGCCTTGTTTTAAGATAGATTCAGATGAGATATAGTAAATAATGAAAGTTTATATAATCCCAGGTCCCTCTTGCCATGCCCTGAATTGAGAGATCTTAAAATTACATCTTTAAAGTAACCCTCCTTTCCTTAGTTCTAATCCTAGTTGGATTCTTGGCCCCACAGGTGCACCACTGATTTTCCACATATATGAAGGGCCAGCCCTATCTCATGTACTCTTTCTAGTCAGGGGAGATCTATGAAGTCCTTGACCCATAGCACACAGCTCAGCATTGAGTCAGCCTTGTTGTCTGCTTCCTGATGGGTCCCTCTCATACCTAAGTGCCTATCCTGGTGTGGTTGTGTTCTTGTCTTGTGCTAACCTGTCCTCCCAGGCATTAGATGCTTACCTCTTGATTCCAGGCCTGATGATAGGATCCTTGTTAAGTTCTGCTTTACTTCTCCTACACAATGCTCTGCCTGCCACTCTCCCATTTCCCCATCACTGCTAGACTTTCCTGATGCCAGTTACCTATTGTCTAACTGTTCCTCTGTCAATTTCTTGGTGATTCTTCCCCTACAGGCCCAGAAATTTTCCTGGTACCTACAGCAGCATGGTATAGCAGTTTGGGGTACTGATGGTAGTGTCAGACTCTCTAGATTTGAATCTGCCACTAAGTTGTTACATGACCTGTGGCAAGTTACTGAACATTTCTGAATCTCATTTTTAATGTCTCAACTTTAAATGATAAAACTATCTACCTTATGGGGCTGTTGTGAAAAGTGCTAATCAGAATGTCTGGTGTATACTTACTGAGTACTCAAACATTGGCTATTACACTGGGAACTCCCTGGATCACTCATTATGCCCAGGTGGGTTTGTTTCAGGCCCCCTTCCCCGCTCTCTCACCTGATCCACCTGATTCTGTCATGGTTAATGGAAAAGCCACCCCTTTCTTTCTTGTTCCAGGGACTGGGGGAGGAAGTGAAAAGAAAATGGTTTAGCATAGGCTCTGCTTGGTTGGGTAACTGGCAAAGCTGTGATTCTGACCTGAGTGACTTTTCTCCTCAGGTTGGGGAGAGGAAAGCCAGCTTCTTCTGGAAATTGGAATGACTTCTCTAGAAGGAACACAAAAGGAAGATCTCAATTCTTTTCCACCAGACATCTTTCAAATCTCAGTGATAAGGCAGAGGGAGGGATAAACCCATAAATTCTCTGCTGGATCCATGATGGAGACTTCTGGGTACCTGGGTAGATGAGATAAAAAAACAAAAAAAACAAAAAAAACACCAGCTGTTTTAGTGTCTTCAGTAAGTGCAAGACAAGCCAGTGGAAAATAACTTAGAGACTAGGCCCTGGATTCATTAACAGAAGGCTCTTGCCAAGGAGCCAACTGGCCCAGAAACCTTCATAAGAATCCGGCTTTGTGGATTCCTTCTGGGTTCTCCAGGGCTCCAGGTAAAGTGATATATGCCAGAGGCCCAGCCCACTGAGAGTCTTTTCTCATCGTTGCCTGGAAGTCCTCTCTGCCCAGGCAGAGAAGACCCAGTATGGAGGCCTGCACTTTTCGGATGAGTCAAGTTCTCCAAATAGCTTCTGCTTCAGTCTTGAAGCCATAAAATTCTTACCATTAATTATTTCTTAGGGGGTTTGGGAGACATTCATTTTGGCCTGATTAAGACAGTATATTATCTAGGAGGTAACACATTAATAGGGATTATTTAGTAATTAATTCATTAGTACCCACTGACACACCAGCAGAGAGTGGGGACCTGTGAGACTTGTACTTGGGTTGGACCTGAGATATATAAGGTTTGATGCAGATAGTGGTACCAGAGTGGGGAGAGGGTGGTAGGGAAAATCAAGCAGGGACAATTTTGAAAATGTGGGTTTAGAAAATGGAAACTCATTTTGGCATCTGATGAGGACAACATAATTAGGGAAGTTAAATCTGCTGGGGGAAAAAAATACATGATACCTTCCAAAGACAAACTGAAATGATTCTTGGATTATTCAGTTTTAAATGAGTTGTACGTTGGCTGTGCCTTCTTTGGTCATGAGCCCAGGGAGTGGAGCCTATCAGTGGACAGAACTGCCCAGAGAGCCTATAAGGGTAAGAATTGCTTGGGATTCCCTGCTTCTGTCTGTTCTTCAAACTCCAAACAGAATCGAGCTAGTTCCTCCTCCTATCCAGATCTTGCCTTATCTTCATGGTGCAGCTCAGCAATCACCTCTCCCTTGAGGCCTTCCCTGTCCACCCATCTCTAGTGCTCTTTCCTCCTGTGAACTCCATACTGGATATAGATGGGTATTTAATTTTACAAATCTTTTCATGTGTTTATGTCCTATCTCTCTGCCTGGAAGAGAAGTCATAGGAGGACAGGGCCCATTGCTCATTCATGTTTCTAGCCCTACAGCATCTGCCACAGAGTCTGCTCTCAGTAAATGTTTGAAATCCTGTCTAGGCAAATCTGCAATTTTGCCTTTGCCCCTGAAAATACATGCAGGCCTTTCCTTTCTTTTAACAGTTTTATTTATTATAAATTATACACATATGACTACATTGTCATTTTAAAATTTCAAATGATATAGATGGTGTTAAATTCTCTTTGACCTTCACCACCCTTCTCATCCCAGTCCTCTTTTTGGAGATAATTGTAGTTTATAGTTTGGTAGGTATCCTTACAGACATTTTTCTCTGCATTCACACACATACATATATACATAAAGATATATAGATTTGTATGTGTGTTTTCCCACAAATGGGTGTTATACTGTATTATTCTGCAGCTTGCTTTTTAAATTTAATGACATATTTTGGGGATCTTACCAGGATTGTAAGGCAGATTTACTTCTTTCTTTTTTTTTTTTTTAAAGATTTTATTTATTTGACAGAGAGAGACACACTGAGAGAGGGAACACAAGCAGGGGGAGTGGGAGAGGAAGAAGCAGGCTTCCCGCGGAGCAGGGAGCGTGATGCGGGGCTCGATCCCAGAACTCTGGGACCATGACCTGAGCCGAATGCAGACGCTTAACGACTGAGCCACCCAGGCGCCCCTTACTTCTTTCTTTTAAAACAGCTGCATTGTATTTCCTAGGATAGATATATTGATCCCCTATTAATGCACATGTAGTGTTTTTCTAATTTTTGATTTTAATTATTACAAACAATATAATGAAAAAATCCTTATACACAGCTCCTTGAGCACACATGTGAATGTTTCTCTAGAGAAAATATCAAAAAGTAAAATTGCTGGGTCCTAAGGTATGTGTTTAAAAAAAATACTTGTTTAAATAAAGCCTTCCAGTGTATTGGGCTATTATAGGCCTTTCTGACCCATGTGAAAGTAGTTGGGAGACTGTCCCTCCCTAAGACATACTGTTTACAGCATCAGTGAGATTATTTTTTTAAAAAAATTCTTGTCAACGAGGAGATAGTAAAACATTTATACAAGTCATTTCCTGGGCTTTATAGCTGTTATTTGGAGACTCTTAAACAATGTTACTTTACTGCCAGCGTATAAACCTAGGTTGAATTCAGAGAGATGTTTGGGGTTTTATTTATTTATTTATTTATTTTAAAGATTTTATTTATTTATTTGACAGAGAGAGACACAGCAAGAGAGGGAACACAAGCAGGGGGAGTGGGGGAGAGAGAAGCAGGCTTCCCGCTGAGCAGGGAGCCCGATGTGGGGCTTGATCCCAGGACCCCGAGATCATGACCTGAGCCGAAGGCAGACGCCCAACGACTGAGCCACCCAGGTGCCCCGATGTTTGGGGTTTTAAGGCAACACAGCAGCTAGGCCAGTAGCAGGCAAGGTGGTACTGCTAACTCAGGAATCTTCTTCTGGGCTTTACTACCATGGGGGTCTTATTGCTCCGCTCTGTGCTCCAGAAAGCCAACTGGCAAACACATTGTTAGCATTGACAGGCAATGAGTGAGTGAGTTTAGAGGCACATTTCTCTGCACTTAGGAAAAATAGTCCAAAGTCTAGCCTTGCTGTCAGTGGGATGGCAAGCCATCCTGGAATACAAAGGCTGGCCCAGAACACTGAACACGCAGCAGTATTTAAAAATAAATGCAGTTCAATTAAAATAATTATAAAAGTGAATTTTGAGGCAGTCTTTACATGATACTAAGGAATTGTTAATTTTTGGTGTTTGGTCTGATAATGACATTGAGGATGTGTAATAAAAATGTCTATACTATTTAGAATGCATACTGAAGTATGTAGGGGCTAAAGGACATGTTTGAGATATGTTTTTAAATACTTTGGAAATAAAAAAGATTGCTAAAGTAATGGTTGCAGCATTTTGTTACATGGTGCTTTGGATGATAGATATATTTGGTTCATTATATTCTTTCTACATTTTAGTATACATGAAAATATTCATAGTGCATGTTTATAATGAAAGAATGAAAGATCCACGTGGAGAAATGGCACATCTAAAGCAACGTACCAAAGGAGACTATGGATTCATCTCCTGAAATAAATTTTTATGTACAGTTGAATATTCTATTCTCTGATGAGATTTAGTTCAGGTCTGGCAAAAAAAAAATGGGGGTTGGACTAGATGACCTTTGAAGGTCTATCTACTCTGGTATTGCTGTTCCATGGTACTCTAGGAATAGGCATCTATATTCAAACCTGAGGTAAGGAAATCTGAATTTCTCTTACTGCTGTAACATTTAGGGCATTTCTTCTTTTCTTTCATTGAATATATTTGACATCTAACGTTGTGTAAAGGGCATTTTGAAAAATTAAAAAGTCACTTCAGAACTCATTTGAGTAGCCAACTGACCATTTGTTTGTTGATTGGATTAAAAAAAATTTTTAAGGATTTTATTTATTTGTTTGACAGAGAGAGAGATAGCGAGAGCAGGAACACAGGCAGGGGGAGTGGGAGAGGGAGAAGCAGGCTTCCCACCGAGCAGGGAGCCCGATGTGGGGCTCGATCCCAGGACCCTGGGATCATGACCTGAGCCGAAGGCAGATGCTTAATGACTGAGCCACCCAGGCGCCCCATGGATTAAAAAAAATTTAAGTAATCTCTACACTCAACCTGGGGCTTGAACTCAGAACCCTGAGATCAAGAGTCACATACTCTATCAACTAAGCCAGGCAGGTGCCCTGGATTTAAAAAAAAAATTTAATAGTCAAATAGTTATAAAAGTATATATAATATCTATATTTTATTTATTTTAATTCACAAATAAAATTGTGTATATTTAAAGTATACAATGTGATGATTTGATATACATAGAATTTGTGAAATCATGACCACAATCATGTTAATTAGCTCATCCATCACCTCACGCAGTTATCATTCTTTTTATGTGTAGTGAGAATGCTTAAGATCTACTCTCTTATGAAATGTCAAGTGTGATACACAGAGTCATTAACTATAGTCACCATGCCATATATTAGATCCCCAGAACTTACTCATCTTATAACTGAAAGCTTGTTTCCTTTGACCAGTATTTCCCCATTTCTCCCACTCCTTTAGCTCCTGGCAACCACCACTCTACTTTCTGCTTCTATGAGTTCAATTTTTTAGATTCCACATTTAAGTTTGGTCATATTCGTCTTTCTCTGTCTGCTTTATTTTACTGAGCGTAATGTCCTCCAGGTTCATCCATGTTGTTGCAAATGACAAGATTCCCTTATTTTTTATGGCTGAATAGTATTCCATTGGGGGATGTGTAATAAAAATATCTATTTATACTATTTAGAGATGCGTACTGAAGTATGTAGAGGCTAAAGGGCATGCTCAAGATTTGTTTTAAAATACTTTAGAAATAAAGAATAAAGGGGGCGCCTGGGTGGCTCAGTTGGTTAAGCGACTGCCTTCAGCTCAGGTCATGATCCCAGGGTCCTGGGATCGAGTCCCGCATCGGGCTCCCTGCTCTGCGGGGAGCCTGCTTCTCCCTCTCCCACTCCCCCTGCTTGTGTTCCCTCTCTCGCTGTGTCTCTCTCTGTCAAATAAATAAATAAAATCTAAAAAAAAAAAAAAGAAAGAATAAAGGGATAGCTATATGATTATATTTCTGTTTCTATCATCACATTTTCCTTATCCATTCACCTGTCATTCATCCATCAACAGACACGGGTATTGTGAATAATGCTGCTATGAACATGGGGGGTGGAGCTATCTCTTTGAGATCCTGATTTCTTTTCTTTTGCATATATACACAGAACTAGGATTACTGGAACATATGGTAGTTTTATTTTTAATTTTTTGAGGAAACTCCATACTGTTTTTCATAGTGGCTACACCAATTAACATTCCCACCAACAGTGTACAAGGATACACTCCCCACACCCTTGGCAACACTTGTTATCCTTTGTCTTTTTGATAATAGTCATTCTAACAGGTGTGAGGTGATAGTTCGTTGTGGTTTTTATTTGTATTTCCCTGATGATCAATGATTTTGAGCACCTTTTCATATACCTATCAGCTATTTTTATGTCTTCTTTGGAAAAATATCTATTTAGGTTCTTTTCCCATTTTTTAAAAAAATTGGATTATTTGGTTTTCTTTGCTGTTAAGTTGTGTAAATTCCTTATATATTTTGGATATTTACCCCTTATCAGATAGATGGTTTGCAAATATTTTCTCCCATTCCATAGGTTGCCTTTTCATTTTGTTGATTGCTTCCTTTGCTGTATGGAAGTTTTTAAGTTTGATATAGTCCCGTGTTTATTTTGTTTTTGTTTCCTGTGCTTTTGGTGTCATATCTCAAATATCATTGCCAAGACCGTTGTCAAGGAGTTTTCCCCCTATGTTTTCTTCTAGGAGTTTTATATTTTCAGGTATTTAAGTCTTTAATCCATTTCAAATTAGTTTTGGGAATAGTGTAAGATAGGTGTCTAGCTCATTCTTTTGCATGTGGCTGTCCAGTTTTCCCAGCACCATTTATTGAACAGACTACCCTTTCCTCACTGAATATTTTTGGCTTTCTTATCCAATATTAGTTGACCATTTATTCATGGGTTTATTTCTGGGCTGTCTGTTCTGTTCCATTGGTCTATGTGTCTGTTTTTATGCCAGCACCATGCTGTTTTGATTACTATAGCTTTGTAACATAGTTTGAAATCAGGGAGTATGATGTCCCCAGCTTTGTTCTTCTTTCTCAGGGATGCTTTGGCTATTCAGGGTCTTTTGTAGTTCCATACAAATGTTAGGATTGTTTATTCTAGCTCTGTGAAAAATGGCAATGGAATTTTGATGGGAATTGCATTGAATCTGTAGATTGCTGTGGGTAGTTTGGGCATTTTAACAGTAATAATTCTTCTGATCTCTGAACACGGGATATATTTCCATTTATTTGTATCTTCCTCAATTTCAGTATGTGCAGTTTAGAGAATTAAAATAGAGCAAAATAAAATGAGTGCTTAAGTCATCACCACCCAGCTTATGAAAATAAAAATTGCCAGTCATTCTGAAGTTACCTGTCTGTGCATCCCCCTTTCTCCCACCCAGAGGTAACTGCTAGCCTGAAATTTGGATAAATCATTTACTTGCTTTTCATTATTTTTATCACATGTGATAAATATTGTGTCATTTTGTGTTTTAAAAATTCATATAAATTAAATCATAGTGTATCTTTTCTTTTGCTCAATATTATATTTTTCCAGATTCATTCATGTTGATATGAGTGGCTGTAGTTAATTTTAACTACCATATGATATGCGATTGTATAAATATATTAGGGTTTATTTTTACTGTTAATGGATGTATGGGTTATTGCCAGGTTTTTGGATATTAAAAATTTTGGTGCTATAGATATTCTTATGCATGTTTGCCATTTAACATGTGTAAGAGTTTCTCTAGGTATAGAGCTAAAAAGGGAATTTCTGGGTTGGTTACATGTTATGTGCATTTTGAAACTGAATTTTGTTAGAATTCTTTCAGAGATGATTTGCATTTGCTTTTGCCAGTAGCCTGGAGGATACTACCAACCCTGGGACATTTGAAGTCCAATTTTTTGCTTTGGGTTTTGGACATATAGTATGTATCCCAATCAGAGACTCACATGGAGGCCAACTTGTGGTTACAAATTCTCAGGGGAATTTTTTTTTTTTTTTCTGACTGCTTTTGTTTACTGTCCAGATCCTTCAGGTAGTTGTTTTTTTGTGTGTTTGGTCCAGAGTTTATCATTATTATCTGCAGGAGGGTGTGTTTCATTAACAGCTTACTTCTCCATGCTGGCCATGACACATTGTTGATTGAAAAAAAATTAAGGTACAAAATAGCATAAATGAAATGATTCTATAGTTTAATAAAATCTGGAAGGATATACACAATTTTTTATTTGTAGAGAAGTGGCATTATGAAGGATTTTACTATTTACTTTCCATATACTTGTATTGTTTGAATGTTTACACAGAACATGTATTACTTCTATAACCACAATAACAGTAAAGATATTTTCATCTTGGGCGCCTGGGTGGCTCAGTTGGTTAAGCGACTGCCTTCGGCTCAGGTCATGATCCTGGAGTCCTGGGATCGAGTCCCGCATCGGGCTCCCTGCTCAGCGGGGAGTCTGCTTCTCCCTCTGACCCTCCCCCCTCTCATGCTCTCTCTCTCCATCTCATTCTCTCTCTCAAATAAATAAATAAAATCTTTTAAAAAAAAAAGATATTTTCATCTTATAAAAAGAAAATCTTGCTCCCAGAATAAGCTCTAGTCTCAGTCATTAAAATCACAACTTATGTATAAGTAAATGTGTTACCCTTCCCAGAGGTATATGCATCTTAAGACATCTACCTTGTTGCAAAGTGATAGGTCTTATATAGGGAAAAAATGATATTTGTCATCTTGGGTCAGGGTAGACCTTTTGGCAGTGGGACCTACCTTGGCCTTCTGAATAACTCTGGGCCTGGGCCTGAATTGAGGTAGTTTATGGATTGAGACTTCTAAACCAAGTGATCTCTTTCCATGGAAGCTATCACAGCATTGCTTTGGTTCCATTAAAACAGTGACTTGGAAGATGTTAGTGTCGGCAGGAAGACGAATCCTTTTTCCATGTGCTCTCCTTGAAATAACATCCTGCAGGGCCTCATGTTGGATCTAGAAAAATATAATGTGTGTCATAGTTGTCTTCTGGAGGGCCTCTAAACTCTTTTTCAAACACCCTGGATGAGAGCTGCTTCCAGAGCCCAGTGCCACGGGTTTTTCCACACTGTATTATCACATTCTGGTCTGTCTTCCTGGCAGCACACTATATCCTACAGTCTTCCAGACCTCTCTGTTGCTTCGTTTTCTCAAGGTCCATGCTCCCAAGGTGACAGCAAGGTAATATGACACCAAGCTCCATGCAAATGTATTTGTGGGTCTCACTGGGTACCCACATGTTGCTGGGTGATCTCTCTGATTTCAACATGTCTTAACACAAAATAGTCTTAGTGCAAATAAGTGACTCTAATACTTGGGAATTCAGGTACAATGGCTGGCTTGTAGTGGGGGAATATTCTGGGTAAATAGACAGGGAGGCAACATAGTCCAAACACAGTGATGAAGTTTTAGGATATGGGGTGAGAGACATGGAATTTGGAATGATCTGAGCCTTGCATTAAAACTTCCAGGAGGCCAAAGTGATTCCTAATAACTCCCCTTGAACTCACTTATTGACCAGGACTTGTTCTTTATGTAAATCACACAGCTCTAGCCTTTTCTTCTCCACTGACAAGAAGACAGTTCTAGAACTGATGAGTCCTGCATGCTAAAAAATATCATTTTTTAAAAGATTTTCCTGTAAAAAATAGCAGCTGGGTTGATTGCTCCACTGAGTCATTTGTCTCTATTAAGACTCTTGAGGCAGAAACCTGGAGAGTAAGCTCTGGTCAGATAGCATTTGCCTTTATTTGAGGGCAGAGCCTCATTCTTCTTTTTCTTATTGTACCAATGTTTTTTATTTTTTTAATTATGTTATGTTAGTTACCATACAGTTCTTCATTAGTTTTTGATGTAGTGTTCCGTGATTCATTGCTTGTGTATAACACCCAGTCCTCCTTGCAATACGTGCCCTCCTTAATACCCATCACTGAGTTAACCCATCCCCCACCTCCCTCCCCTCTGAAACCCTCAGTTTGTTTCCTGAGTCCATAGCCTGTCATGGTTCCTCTCCCCCTCTGATATCCCCCCCTTCATTTTTCCCTTCCTTCTCCTAATGTCCTCCATGCTATTCCTTATGTTCCACATATAAATGAAACCATATGATAATTGTCTTTCTCTGCTTGATTTATTTCACTTAGCATAATCCCCTCCAGTTCTATCCATGTCGATGCAAATGGTAGGTATTCATGCTTTCTGATGGCTGAGTAATATTCCATTGTATATATGGACCACATCTTCTTTATCCGTTCATCTGTTGAAGGGCATCTCGGCTCTTTCCACAGTTTGGCTATTGTGGACATTGCTGCTATGAACATTGGGGTGCATGTGCCCCTTCTTTTCACTACATCTGTATCTTTGGGGTAAAGAGCCTCATTCTTACTGGAACCAATGGTTCAGAAGATGCTTCAATTGTCCCCTTAACTGCCCTTCACCAGGAGAAAAGGCCTTCTGTTCTTTCTCAGTTACCACCATCACCAAACCTCCTCTGAGCCTCATAGCTCCTGTCTCCCCTTTTTTTTTTTTTTTTTTTAAGATTTTATTTCTTTATTTGACAGAGAGAGAGAGCACAAACAGGGGGAGTGGCAGGCAGAGGCAGAGAGAGAAGTAGGCTCCCCCCAGAGCAAAGGAAGCCTGATGTGGGACTCGATCCCAGGACCCTGGGATCATGACCTGAGCCGAAGGCAGTCGCTTAACCAACTGAGCCACCCAGGCGCCCCTCCTGTCTCCCCTTTTGAATCCCTTCATTGTATCCTTAACATATCCCTATCACTACTTTCACCTCTTCTCAACATCTTTCTGTGTTCCAATGGATTCTTTCCTCATTCTGTATCCTAGTAAAGGAAAACGTATACCCCCCTCTTGCCACCTTGGACAAGATAATCTCCAGGTACTTTTTGGAAACTTCTGCTTTTTTTTTTTTTTTTAAAGATTTTATTAATTTGTTTGACAGATAGAGAGCACAAGTAGGCAGAGTGGCAGGCAGAGGGAGAGGGAGAAGCAAGCTCTCCGCTGAGCAGGGAGCTGGATGCAGGGCTTGATCCCAGGACCCCAGGATCATGACCTGAGCCGAAGGCAGCCGCTTAACCGACTGAGCCACCCAGGCGCCCCTGGAAACTTCTGATTTTATTCCTTTTGTCTGCATCCTTCATCTTTCTGATTCCATAAGTTATTTACCCTTGGCTTAGAAGAAGGTTCAGGGATTACCTGGTCCAGATAAAAGAGATGTCTTCCCTGAAAACACCTTCCCCTGTTAGGGAGAATATGGGGAATAGCTCTCCCCCTAAAGCTGCTGTTCTCTCTCTCTAGCCTTCCCTTTGCCAGCAAATTTCTTAGAAAAGTGGCCTACATTTCTGGCCTCTGTTGCTTTCCCACCCACTTGCCTCAACCCACGACAGGGTGGCTTGCACCTTCACCACTCTGGTAGATCTGCTGTTTAAAAATTACAGTGGTCTCCTGCATGCTCCATCTTGTGGCCTCTTTTTAAATCTTTAGTTTTTTAAAAAAATATTTATTTGTGAGAGAGAGAATAAGCAAGAGAGGGAGAGAAGGAGCAGGGGGAGGGGCAGAGGGAGAGGGAGAAGCAGATTCCCTGCTGAGAAGGGAGCCCAACATGGGACTTGATCCTGGGACTCCAGGATCATGACCTGAGCCCAAGGCAGACGCTTAACCAACTGAGCCACCCAGGCGCCCCTTGAAACTTTAGTTTTATTTTTTTATTTTTAATTTTTTTTAATATTTTATTTATTTGACACAGAGAGACACAGCGAGAGAGGGAACACAAGCAGGGGGAGTGGGAGAGGGAGAAGCAGGCTCTCAGTGGAGCAGGGAGCCCGATGTGGGGCTCGATCCCAGGACCCTGGGATCATGACCTGAGCCGAAGGCAGACGCTTAACGACTGAGCCACCCAGGCGCCCCGAAACTTTAGTTTTAATTAAGGAAGTTTTCCTAGGTACATTAATGTTCTCAGTCACTGACCAAATACAAAAGGCCCAGTCTCTGTTTCTGAGGAAAATGAGAACTCATGATAATGATGCTTGTTCCTGGAATGGCACCAGGGAATGGGGGTGGTGGGGGCAGTTAGGAGCCATGGCCTTTCTTTTCTTGCTGTGATTAAAAATCAAATAGGCATCTATTCTTTCATTGATTTATTTGCTATATAATTTTGTGTATCTACTATGTGGCAGGAAAGCAGCTTTCAACTCTCTGGGATGTGGTGAGGCTTTTTTCTTCTCCTGCAAGGACCAAAAGATAGGCAAACCCTCAAATTGTAACTTAGTATCTAAATTACCTGTGCTAGACTCTCTGTAGGCTTAGCAATCCGTTGCCACACCTGCCTGCCACTCATCAAGAGCAATGCTCACTTACCTGAGGATGCATTTTAAAAGCCTCACCCTAAGATACAAAATTATCCACTTTGCATCATTTTTAAAATACCACTAGGATGAGGTGGGAGGAGTGATCTGAGTGTAATTTATTTGAAAACTCGGTTCTGGCAGAGGGAATTTAAGTCAATGTTAATAACAGAGCCTCTTGAAAAGAGGTCAAGGGGGTAACATAGCTTTAAAAAATTCTGTTTCATAATCCTGTCCATTTAGAAAGAGGAGGGGTGCAGTTTTCTGAAGGAGGCAAGGGGGAGCCATGGCCTCAGGTTCTTGCTTTGAACTTCTGAGCTTATTAGCAAAGGGAATCAATATTCAGAAAGATTTCACCACAAGTTGCAAGAACTTGGACTCTTCATTCAGTGTGATTATTTCCTACCCTCTAGCTGTCCATAAGGGAGGCTCTTAAACATGCTGTTCAGGCCTGATCAAAACATTAGCCAAGCCTTATGATGTTTGGACATGCTAGGCAACACCGGAGTCATTAATCATGGGGTTACTGACAGATGCTAAGTACAAGCATCTGTGTGTTAAGATTTTTCTTTTACTGATCAACACATAACAGGGCCTGAGGACTGAAAAAAAAAAAGATAAAGCATATTTGGGGATGTGCAGTGTATGCAGATTTGATCCAGATTCAGAAATCAGAAAATAAAATGCAAAATGGGAATCTTGACTTTACTAACTACACTTCAAGAGTATTAAACATCTTAATTCTCTTAATGATCCTGACTGTTTTAAAGGTAATTAAAGTTAACTAAAATAAAAGGTCCCACTTTTCAAAATACACATGGTGGGCATATTCTGAGAATATGAAATTATACATTTCTCTTTCCCAGGTAAGAATTAATTTGTAGAAAGAATCCACCAGTAGAAATACATTTATTTAATGCTCCTATTTTAGAAGATACCAATTCCTTAGAAATTTTCTCAGTAACCAGGAAGAAAGTTCCTATATTATTCTACCAGTCTAATAGATCAGTGAGTTAGTTACTTAAGCCTACAGGAACTGCATTTGTTAGGGTGTAATCTATGTTATTAAGTACTCAGGGGACTCATTATTAAGTTATAAATCAGTGTCACTGTTGATTCAGGGGAAAAAAACAATGAGTCTTCACAGATTTTACTAACTAATCTCCAGGCATCTAGAGAAAATGAGAAAAACCTCAACCTTGGGGCTTAAATATATGCATGCACTATGACTCCTTTAAAAACGAAGAATAAAAGTCCCTTCAGGGTTGGCATATTTTAACTCCAACTACATGAGATTATGAGAAATCTATTCTATAACTGTATTTGAGACATAAAATAGTTTGAACTGTGCTTAAGAGATTCACAATGAAGAAAGGACAAAATCTTTTACAGAACCCAAGCTCAAAACCAAACAAATACCAGAGTGGACTATTTGTAGCAAAAATTGTCAAAAATGCCAAATAGTACAATGTAATTGTTTAATACTTCGCTGTGTAACTGAGGTGAACAAAGAGAATCACAGGTAACACTAGATGTGTATTTGTATGGCCTTTACTGGATTTTTTTATCTTCTTGACATTAAGACAAATGGATTCATAAAGAAAAATAATTAAGAAATATTGAGGGCTTAATGGGTGTCAAGTACTCTCCTACATGTATTACCTCATTCAAGTCTCACAACAGTTCTTTGTTATAAAGTAAGTACTATTATAATTCCCATTTTACATTGTTATCCCCATTTTACAGAAGAGGTAACTAAGGCTCATAAAAGACTTGCCCAGGATTACATGCAATTAACAAGAGGTGGAGATGGGATTCAAACGTAGGCAGTCTAATTCTGTATTTATAACCACCTCATAAGAATAGGGGCCTCTGCTCTTCATACTCCACTGGAAGGAGCCTAATAGATCATTTATACCAAATCCATCCCACTCCCTTGTTTCCATATTGTGGGGGTAGTGACTCTGAGACCCAGAGTGGGGAAATCAGTAGCCTAAGGACAGTGGCTACTGCTGGGATAAGAATTGCTAATTCCATCATGTGCAAACACAAGAAGAGTATCTTCAGTCTTTATTGTCAAAATAAATAAGTAAATAAATAAGCCAGCTCAATAAATAAGCCAGCTCAAGTACCCTGTGTGTTAGGGTACTTCTGGGGCTCTGTGGTTATAAAGAAGTTGGAAGTCGCTTTGCCCTCAAGTCAGAGGGGCACAGCAAGCATGAGGCCTCGGAGGATGGGAGAATGCTTGCCTGCCTGATGTGTCTCTGTCCCTGGACTATGTTAATCCTTCTTGGCTGAAAGGCCAGCCTGATTCCAAGTCTCAGTTGAAGCTGGCATTTCACATTCAAGTGGATTCTAAGAGAGCCCTGCTCAGTGCTCAGACTCTGAGGTTGGTGGGTAGATGGGAGCAGGAAGAAGGGGAAAGGCAATGTGCTTGTGGGAATAGGGAGAACAGGGAGGGAGGGACTGAGATGCAGTCCAGCAAGGATCACCTCCTCTGAGCTTCCTCTTTATCTCCCACCATACCTCAGAGCCTCTACCTTCCCACTCTGACTCCTTCCTTTGTTACAGGGAACTTTCAGAACCAGTTCATAAGGAGAGGGCAAATTAAGCTGCAATTGGAACAATTAGTCTTTGTTGACACCCCCGCTCATCTTTGGGCATTTAGAGAAAAGAGAAAAAATGGTGAGCCCTGAGCTTGAAATCTTATGCAATCAGGCTGCTTAAAAAAAAAAAGGAAGCCATTATTTTTAGGTTTGTCATGTTTGTCTCACCATGATAAAGCGAACCATCTAATTCAAACTGAGACCAGAGAACGAGCCCAGTGCAGCTGTCAAAGAAGCTTGGAGAAAAGGAGAAAAAATAGTTTTCACGTGCTGTTCCTTCTGTCTGGAATGCTCTTCCCCCCACCTCTTGAGACTGCAACTCAATTGTCACTTCTTCAGGGAAGCATTCCCAGTAGTATTCCACCACCCCCTTCAAGGTCACAGTCCCCTCTTGCCTGTTTTCAGAGAACCAGATAGCTCTCCTTGGTATCACCTGTCACAGTTGTGATTTTATTCTTTCCATTATTTTTTTGGATGAATGTCTGTCTCTCACATTAGACTGGAGGTTTCACAAGGGCAGTGTGGGCATAATTCTTGGTACACATTAGGTGCTCGGCAGTGGTTTGCTGAATAAATGAATGTTTTATCAAACAGGATCCAGTATATGGGAGTAGAATATTTTTCACCATTTCCTCTATGAAGAGAGTCAGTGTGGCATATGAACGCAGCACTGGAGTCAGACTAATGGGATTCAAATCCCAGCTTTGCCTTTTACTATTTAACCTTGGTAAAATCACTTAAGGTCTCTGCCTCAGTTTCCTCATCTGTAAAATGGGGAGAATAATTGCATCTTTTTCATAGTTCTGTTGTAAGGACTAAATGAGTTAATACATGTAAAGCACATACTTGGCATATTTACCACATTCAATAAATGTGAACGATTATTTTATTAAAGCGTCTGCTTCAGACCACACTAAGCAATTGTGTATAGCCTCTTTTTATACAAATTACACCTTCTGACACCAGTGGCAGAGATATTGCACTGCATTTTGATTCATTCTCCTTGGGTCCATTCCTAACCCCCGCCCCGCTGGGCCACATTTGCTATTTCACTCCATTACTTGATTCAATGTCACTGAGGCAGGTAGTGATGTGGTCCTTTGGTCTTTGCAGCTCCTGCCTTGTTAATGTCCCTAATGTTTCTGGAGAAGGAATAAATATGAGGGCAAAGCATAAATCTAGCAGCTGCCTAGGCTTCCCAGGTTGCAAAGTAGTAAAATGAAATAAGTGTCTGGTGTGTTTCACTTTGAAGTGACAGGAAAATAAGTGGCCCATCAACCACTAATTACTTGGCAGATCACTGATGAAGGGTTCTGGCTTCCACGAGATTGCCTCAGAGCTAGCTAGGTGCTTGCAGTTCAGTACAGTGGTCATTACATTAATCAATGAAGAGGAATTGAGTGAAATAAGGGGTTCTCATTTATTTGGTGCAGAGATTTTATGCATGAGGTTGTTAGGCTTTGAAACAAGTCATGATAAGGAGGATATTGTGCCTTCTAATCTGGCCACCCATAGGCAACCATGGTGGGTATCCCATCCATGAGCATCGCAGATCCTCATCTCCTTGACCCTTTGTGCACTGTTGATGAAAAGGGCTCTTATTTGTGTTCTTATGTTCCTGTTGTTGGATCCAGAGATTTTAGGAGGAAGACTTGGTTTTCTGCTTCTAGTGAATATAGCAGCTTTGACTTTTGTATGAGGGGAATTCCATGGTTTTAAGCTCAGGTTCTAGAATGAGACAGCCTGGGTTTGAGTTTTAGAGCTGTCACTTATGTGTTCTGTGACCTTGGCCATGCTACCTAACCTCTCTGTTCCAGTTTTCCATTGGCAAAAAGATCCCAATCTTAAATTGTTGTGATGGTTACATGAGTTATTATGTATAAAGCATTAGTACACAGTATCATATAGAATAAATGGTCAACAAACTATTATTAATAGCAGTAATATGTGCTTCTTCTTTTTTGTGCTTCCTCTTTTTGATATCCTTTTGGAGAATTTATCAACTATGCAGCCATCTCTGTGCTAAAAACTTTACATACATTATCTTATTGAGTCCTCTCAATCATAGCTGCAAGATAGATATTATTCTCATCTCTGCTGTACAGGCAAGAAAACTGAGACTCTGAGAGATGAAATCACTTGTCTAAAGACGCACAACCAATAAGTAGTAGAACCTCCTTTCTTCACCACCACAGGGGGAGAAAGGGAGAAGATGGAGGAGGGCTATCAAGGTTCCAGGCAACGTACTTGCTCTGTCCTCAAGGCAGACTGAAAAGGGAAGTTCAAGGACCCCAGACAATCAGTCACCCTCAGCTGAGCAAAGAATGCAGCATGCCACTGGGCTTCTCTAACATTTATACTCATTGCCACCATGATAATTGCTCCCTTCGGAATGTACCTACCGCCTTCCTCCCTGACTTGAGAGCAAACCAAAGAAATCTCTTTTAGGGAGACAATAACCCAGTGATTAAAAGAGGGACCTCTTGGACTCAGACTGGTGTGGTTCAAATCCGACACCCCCCCCTTTTTTTTTTTTCCAAAATGGCACCATACTGTTTTATTTCAACCCTTAAACAATATAAGGAGAAGACAACTTCTGATGCCGAACTATGCAAGTAATAATAAAGGAACAGAAAAAAAATATTTAACAACGAAAGACAATTATTTAAAAGTATTTCACATTTCACAGCAGTGCTTTGGCAGTACTGGCAAGTGTTTCTGGCTAATTGCTTCTAACAACAGGGGTCTGAAAGAACCCTCTGATCTTAGCAAAAGAACCACCACATTTTCTCCAAATCTGACCACTTTTTTGAGTGATCTTCAACACTTACTCAACCCTCTAGGCCAATAGTTTTGAAAGTGTGGTCTGAGGATCCAAGAAGTTCTTGAGATCAAAATGTTTGAGGACCACTGCTCTAGACCTTAGTTTCTTCTACAGATTAGGAATGATAATAGTATCAACCTTTTAACAATCATTAGGAGATTAAATGAGATAAGGCATATAAAGCTCCTAGCCCTGTGCCTGGTATACAGTAGGTGCTTAGTGAACAGTTACGATTTTCATTGTCATTATTGATCTTCTACTTTGTTCTGGATTTTCTGAGGGTTTACAGCTAAACTCGTTAGCTGTAATGTGGACATACATGTTTATTTGCTAGGAAAAACACATCCAATATTAATCCTTCGTGTGGCCATCACAGTGCTGGGTACAGCAGCAAAACACATTAAGAGCTTTCAGTCTATTTGCAGTGACAGAATTCATATGTAAAACCACATCCACCCAGGTAAGATGCAGTGTGACTACTGAATCAAGTAGAGTACATGTGTAAGACTGTGCAGAGTGATGGGGCACCTGGGTGGCTCAGTTGGTTAAGCGACTGCCTTCGGCTCAGGTCATGATCCCAAGGTCCTGGGATCGAGTCCCACGTCGGGCTCCCTGCTCAGCGGGAAGCCTGCTTCTCCCTCTCCCACTCCCCCTGCTTGTGTTCCCGCTCTCGCTGTGTCTCTCTCTGTCAAATAAATAAATAAAAATTTAAAAAAAAAAAAAAAAAAAAAAAGACTGTGCAGAGTGAGACACTTCTATAGGAGTTCAGGGAAGAGGAAGACCAGAGCCAGAGATGGAAGGAGGTTTGGCTGGGTGATACATGTCCCAGAAATGCCCTAATCATCCTCAGTGAGAGTATGTACCTTCCCAGAAATCCTACAGGGTATGTGCTGGGCCCTTAACACCGACATTGGAAATGGGATGTTCCTTGGTATCTGGGAATACTCTGGTGTACTTTAACAAAACAAAAAGCAAATTCCTACTTCTTAAATTGTGTTATCAGAAAATGCAGGGATTTGGAGTCAGCGACCTGGTTTCAGATCCCAGTTCTGTTACTTCAGTAGCTGTGGGAGCTGGGGCATGTCCAGTCACTGTATGAAGTCTTGTGATCCTGTTGTGGAAAATGGGGTTGGTACTAATTGGCTCCCAACATAAGGAAAGCAAACGAGATCATGTAGGCGATGGCACTTTGCAAACTATAAAGCCCTAAATGAATGTGCAGTGGTGTCACCACATGGTCTTTAGCTTCTTTTGCTTATTACATCTCTATCCCCATGATGTTCTGAGACTGGTGGCATCTGCTCCAGAGAGGAAGCAGGCCTGGAATAGCCTGGGTATTTACGGAGGAGATTGGCAGAGTCTGAGTTGTGAAACTCAGTGGTCTGCTCCAGATCATCCTGAGTTCCTCACTCTCCTGAGCACTAAATTTACTCTCCCCATTTTCTTAAAAATAGCTTTGTAATTTTGCTTATGATGTTTCTCTTCACTTTATGTTGGGGGGAATTTAAGAATACTCCTGTGCAAAGGGCTGTTCCTTACCTCAGAATGATCCTGTTGGGCTCATAGCTCACCTCTCACTGTCAGGCACACAGCAGGAGAGTAACTTGCTCAGAATTGATGGCCTTTTCTAAACCCATTAAAGAAACTCTGAAGAATAGCTCTGCTGTTTCCAGGCCTGAGAAGGCTTATTTTATGTGGATTGGGTGTCTCCCATAAGCTAGTCACTAGTGGGAGTGTAGCTGCAGCCTGCTCTCATATGTGACCTAAGGACAATTAAACCAGTCAGTCTGAGACGCGCTTACCCATGCCGCTTTGGAGCCTCCTCCTCGTACTGGGTAGCCTTAGGCAGCTTACTTCATCTGTCTGATTCAGTTTCTGCATCTGTCAAAAAGAGATCATGAGTACTGATCCAAGAGGACTGATGTGTGGGCTGAAGAAGGTAATGCTTGTACGTTGATCTCTGTGGCCTGCATAGAGTCAGCAATCAGCAAATGTTAGCTACTATTACCATGATTATGCAAGGAGCCAGAAGCCACACTCCTAACCCCTGAGGGCTTGTACTCAAAATGAGATAAGACACAGAAGCACAAACAATCCAAATGTGGGTGGAAGGGCCAGGGAGGTTGCATTCAGTCCAATGGTAATGATGGTTATATATCACTCCTGGAGGTTTCACTGAATTCTCCCTTTCTCCCCCCTCCAACCCAAATTGTGGACCTTATCATAGAACAAGGCATTCTTCTTAACTGCTTAGAAACCACTTTTCTTTTTGTTTTTTCCCGTAAGTGGAGTGAGGGAGAAGGGAAGAGGGAGAGGAGATAAACACCAGCTGGGATGAGAACGTGAAGAAAAGACAGGTTTCTTTTCTTTTTTTTCTCATTAAAAAAAAGAGTAGGGTAGTGGGGACAGGGAGAATAATGTGTTCTTGTTGCAGAGGGGCTGTGGGGAAGAGCTGTGCGGGCGGTTTCACCAAGGCTCCGCCTCTTCTAATCATCTCCAATCAGGCAACGCTCTGGCCCTAGCCAATCATTTATTTACACCAAAAGGTGCAGATGCCAGAGGCAGGTGTCAAAACAATTAATAACACTCCTGGAAATGAATAGTCTCTTCCTAACTCTGTCAGCCTGAGGGGAGTCTGCTGCTCAGGAAAGCTCCTTGTGAAACTGCGCTCCCAGCCAGAGCAGCCTCGGGGTGGGTCCACTCTGAGAACCTTCCATCCTAATCTGCAACCCCACTCCAAAGCCAGTTGAAAAGAAGGGTAAAGGTCTGTCTTTTTAAAGGACCTGCCTTTTGCCTTCCTTGCAGTGCCTGGCACCCCCATAAAGCTAAATCTTTGCTTGTAAGTCTTTGAGCTTTCCTGCCCAGAGAAACAGAGAGGCAGATAGGCGACTTAACAATGGTGGGAGTTGCTGCTCTGTGAAGATAAATTAGAAATAAAGATGAATTCTAGAGCTGAAGATTGAAAAAGTTTTTGCTTTAAATTTAAATGGAAACTGCGACACAGGAAGGCTAAGTGCTTTGCTCAAGTAAGTAGCAGAGGCAGAATTTGAACCCAGGCAGCCTGGCTCCAGGGCAGATGCTCTTAACCATTACATACTTTGTTTTGTTCTCTTTTGTTCAGTTCAGAGAGAGGGTTTCCTTCTCTTGACTCTGCAGCCAACGTGGTTGCTATAGCATACAAATATCCTTTCTACAACTGTGAGTGTTGGTATTTATTTTTCACTTCAGTCACGAATCTCTGGAGGCTTTGAATGCCTTCCCACCCATTCTGTGCACAACTGCACACACTCTCAAATAATTAAAATATTTTTCTTCTTGATTTAGTAAGCAGAAATTGTTGTTCTCTTTGGAGCTGGGGCACCTTATGAGTGCACTGTAATCTGAATTACACTTAAAATCAGGGGAGAAGCACTCAGTTTTCAGTGAATGCCTTGCCATTCTAGCTTTGGAGAAATGGGAAGGTATTTCCCAGGGATCCGACCTAGAAATTCTGCACTAGAGCTCTCCAGACCACATGATTCTCTTAGAATCATGAGATTAGGTAATCATCTGAATCTTGGAATTTGCAATCTCCTGGAGAATTCTTTTTTTTTTTTTTTTTCATTTCTTCCCCCAATCCTACCCAGTAGATGGCTGGGTCTTGAGGAGTAGGGATTTGAGATGATTATCAGATTGCACTCAAAGTTTGTTGGAGGGTTGATTGCTACAATCTGCTATAGAAGAACTTTTGGAACCTCAAGAGCAAAACAGACTGTGTTTCAGATTCCAGGGCCAGGTTTAATCTCTTCATAAGATTTAGGAGGTCAGAGTTCCCTAGAAAAAATCCACACTGGGCAGTCTCCAGAAAGTTGCTATCACCTGCAGGGTGGAAGAATCATGCTCTATGGAGAAGGTAATAGGTACTTATTTCATGTTTTGGCTTTCCTTACAGATGGAAGCAGCAGCAGCAACATAACCTTGGACCAACTGAGCGTTTAATTGAACTTCACCTGATGGAGTGACATTTTGTTTCTCAGGCAAGTTTGGTTGCTATTAACAGGGAGGTAGTTATCATGGTTAAATATACTCTGATTCCAGCAGAGTACTAGGGGAGCTTTTTAATATTTATGTGACAATAATTGATCTCTTACCACTGTCAAGTACTGCTAAAGACTTATCAGCTTGCTGTTTCAGCACCATATGTTGTAGCCAAGATGCACTCCATGTGTCCTTCCTGTGCCTTGGGGAGAGAACATTTGCAGTGGATCAGAATAGAAAATGGTATGGGCTTCAGAAAAACTCCTTGCGCTTAGATTTCCCCTCAATGACCGGGTACGTGAGTTATGACTATAAAATAATGAGATTGCTTCCTCAAACCACTTGTGAAATGAGGCCTCAGTCCGTAATTGTTCCCTTTATCATGTGCGACCCAAGAAGGGGGTGACCCAATTAAAGGGGACTTCTTGTAGATTCACCTTGTATTGCATATAACTGATTTTAAATAGGCCCTTCTGTGAAATCTGAAAACCCGCCCACAATTAAAACGCTAACATCTATGCCATTTGGTTTTTCTTAATGAGCCATGTGCTGATTTTGCTTGTCTTACTTCGGCAGTCACAGAGTTTAGCACACACCATACCACAAATTTCCCAGGAACCTAAGGAGTGGGTTTTTTAAAAATTTTACTTGAGTCAGATTTTCATTAGGAATGTACTTATGGGCATGAGTGAACTACTCAGGGAAAGATTGTTTAACTGTTTGAAGCTGTGAGGGTCCTCTCAGGTAAACTGCATCTGAGAATCACAGTGGGGGTCAAGGAGCCTGAAACATTAATGTAAGCGTCCCACGGCCATATTCACAGGGAGATTGCCCCAGTAGCTTTTCCTTCGCATTGAGCTGGGGTTGCCAGGACTGTTGGATTGTTGTGACTGGAGGGGTCATACTTCCAGTGCATGGGGTTAAGTAAGGCAATCCTGTTGTGTTACATGCCCGTGATAATATTTATATATAAGAGGCATCCTGACATGGTGGGTCTTAGAGAACTGATATTCATAAGTCTTTCCTCAGATACACACTATCTATGAACTCAATCAGATAATGAGCTTTTTCTATTAAAAAAATCGAAACACAGCAAACATTTTGGAAAAATTGGATTTGCTAACCACATTAGAATGCTTGTTCCTGAAATCAGTGTGCTATCTTTTCTGGGATGGAGTATCTTCTTTTCTGTTTGTTCATTTGTTTGCTTGCTTTTTTGGGGGGGAAGGGGGAGGATGTTATCCAAGCTTTTTGAAAGAGACATGAAGAACATGGACACTGAATCCTTCCCCAGAGTGACTGAAAAGGGCCTTAGAGAAAGTTTTCCTATTAAAACCTTCAGGGAGGGGTGCCTGGGTGGCTCAGTTGGTTAATCATCTGCCTTCGGCTCAGGTCATGATCCCAGGGTCCTGGAATCGAGCCCCACATCAGGCTCCTGACTCAGCGGGGAGTCTGCTTCTTCCTCTCCCTCTGCCTCTCCCACTGCTCATGCTCTCTCTCTCTCTCTCTGTATCTCTGTGTCTTAAATGAATGAATAAAATCTTTAAAAAAAAAAAACCTTCAGGGAGGGGTGCCTGGGTGGCTCAGTTGGTTAATCATCTGCCTTCGGCTCAGGTCATGATCCCAGGGTCCTGGGATCAAGCGCCACGTCAGGCTCCCTGCTCAGTGGGAAGCCTGCTTCTCCCTCTCTCTCTGCCTGCTGCTCTGCCTATTTGTGCTCTCTATCTCCCTGTCAAATAAATAAATAAAATCTTTTAAAAAATTTAAAAAGATTTAAAAAAAAAACCTTCAGGGAATTCCAGAAACAGGTTGAATGTGGTCATCAGGGGCCCTGG